>NC_083338.1:55792670-56113141 GCF_019175385.1 Lycium barbarum
TACATTTGTATTTACTGAAACAAATAAATACAAGTGTATCTCAAATATAACACATATGAAGATAATACACAAATCAATTTGATTACTCACATGTATTTTTAGTGGAATCATTAAAATACGATAAGGTTGTACTTTAATGAATCTTATTGTATTTCGTTTTTATCAATACATGTATTTTTTGTTGATCCTATTTTTTTGGGCGTGATTATAGTGCTACATTCTGGATGGAATCTTTAAAAATGGAAGAATAACACATCCCATAAATCACGTCTTGATTATATCTTAGTAATTGTAGCTATGATATGTAAGTAAAAATGATTTATAGTTACTAATAATAAATAAAATAAAAGGTAGTTATTATTCATAAATAGGTCTTAGAAGTAGATATGACAAGTAAATTTTTCTATTATTAATTAAACAATTGCACTTAACTAACTAATCCTTTAACCCACTGATCATAAAAAAAAAATCATCTCATCCCTTATTATACCTATAAATATCTTAATTATATACATATGTATATATACACATATACATATATGTGTGTGTGTCTATATATATATATATTTCTTACTTACCTACTTCGGTAGGTGAATTGTTAAATTTAAGTAAACCATAATAAATGGGTGAACTCTAAAATTCACTCAGAAAATTTGGGTTGTTTCAACTACATATTTTGTGTGTTGTCGTTATGGTTCCTCTTCTCAAATGGAATCATTAACATGGCGATTCCGTTGCTGCTATTGAGTTGAAGCTCCGATGCTGTCGATCGTTGCTCGTCTTCATCACCATCATCTGAAGAAGGTGCGTATCTTGTGAATTCCTTTCTTCTATCGAACTTTTCTTTTTTGTGCTTCGGGAGGTCTTGTTAAGGTGAAATTCCCGTCTTTTCTTCTATTTTCCTTTTTTTGATTGTTGTTGTTTAGGCTGTGTTTCGCTGCATCTTCAGTATTTTGTGTGTTTGCATGTTGAGTATCCTATTTGAGCTCCTTTCGTGCTAGATCGTAGTTCTGTAGAGTTCTAGCTGTTGATTCCTTATTGCATCTCCCTTGTGTTAATTTCTTTCCTTGAATTCTATGGCTGCATGTGTCACGACCTAATTTAGGATCGCGCTGGGCACCTGCCATTCCCACCTCGGTAGGCGAACCCTCAACCAAAATAAAACATTTCCAAGTAAAGAACAAAATTCATTGCTTCACGATATAAATAATTTACAGTAGAAATCAAACCAGTATATTAAACCAAATAGCGGAACTGATTACAACAATTAAATAAATACAATGACTCATTTCTATCCCATGAATATGCTTTCTACTCATAAGATTACCACTAACATCCGGCCTAGAATCATTCCACGTTCTTTGCACAATTTATCCATTTCAATACCAAATAAGATTCACTAATAAATAGCACAGGACATGTTATACCCATTACACATGAACTATTCATCAAGGAACATAGAAACCAAGTACCGAACAACTAATCTTCCAAGTCACATAAAATCCACCAATACTCAAGGGAAAACCAACACAAGGACCTAGGGGATCTACAGGCCATAAGCCCGAACACACAATCGCATAACAGTACCATCCTAAAAATCCATCCCAAACTCCAAAATCCTATACATGCATTCTCCGTTTCATCTAATACACAAATATGTAAATCTAACCGGAGTCTACCGAAAAGGAAGTCGTAACCAACCTTGAGGCTGAGTGGGTGCCACGAATATCCGTTGATCTTCAATTCGTTCATCACGTCGTAACCCGCGCGAAGAAACTTGAGACAATCATGAGACCCAAGAACAGGAATTGAGAATTTAGAGTACCTCTAGATTTGCTAGGCCTTTATCAACAATAATCTCTTTCCCAACTCATAATTAAAGCTAGCCGATTTATTAACCTCCACTCATAAATAAAGTCAACCATTTTAAACCATCAGCTAGGTAAAGTCACCACTTTTAACTCTATCTTTTAGAAAACCCATTTTGCAGATTCATGGAAGAAACATTTGCAAATGTAAGAAGAAGATGAGAATCTAAGTTAGTAACCATTCTAGGTTATAAACATGATAGATTAAATCAATATACTCCATATTAAGAACATGCTAACCATTTATCCTTCGAGGTCTAGGAATTGGTGATACCCATTTTTATTAGTTTTCTAGGTGAAGACCTTAGAGACAATTAGCTATGTGAAAGAACAGATTAGAAGAAGCTAGGAAGATTACCATTCCCAAGAAAATATGAATCTGAGCTCCCAAAAGGCTTGAGGGGCGGCTGAACTTTAGGATTTTGAGAAAATGGTATCAAATCCCGAAATGAACTCTTTAATAGGAAAAATCATTGTACGTCACTGCTATAGCGGCCAGATAATCGCTTCGGCGGCATCGCTACGACAGCGCAAGAACCGCTGTGGTGGTCCCTTGAACAATCCACTTAACCGCTTCGGCGGTGAGCCCACCGCTACAACGCTACTGTTGTAGCGGCATTCTAGTCGTTGTGGCGGTTCCACTGGGCCTGGTGGCCCAACTTCAATACTCTTACGCAACGCGCACGACGGTTCAATCAAGTTAGCGATTTCTAGAAGTATGATCGAGTCGAAGACATTTTTAAAGAGTCAAAATTGCGGGTTTTCTAGAAATTCACAGTAACGACGAAATGGGTCGTTACATCAGATACCAATTGAACAACCGTTCATCCTCGAATGACAAGGGAACGAATAGGCACGGGCGGGTAACCTATTTCGCAGCCAAGATCATAAATCGTACGTCCATACCTTCGTATCTAGAACGTAACAAAAAGAAATATAGGAACAACGTAGCCACCGAACTTTTCGTGACTTAGCATAACCAGATATAACTCCATAAAAAATTAAATGGTTTTATACAAGATCATTTTGGGTTAGCAAACCCAACACTATACTCGTGATTTACGACCTACCCTTACAAACCGAACTTTAACTACGAACATATAGGAATCGTTGGATTACATACGTCTCTCCAAATAACATAACAAAAAGCATTCACGGACAGCGAGCCAATAACTAGAGGGCCACTATGTGGGTGTAAGGCTCGTAGTACCCTGAAACGGATCAAGAGTTTAGGGACATAAATTTGGTCAGGCCGTTACAGCGGCATAACGGATCGCTGTAATGCTGCCGCAGCGACGGTAAGGTTGCCACTTCAGCAGCAATCGCTGGGACAGAAATATAAAGAGGCAGTAGCCTCTCCACCTTCACATATGAAGAAAATGCTCCCCACTCCTCAACACTTCACTTCCACTCCTAATCTACCCCAAATAATACTCTCCCCACCCTTAACCTTCCTACTCAACACAAAAACAAGCTTCTCATTCCCAAATTGCTCTCAAACACAAGAGGAAAAAGAAGGTTCAAGGTAAAATCTCAACTTTCATCCACTATCTCAAATCTTCAAAAAAAAGGTAAGAATCCGTTCCCCTTATCCCATAGTTAAAAACTAGAACAGATATTCCAAGTAAACAAGATTAGAAAGATCGAATTTTGTAGTTTAAAGTTGGGATTTTTGGGTTGTGGTGGATGAACTACTAGGACGAAAAATAAGAGAAATAAGAACTAGTTAATTGTTAGAATAATCTCCCCTTCGAACATAGTGTAGTTATAGCACTGATTTAGGCCACACAACTTGAACATAGTAAAGGAAATTCCTTGGAGAAGGCTCTTGGATTTTCTCAAAATTCGGGGTTTGTTAGTTGTTAGAATCGCTCTTCAATAGGGTTAGAACTTCATTCATACTAGTTTGCTACTCGATCTGTGCTTAAAAATAAGTTTTTGAGTCTAAATTTGGTGTTGAAAATCTGGAAAAATTCGTGAATTTTTTGGGGACGATGATACTGCTACAGCGGTTGGCTGACCGCTGCAGCGGTGCCGCTGTGGAGCTTGGTCGACCGCTATAACGGTCCTTAGGAATTCTGTACAGGACAACAGTGGCAGTCAGAGGCTCGTTATGGCAGCATCGCTATAGCGACACCTGCAGATTCCGCAGCTGAACAATTTAGCAACAGGAAAGGATTTCGATTGGGTTTTCAAGCTGTTCTTGCTAGAATGACACGAAACTGATAAGACATGCATTTAAGACATTTCTAAATTTTTTATAGGCAAGATGTCACAGAACCAAGAAGAGAATCAACAAGTCCAAGAAGAAGCAGAAATCCCCTCATATGAGAAACTTCCTACTCCCAAGAGCAAGCGTTTACATTTGTAGAAGCTGCCTATCACCTTGTTATTAGAGCAGCGCTTTGACATGACCAATGTAGACAAACGAGCTTCATATTTCCTTGCTAGATTAGATCGAATCAAATGGAACCGCTTGGTTGAGGATCCTGGGTTTTGCAATGAGACTTGGGTGAGGGAATTTTACGTTGTGTTGCCTACAGTCGACTGGAATTATCCCAATCCAGAGATTATCATTCGGGGCACTAGGGTGAGAGTGGGTCCAAAAGCAATCAATAGGGTGTACAAGCTTGAAAACCATCCGGAGGCGCCTGTAGCAGCTAAGGCGGCAGAGCAAGATTCGAGGTGGTTGGCTTCAGTACTGGTTCACGAGAGCGAGATGAAACATGCTATTTGGACTGATGGTAAGGTTGCGATTACCAGTGAGTAATTTACTGCGGAGGCAAAAAGGTGGTTAAACACTCCCGTTGGGTTCGATCATTTAAGAATGCTCATGATGTGACCTTCCCTCGCGCCTTGGTTGTTGTTTGTGTCCTTGCTGACATTCCGGTGAATGTAGGCTCTTAGGATGTTAAAGAGTGGAAGGATTTCTTGAATGACGAGGGTGCAAGTTTGATGTTTCCTTCACTAATCACTTCACTATGCAAGAGGTTTAAGGTGCCGAGGGAGAATGAGACAGATGAGTGGGTTCCTAGTGACAATCCCTTTCACCCACTTCTGGTAAAAGGATGGGCCACTGCTGTAGTTAGTAGAGAGAGTAGGAAGAAAAGGAAGGTTAGAGATTCCCGAGAGGGAGGTACTGGGGCCGGAGCTGATGATGAGGGCGGTCAGGAGACCAGCGCTAAGGTTCCCTGTCTTCAGGGGCCCTTTGAGCGCATAGACTCGCACTTTGATGAGATGAAGGGTATGTTCCAGAAATTGTCTATGTCCTCTGAGGGTTCTAATTCGTCGGGGGATGCTGCGACTGTTGTCACGAGGGAGGAGATGAAGGGTTACTTCGAGACCCAGAAGACCATAGGTGAGTCACTTTCTTCCTTGCAGACAGCTTACACTACATTGGCCACAGACCACAGGAAACTTTGGGAGGAGTTCGATGCTAAGGTGACAAGGAAAGATCTTGAGACAAGGTGTACATTCAGACTTGGAGGGGAGTCAAGGAAGTGTGGGGCACCATGCGTCCCAATGTGCCAATCCCTATAGGAGATAAGGATGACTCTGATAGGTATTCCTTCCTGGAGATGCCCCGAGCAGTTGGTGGCACAGCTAGACAGGTGGATGTAACCGATAACTCAGACGATGATGACCCCCTGAGCAAGATGGATAATTACAAACTCCTGCCCTCCCCCTCTCCCTTTATGATGGTATTATGGTTGCCCATGTCGTGCTTTGCTGTTTTAACAATTTCTATTTGGTTTATTTTGGTTTTTGTTTGGATATCCTTGGGATAATGTCGTTTTGTCTTGGTTAGCCTTGTTTTAGGCTTGTTATTGGATACTTTTGGTTTGAATGTTGGATTATCTAGTTTCTTGTTTTGGTATTTGTAATTGGGTTTGTAGTATTGACTAGAATGATCTTTGCCCTTGTCGGGCTTGTCTTTATATTACTGTTGGTTTGAGTTTGCTGTTGTTTCATTTGGTTGTTGTTGGGTGGTACGAACTGGGGAAACCAACTGAAAACAGGGGAAGAGTTTCAGGTCTCTGAATTCTGCACAATCGCTTCTGCGGTTTCTCAGACCGCTATAGCGGTCCCGCTTCGGTGGAAAAGGGACCGCAGCAATGGTCACAAGGGAAATTGAAGGCACTGCCTCAGCGGTGGAGAACCTGTTATAGCGGTACCGTCACAGCGGCTGAGTGACCGCTATGGCGGGACCACTAAATAGTAGCACTTAAACATATTCTAACTATTGCACTCACTGAACAAACCGAATAAAATCTTCACACGAACCGAGTCGAATAAGCGACGTAACACACTTACCTGTGTAGATACCAATTGGAATCGTCCAGATACCAATTGAATCCACTGAGATACCAATTTCACTGAAGTCGCCCGAATAGAAAGAAAGAAGGGAATTTTCTCATGGATGGGCACAGACATCTACGTACTATTCAACGAGAATCTATGTAGACATTGCTCTTGTATTGTGAGATCGGTAACCTAGACTCTGATACCAACTTGTCACGACTCAATTAAGAATCGCGCGGGCACCTACCATTCTTATCTTGGCAAGCGAACCCTCAACCAAAATAAAACATTTCCAAGTAAAGAACAAAATTCATTGCTTCAAGATAAAAATAATTAACAACGGAAATCAAACCAATATATTAAACCAAACAGCAGAAGTGATTACAACAATTAAATAAATACAATGACTCATTTCTATTCCCATGACCTAGTCTAGACTAGTACAAGAACAACTAATGTGGAAACGAAATACAATAATAACTCTAAGACCCAACCTCCATTCCGGAATGAAGTAGATGGAGGTCTTCGAGAGTTGTTTCTTTGTTTGTTTTACAATTGATTTTCTTATAATTTTGTTGTATGCTTTAAATTTTGTATAATAATTGCGTGGATGTTTCTTGTAACGTGAGAAAACAATCATAGTATAATTTGAACGTATCTTGTTCCTATAGTGTTGTCTCGATGTTTTAAAGAAGATTATTATCTCCGTATTAACAAAAATAACTTAAATCAAATTATTTCTGGAATAACTTTAAAAAATTAGATTTAAGCTTGTGCCTTATGTTCCCAAATGCTTAGTTGGTTATAGTACATATCTATTGTAAAGATCAATCCGTTAACTCTAAAGTAAACTGAATAAAAACTATATTTAACTTGAGATCTTAATTTTTGAGAATTCTGATACTTCCTCTGTTTCAATTTATTTATCTTACATTCTTTTTTAGTCTGTTCTAAAAAGAATGTCTTTTTTTTTTGCAACTCTTTAGTTCTTACTTTTCACATGACATGTTTAAGATTACAAGATTAAAGGGTATTTTAGTACTTTTCATACATCTTTAGCTTAAAACCACAAAATTTAAACGTCTTCTCTACTTTCTTAAACTCTGTGTCATGTCAAAATCATATAAACAAATTGTAACGGAGGAAATGTTATTTGGAGTACATGATTTGGTAATCAAAATGAAAAATAAATTACTATAATCAACTAAATAAATAAATAAATGGATCTTGGGCATAACTCAATCCAAAAGTTAGCTCATGCAGATTATCCAAACCACCTTTTTTGTTTTTCAAAATTACTTGTTAATTTACAAAACCAAGATAAAATTAATTCAATTTTTCTTATCTTATCCTTGATATTAGATGTTCTTAAAAATAATCAATATTGATTAAAGTGCAATCGAGATAAGAGTAAAATAGTTAAAATACATGTTTATTATGATATTTTAAGGGGTGTGTAAAGGAAAAAGTGGACAAGTAATATGAAATGGAGGGAGTAATTTGGTAATCATAATGAAAAATTAATAACTTACTATAATCAATTAAGGTGTATCGAGATGGAGAAAAATGTTTTCTTGGAAGATAACTGTATTTTTTACTCATTTTCTCATATTTGGTTGGTTAGTAGAAAATATTTTGCGAATAATACCAACCGAACCCCCACCCACCCCACATGAAATTTAACCACATAAGAAATAAAATAAAATATGTAAAGTAAAAAATTGTGGGGGTGGGGTGGGGGGGGGTGCATATAAAGGAAAAAAAAAGTAATGTTTTTGGAGGGTGGTTGAAAAGTGTGCCGGCGGAGGAGGGTGGTGTAAAAAACTAAAATATGAAATGTCTTAAAAATCATTCGGTCGGTCAGTGTATATCAATTAAAATCAAAATAATATGAAAAAATAAGAAAAGTTGGAACCATTACCTCGAGAAACCGACCAAAAGCACACCGAACGTACTGCCATGTCATTTACGGAAGCCACCGCCACCCTTTCCAGCACCTAAAACCGCCGTTCATACCATTGCTACAACTGTAATGACGCCTTCCACATCACCACCATCACTGGCACCACTGTTAGCTCCTCCTCTTTCTGTTGCCCTCATTGCTTTCATCGTCACCAACGATTTAGCTTCTATTTCGATTTATTTAGGATAACTATTTCTAGTGGTGGGATTCTTTTCTAAGGATAGACAATCGATCTCATGTTAAATTTCAGTTGATAGTGTTAATTCTTTTTACATTTTTAGTGCATATAAGTCAAATCCAATTATTAATTAAAGTTAAGAAAACTGATGAGGCAAATAAAAGAAATAGAAATGTCATCTCCGTTAACAAATTATAGCACCGCAACCCCCACAATTATTCAGACATATTCTTTCTTTTCCATTTAGGGGAATTGCTTTTGGCTTAAATATTAGGAACCCTTGAAGGCTAGAAGCCCTTATCAATGATAGAGTGGTATATAGGCAAAGTCAGACACCTTGTCCAAGAGGTTGAGACCTAAGGGCTCTGCAGAACTTGAATCATTCAGCTCATTTGCAAGCATAAATTAAGGATGTTGAGGTCATGAAAATGCAAGAATTTGCTATTTCAAATGAAGAGCAAAAGATTGAGCGTCGGCTACACAACTTTGAAGGAGAATCGGAGTCAATTTTGCCTCAAACATAAGAATCACATATGTGTTGGAAATTAGTAGAGGAACACTACCAATCAATCATTTTCCTTCGAAATTGAAAATAAATGGAACAAAATATTATTCTTTATTTCCTCAATTACGATGCATAAAAAAATATCTGCAAGAGGAGGAGCTAACGGTGGTGTCAGTGGTGGTGGTGATGTGCAAGGCGTCGTTGCAGTTGTTGCAATAGTATGAACGGCGGTTTGAGGCGGTGGAAAGGGTGGGGTGGCTTCCGTCAATGACATGACGGTACGTTCGGTATCATCTTGCTTGGTTTTCTCTAGCTAGTAGTCCAACCTTTTCTTATTATTTCATATTATTTTGAGTTTAACTTATATACACCGACCGGCTGAAGGATATTTATGACATTTTTATATTTTGGTTTTTTACACTACCGTCCTCGCCCGGCGCACTTTCCAACCACCCTCCAAAATTACTTTTTTTTTTTTTGCATTACCCCCCAGCCCCCAATTTTTACTTTACATATTTTATTTTATTTTTTATAATTTTTTTTAATGAAAAATGGGAATTTTATGTGGTTAAATTTCGTGTGGGGTGGGTGGTGGGGTGGAGGGGTGGGTGGTGTGAGTGGTTGGGCGTTAGGTTCATATTTTCTGCAAAATATTTTCTACTAACCAACCGAATATGAGAAAATAAATAAAAAGTACAGTTATCTTCCAAGAAAACATTTTTCTCCGTACCAAATACACCTTAATTGATTATAGTAAGTTATTTATTTTTCATTTTGATTACCAAATTACTCCCTGTATTTCATATCACTTGTCCACTTTTTCCTTTGCACGCCACTTAAAAAATCATAATAAACATGTATTTTTACTACATTACTCTTATCTCTCTCCAATAGATTGCACTCTTATCAATATTGATTATTTTCAAGAACATATAATATTAAGGATAAGATTAGAAAAATTGAATTAATTTTATCTTGGTTTTGTAAATTAACAAGTAATTTGGAAAAAGAAATAGCGTGGTTTGGGTAATATCCATGCGCTAACTTTTGGATTGAGTTATGCCCAAGATCCATTTCTTTATATATTTAGTTGATTATAGTAAGTAATTTCTTTTTCATTTTGATTACCAAATCATGTACTATAAATAACATTTTCTCTGTTTCAATTTGTTTATATGATTTTGACATGACACATAGTTTAAGAAAGTAGAGAAGACTTTTAAATTTTGTGGTCTTAAACTAAAAATGTGTTGATCGTACTAAAATGCCCTTTAATCCTGTAGTCTTAAACATGTCATGTGGAAAGTTAGAACCAAAGAGTTGCCAAGATCCATTTCTTTATATATTTAGTTGATTATAGTAAATTATTTATTTTTCATTTTGATTACCAAATCATGTACTATAAATAACATTTGCTCCGTTTCAATTTGTTTATATGATTTTGACATGGCACAGAGCTTAAAAAAGCAGAGAAGACTTTTGAATTCTGTGGTCATAAACTAAAGATGTGTTGATTGTTCTAAAATACTCTTTAATCTTGTAGTTTTAAACATGTCATGTGGAAAGTTGCAACCAAAGAGTTGCCAAAAAAAAGAAAGAGACATTCTTTTTAGAACAGACTAAAAAGGAAAGTAAGAAAAATAAATTGAAACAGAGGGAGTATAAGAATTTGCAAAAATTAAGGTGTGAACTTAAATATAATTTTTATTCAGTTTACTTTAGAGGTAACAGATTTATCTTTACAAGAGTTATGTACTATAACCAACTAAGCATTTGGGAACTTAAGGCACGAGCTTAAATCTAATTTTGTTAAGCTATTCCAGAAATAGGGACAGAGAGAGATGCGGAGGGGAGGAGACAAGCAGCGACATCGTTACGTCGCCGAACTCCTACCAACAAGAAAAAGAAAAAAAGGGGGCCGCAATTTAAAGTACTAGCTTAAATATAATTTCTGTTAAGATATTTCATTTAAAAAAAATTAGAACCTCGGGGGTTATTTTGTATAATTGGAAAATGAGTGGGTCCAATAATAAATAAAGAAAGAATGAAAAAACAAAAACGTAAATAATAAAATATAATTTCTAAAGCCCTAATTTTGCAGAAAATGTCGAGAAACTTGTTTATTCCCTCTTCCTTGGCAATTCCACCATGAGTGCTTGGGAAATTGAAATTTTCCGTTGTCCGTCTGAGTTCCGATGTTGTGTTCTTTGCTCATCCTCCTCCCTTTCAACTGCATATTTTGTCTGTTGTCATGCTGGTTTGTATTCTCAAGTGGAATCATTATCATGGAGATTTCGTTGCTGCTACTAAGTTGAAGCTCCGCTGCTGTCGATCATTGCTTGTCATCACCACCATCATCTAAATAAGGTGTATATCCTGAATTTCTCACTTCTATCGAACTTTTCTTTTTTGTGCTTCATGAGGTCTTGCTAAGGTGAAATTTACGCCTTTTCTTCTATTTTCCTTCTTTGATTGTTGTTGTTTGAGATGGTTTTCACTGCATCTTCAATATTCTGTATGTTTGCATGCTGAGAATTAGATTTGAGCTCTTTTGGTGCTAGATCGTTGTTCTTTAGAGTTCTATGAACTCGATGGGTCGTTATAGACATTCTTCTCTTTTCCGTAAAAATACCTTTCTTATAGACTCTTTTCAGTATTATTTAACTCGTGGGGATGGGTAATGTGGTTCCTGAGGTAATCGAGTGAGTCTTGATTTGTTTCGAGGATTGAATAACCTTTTACTCGAAATTAGCGGGTAAGGGCTGACCAACAGTTGATGTCTAGAAGTTAGTGAAAATTCGTAGTTTTGGTAACTAAATGAGCTCGCATATTCGGAGTATTTTTCACAACTAGGGCGTTGCTTCTGCGGGCAAGGTCTCGCATCTGCTCAAGTCGCTGGGTAGACTAGATATTTATTTCTCCATTTCGGGATTAGACCTCATTTTCAAAAACCCAAAACTTTAGAGCTGCTTTGGAGAAATTTCAGAGGGAAATCACTTGTCTCCTTGATGAGGGTAAGTAATAAACTTTCTTTCATTATTTCCTTTAGTTTTTCTTTCCATTAGTTTGGTGAGTAATCAATGATTCGAGTTTAGAAATTGGAGGTTTTAACCCTAACTCAAGGATTGAACTTTTTTATTTATTTATTTAAGAGGCCAAATCTTGTTGGGTTTTGAGTGGGTTATGTTGCATAAGTTTGTTTTAACCTTGGGTAGACTAATTCTAGCACTAATTTATCATTTAATATGGTTTCAAATAATTTGACTAGGGTTTTAGCAAATTTGGGGATTTTGGGAAATAATGATGTAAAGGTTAAATCGAGGTTAGAAAGGGTGATAACTTAGATTTGGGCTAATGAAACTATGGTGGGATGGGTTTAACTAAAAGGTCCGGTTTTGCCCTTGTTTGCCTGGGGTCATTCTCTAAGGTCATTTTGAGTCCTTTTAGGAATAAGGTAATATGAGTGTTCGTAGATTCGTTTACTAGTATAGAATACTTATTTGATTAGACCTTGATCTTCCAAATGCATTCCAAAAAGGGGAAAAGCTCAAGATGGATGGTTCGTAGATCCGGTTCATCTCGAGGTCGGTTACACTTACTTATGTTTAGACTTCGATAGGGACATGTATGTAGAAAATAGTTATTGACCAGGAAAGCATGAGTAGGCCTTCGGGCTTAGTGTAGAGGTGAATTCCAATTAGGTTGGTAATGTCAGCTGTTATGTGGGCTTGTCGCCATATTTGCGTATGCTGTGACTAGGAATAGTGTGAATGGTTTCCTATCACAACATCGTGCTTTATGAATAGGGAAGGAAACTTGGTTGATATGTTGCAGGTACTAATTTAGTCGCTTGTCTGTGATTTCTCACTTACCTTATGAATAGAGAAGGATTGTATTTAATGATGTCTTGTTGAGTTCGACATTTATGGCATGCAGTACTGAGTTCATATTTTGAGTTATTGTGTGTTGATTCATTTTTGTGTTGGTTTCTGGACATTGGCATTTTTTTTCTAATTCGGTTGAGGTTGATTTCATGCATGGCATCGCATCCCACACTCCTTATGTGACTTGTTACTAATGTGATGGAAATGATGATAAAAGTGAGAAAGTGTAGCCTCCAGGTCTTTTCCAGAGGGCGTAAAATAAAGAGCTAGTGCTCGTGATTTGAGGCTGTTACCGGGCGGGAGAGTGCTCATGATCCGAGGTAGTTTCTAGAGCGAGAGTGGTGCATGGACTTCACGGGTCCCCAATGGGTCATGGCTATGAGACATTATCCTTAGCTTGTGCGTACGTCATGAGACCAATGTGCATAGATATTTTCTGCTCGTACTCTGTCAAATTATAATAAAGTTTAAGATATCATCCCACAGATATTAGAATCACCTAGGCTACAGATTTGTATTATTTTTGTTACTATTTGAGAGGATCAAATTGATGAAAAGAGAGTTGTTCAAAAGTCTTGAAAATTATAATAATAATAAAATAAGAAACATTTTTGGATTTTTCTAATAAAAGATAGAGGTTGGGATATTTTGAATCGGCAAGATAAAATTATTATAATAAAATCAAAAGTTTAATATTTATTTCTATGTTTAAAGAATGATTGCTTATTTCTAATAATCACTCCACATAACGACAATATGTTAATAGCACCACTCTCGCTTGTACTATTTATTAGTGACATTAAACAATAATTAATTAATAACATCTCTTTCGATTAGTGTACTTAACCAATTAAAGTAATGACTTCAAACAAGAATTATCTTAGTTGAGTGCACCAAGTGAACAAAAGCCTCTTTCGATTAGCTTTTGCTAAATCAATGAATTTATTTGAGTCAATCCCTCCGTGAGAATTAGGACTGAAAGAAATAAGACAAAAATCTCTTAAATCAATAAACTTATTTGAGTCAATCCCTCCGTGAGAATTAAGACTAAAAGAAATAAGATAAATATCATTTTAATCAATAAACTTATTTGAGTTAATCCCTCCGCGAGAATTAGGACTAAAGGAAATAAGATAATGATCATTTAAATCAATAAACTTGTTTAAATCATTCTCTTCTCCCGAATAAGAAATACATTAACAAGATAAGGATTTTTATAAAGAGATATAATTAATATCAAATTCCTTGGCGTATAAAGATGATAAAGAGAAAATCCCAACATAAGAAGATAATAAAATAAAGATGTTTATTATAATAGTTTAATCAAGCTTCATCTAGTATCCCAACCAAGGAAACTTAGTCCATTATAGAGTAGAAAACTAAATGAAATAAAGACTAAGAGAATATTGTTTTACTACAAGAAAGAGCCAAGAGAGACACCAAGACTAGTTCTTGTGTTCTCTTCACTAATGGATGCAAATAGAATGAAAGATTGGTTCCTTTTCTTCTACAAACATGTGCCTATTTATAGGAGAAGTCCTACAAGGCTTTGGTGAGAAATTGCAAGAGAATATCAAGATAATATTAAATCCTTGATGAGAATTTGACATGGCAATTTATCATGCAATCTGGGTGAGAAATTGACATGATAATTTGTCATGAAATCTTGTTGACAATTTGCCATCACTTTGTATCTCTTGACTTTGTGTAGTCTTTGGTGAAGTTGTCATGGATACATCATCCTTCATGGACTTTTATTTCTTGCTTCTTCTCTTTTTCCATGTATTATTTTTCCTGCAAGATTTGTTAGAAAAGTGCGAGAATATGATATAAATTATTCGTATTTTTATTTTAAAATATTATACTTTTATACTGAAATTACATGAATAATTTATATCCATCAAGTACCCCCACACTTGAATTTTTGCTCGTCCTCGAGAAAAAGAATTTTGAAAAGAAAGTAGAAACACCTTTTTTTTTTTTTGAAATTATGGCTACTCTTGTAAAATGAAAATTTAATCAAAAACAAAATCTATCATGCTTTCGAACTTTATAAATTTTCTATATTTATCAAATCTTTACCTTGTTTTTGCTTTTATTTTTATTCAACAAAAGTTGCACCTTCTTTCTTTTTGGGACTCTTCTTGAAATTAATGACTTTACGATTGTCTGCATTGAGTATTCTTCATCTTTTTTTCCACAGGTTTGCCCTTTATGTCTATCTCCACTAATTTAGACTAAACATTGACTTCTAAAATCATTTAGGACTTTTTAGCTTGTAATGTTGACTTCAGACTGGTAGGGTAAATGTTATATTTGTATTGACTTGCCTTTTTCTAACTTTGGAGCAGATTTTTTTTAGAACAGACTTTTCACATATTTGCTAGTTGATACTTTTCTTCTTCTCTTTTTTTTTTTTTTTGGATGTACTTATAATATTTGTACATAAGATCACCCTCATTTTTTTCTAGAAGAAAGATTGTAAATTATGCTTGCTTTTGATCGTAATACTTCTCAATCTCAGAAAGTCCTGCCAAGTATGGAAGATATTAATTCTCGCCTTTACAAAAATAAACTCACAAACAAGGAAGTTATGAGGTAAATATAAAAAATATATATTTGACATTGGATGATAAGAATTTTATTTTGATAGATTAGAACTTTACAAGAGGCATATTTATATATAATATATTAAATTATTCAATATTTTAAAATAAAGTAAAAATCTTTTTGGATTTCAAATATACAACTGCAGAAGAAAGCTCGAAAGAAACTGCAACCACACACTTTCTGTGTGCAATAAGTTCATTTGTTAACTCTGTTAATTTTCAGAGTCTAGCTTAAGTATAAACTAGAAAATTACCTATGCCAATAATGAAATTATTCAAAATGCAGTTGATTAACCAGTCATTCGGGCATGCCAATCACTATGGAGTTACTCAATTAATCAAATGAACTTTCACTCCTTCTTACTGGACTTATAAGGTTCAATTGCTTCACCCTCAATGGCTACAAGAAGACAAAATAAAAATCGAAGGGAAAAAAACATTGCAAAGACACCAAAAAAAAAAAAACTCACGAAAAAACATAATAAAAATCAAATATATAACTACAAACAAGATTAAAATAAAAAAAAATTACATATATAAAAATATGTTCTACTAGGGTAAAGAATCTCCCTTAAATCTTTTTTTTTTCTCCGAGAACTTGCGTACTCCACTTCTAATTGTGAATCGAGTTTTCTTTTTCGCTTTTTCTGGTTCCCCGTGGAGTTCATTTGACCAAGAATATCATAAAATATTTTTCTTTTACGCACATAACACTCTTTTTTGTGCTTGTCTTGAGGAGTCAAATAATTGTGTATGATCTTCCTTAACTCTATTTTGCATTTTTTTACGAAGATTATTCCATGCATTTTCCTGAAAATCTCCAATAACAAAATCCACAAAATTATAATGTTTAGAAGAAATTGAAGCATAACGATCAAAGGATATTTCATTTGTTCTTGTGACCTCTTCTTTCTCATTTTATTCAAAATTAATCAATTTATGCGGATAAGAAAAATCGGATATGCTCCCATCATTTGTTGAATTAAATTCAACCAAATCTTCATTGTAAGCAATCTCCATTAGATCTAAACCTTCTTCTTGAGTGATAACCTTTTTCTCACAAGGCTCGTCTTCTTGAGTTGATTCATTCTCACATGATGTTATGTCATTTATTTGTTCACCACTGGTTCCCCTCAAAAGAGCAACAATTGAATTTGTACACGGTTTAAAGGATAAGTGACCAGGCTCATTGGCAAGATAAACGGATAATCGAAAAGTAAAGAATTAACGTAAAATTAAGATAGCCAGTATAACTAGTGCAAATGACGGGTCCGAGTGGGAGAAGGTTTTATCCCCTTGCTTAGACTAAAAATAAACTAAAAGAGACAAAGCTTTACTAATATCAGGCCTTTTCGATGAAAGAAATTTTTAAGTGTTAATTGCTAACTCAAGAGATGGAGATGAGATCAAGATGCCCTCTAATGGGGCTGGTACACATGCATTTATAGTGCTAGTGTCCTATTCTAACTAAAAGACATGAGCTCCAACGTGGGTAAATAATTTCGAAAATATCGGACGCATCTGTTGAGGGCGTGATTCTCGGTGATAAATCCATGAAGGTTAATCTTCCACAGATTCGGACTTATCTTCTCAGACTCCTTTCGAGCAGGCTTTGTTTGTTCCCTCCGTCATCTCGGACTGACCGTAGCTAGTCACCTTGTATGACCCATCGCCGAACCGAGGTGAATTCATAGGTTCACACCGTACATAGATAATCCCTCCATTTTTCGGAGTAAAGAAATGGGGGGGGGGGGGGCAGGAAATGGATTGAAAAGACGTCGTTCTTCCCCAGGTCCGTGCTTTATTTCTATCACGCAATTGACTAACCTAAGTCTGAGCCTAATTATTTCTGTGCCATCATCTGTCTTGAAAAAATGTATTGTCAGAATCCTTTGGCCTTTCACATTCCTACTACCGTTACTGGAGACCTTTTCAAATACAACTTCCTCCTTATATAAAGCCATGCACTTTATCAGTTCTTCACATATTTTGTAAACCTTGGATTTTGACGCTTATTTGCCTTCCATACCGTCGTTTATGATATTTTCTTCTCTATTATTGTTGACCGATGCTGGCCTGCCTTCAAATTCTGCTCCACCATCTCCTACTGAACTTTCTGATATGAAAGAACTCGAGCTCCAGGCAGCTAAATCGTTTCGACTGGGTTCAAATATGAGGATGATTGCAAAGGCCATCATTATGACCATGTGAGGCATTTTGAATCTTTTGTTGTTGACGTCACAATTCCCAGGGTTAGAAAAGAGTGCCATTTAGATGATGACGTTGAGATTTCCCTATTGCGCATGGTGTGCGTATTAACCACCACATCCTAGGTTATTCTCTCGTGTATACTTACTCATTTGCCTTTGGGTTTAAACGTCCTGTCCCTCGGGTGATCGAAGACCTGTGCTGCCGTTATCGAATTTGCGTTAGGCAATTTGCTCCTTAGATATGGCGACGTGTTTATTGCATTCAGTTTTTGGCCGGTATGGCCGGAGTCCCATTCACCTTAGACCATTTAACCCATATTTACATTCCTCGGGTCATTCGTGGGGGTACTATCTATCTGCTCCCTCGGGGTATTAGACCTCGAGGATGGTTGCATCGGTTCGTTAAGATGAGAACGACCCAATTGCAAGGTGCCAACTCCAACTCTTTACCGGAAGTGTGGAATTCCGAACCGACTGCCGTCGAACCCGAACTCATACCTGGGATCTTTGAATGGGCAACCACTATGTTGGGTGATGCTGAACACGTAGGTCGTTCTTGGAAAGACCTGGATCCGATTGGATGAAGGGGCAAGAATCATGGTAAATCCCATTCTTTGTTACCACAATTTGCAGTTTTCCAACCTAACTTGTTCTTTGTATTTCAGGGCTTCCGGTGAAGAAGGCACCAACGGCGAGGGCAGTCAAAGAAAAACCCGAAGATGCTCCCGAAGGAAGCACTACAGTATCGGTCAAGGCACCGAAAAAAAAACAAACCGGGAGATCTAAGAAGACCCCGAAGAGGAGGCTATTGCGAGTCCCAGACACCATGCTCCTCCTCCGGCCCGAACAAAGGAGAACTTTATCGAGGAGATCGCCCGACTTCGGGAAAAGAACGGGAGACTTAAAGTAGCTTTATCCGGACATGCTGATGAGCCCAAGGATGACAGGGTCTAGAGCCCGGAAGTTTAGGATTTGTTTTTTGTTGATTTTCTTTGTACGGTCATTTTGACTGATATCAATTTTCTTGTACGAATACTTAATTGAATGAAAGTTTAATTTCTGAATTGGCTCGTAGATCGATTTGTCCTTTTCGAACTTTATTTGGCTCGAATTCAATTTGTTCAAACTTATCTCATTGGGAATACGTGGGAAATCCGAACGTCCCATCATGTCACTTCTTATTGACTCGGGGCACGCGTCGGTTCCTGATTGGTCGCTATGGGGCAAGCGTCAACTCCTGATTGGTTACTACGAGGCACGCGTCGGTTCTCGATTGGTCGTTTGGGAGGCGATGAATGGGAACCGTCCCCTTGCTTCTATAAATACTTGCTCTCAAACCAATTTCTCATTTTCCATTTTCAATTAACTTCCCTCCACCTTTCAAATCTTCAACTCTCCAAAACTTCCAATCTTCAAATCTTCATCCTTTACACCTTTACACCTTCAAACGTCCCTTCAAACCTTTCAACTTCTCAATAAAATTTCTTCAAATCTTGCCCAATATCTTGTTTGATCTTCTGTTTTCCTTTCAACGCACTTTCCCCCTGATTTATCCTCTCTTTTCTTGGAAAAAATGAGTCCAACACCCCCACCGAGGCGATCCTACCAAAGGTCCAATCTGATTGTGGCTGGGACGTCAGTCCAACACCCCCACCAGATGGTAAGTTGAGATATGGCCCCGTGGAGATCATAATCCCGGGCCTCAATGAAGATATCACGACCTATGTGGAGGGGTATTCAAGTGTGTACACTTTCCCTTTCACATTTAATTTGAAGACAGCAATTGACGAAGTCATTCTGGACATGTACCAGACATACCAACTGTGCCTCACGCATATCGGGCCGAATGTCTTACGCGTGGTTACATGCATTTAGTTTTTTGTCAATGAGGCCAATGCCGAATTCACTCTAGATCACTTGATCCGACGTTACTCACCCTGTTTCTTTCGCGGGGCCATAGTGAAGCTTCTGAAGCGTGGAAAGTTCCCAATTCTTTCCAGTGTCGACGACAAAGATAGGGGAAGGCTGGTGCTGTACGTCCGTGTTAAGACAGAGAAAATTATTCCTCCGAGCCATCTCCCCTTCCTCGGGAAGTGGAACAAATGACGTAAGTGACTTCGATGCCTAAAATTTTTCTTCGGTTAGTTTCCAAGCATCTATTTATGTTCCTTTTTTTTTAATAGCCAAAATATGGGTGCCCCATATTATTGATAACCTCGAAGAGTGGCTCGAGGACCTCATGGCTCAATTCCCTCATGTGCTTCGATCGTTGAGCCGCTTGTCATCGAGCAAATGGAAGGTTTACTAATATATGGACTTTGCTATGAAAGAAATTTTTAAGTGTTAATTGCTAACTCAAGAGATAGAGATGAGATCAAGATGCCCTCTAATGAAGCTGGTACACATGCATTTATAGTGCTAGTGTCCTATTCTAACTAAAAGACACGAGCTCCAACGTGGGTAAATGGTTCCAAAAATATTGGACGCGTCTGTTGAGGGCGTGATTCTAGGAGATAAATCCGTGAAGGTTAATCTTCCCCAGATTCGGAATTATCTTCTCGGACTCCCTTTGAGCAGGCTTGGTTTGTTCCCTCTGTTGTCTCGGACTAACACTAGCTAGTCACCCTGTATGACCCATCGCCGAACCGAGGTGAATTCATGGGTTCACACCGTACACAACCACCAAAATTTAAGGAGTTTACAATACTTACCAACTGATTTACTTGAATTGTTAAGTGCATCATGGCTATTTGATCCTCCACATGTTTTTCTTCTATCTTTTTTGTATAGATATACAAAGTCTCTTCAAATCTTTTGTTCTCCTCTTGCGGTGGTTGACTCACGTTGCTTTGATTCCGCATAGGATTTAGGTATTGATTGCATTCTAGATTTCCCTTATACCCATAAAAATTGTTATACATGTAAGAATTAGAAGCATCATGAGATTTTTCATAAAATGAATAAAAAAAGATAGGATTATCTGATTGGCATTCATAACTTAGGTGACTGCCACCACAATATTCATAAATAACAGACCTTTGATTGATTAATTCCTTAATGTATTTTAGTTTTTCAAAAAGCCGGTATAAGATTGTGTTACCTGTTTGGCATTCAAAGCTTTGGTGGCTGCCTCCACAAAAATCACCTGTGACTGACTTCTGACTTATTTTATCAATTAATTCTTCAAGGTCTTTTAGTCTTCGAGAACCACCATATGAGAAAGTGCTACCTGCTTGACATTCATGAGTGGGGTGATATTCACCACAATAATCACAAGTAACTAACCTTTGACTGATTCTAATCCGTAATTTTTCAATGTCTTTTGATTTCTCGGAATCACCATATGAGAACTCATCAAAGCGTTCACAATCATCTTCATATTCATAAATGACTGATTGACAATTCAATGTGTGATGGTTCCCACCACACAAATTACAAGTGATAATCACCTGACAATAACTTTCAACTAGATTTCTACGTGGTTGATTAAGATTCATTTTGAAGGTGCATGGAATGAGTATATTTTAAGAAATATTTTTTCCAAGTTTTGCTCCAACACTTGCTATGTGTTAGAAAAAAAAATAGAAGATAGTTAAATAAAGATAATATATATAGTAATAATAATATAATAATAATAATAATATAACATTAATATAATAATATTAGTAAATAATAATATAATAATACTATAATATTATTAATATCAATATAATAATAGTAAATAATTGCTTCAAGTTTTAGTTGCCTAACACTTGTCAAGTACTAGGAAATAAAATACTTGAATATATAGTAAAAAAATAATCTCAAAGTAGTAATAAAATAATTAATCCGAAGTAGATGTTTACCAATCCCCGGCAACGGCGCCAAAAATTTGACGAGACCAATGTGCATAGATATTTTCTGCTTGTACTCTGTCAAATTATAGTAAAGTTTAAGATATCGTCCCACAGAGATTGGAATCACCTAGGCTACAGGTTTGTATTATTTTTGTTACTATTTGAGATGATCAAATTGATGAAAAGAGATTTGTTCAAAAGTCTTGAAAATTATAATAATAAAATAAGAAATATTTTTGGATTTTTCTAATAAAAGATAGAGGTTGGGATATTTTGAATCGGAAAGATAAAATTATTATAATAAAATCAAAATTTTAATATTTATTTCTAATGTTTAAAGAATGATTGCTTATTTCTAATACAATCACTCCACATAACGACAATATGTTAATAGCACCACTCTCGCTTATACTATTAATTTATTGACAAGTAATTAGTGACATTAAATAATAATTAATTAATAACACCTCTTTCGATTAGTGTAGTTAACCAATTAAAGTAATGGTTTAAAACAAGAATTATCTTAGTTGAGTGCACCAAGTGAACAAAAGCCTCTTTCGATTAGCTTTTGCTAAATCAATGAATTTATTTGAGTCAATCCCTCCGTGAGAATTAGGACTGAAATAAATAAGACAAGGATCTCTTAAATCAATAAACTTATTTGAGTCAATCCCTCCGTGAGAATTTGGACTGAAAGAAATAAGATAAATATCATTTTAATCAATAAACTTATTTGAGTTAATCCCTCCGCGGGAATTAGGACTAAAAGAAATAAGATAACGATCATTTAAATCAATAAAATTGTTTAAATCATTGTCTTCTCCCGAATAAGAACTAAATTAACAACATAAGGATTTTTATAAAGAGATATAATTAAATCCAGCAATAGATATAATTAATATCAAATTCCTTGGTGTATAAAGATGATAAAGAGAAAATCGCAACATAAGAAGATAATAAAATAAAGATGTTTATTATGATAGCTTCATCAAGCTTCATCTAGTATCCCAACCAAGGAAATTTAGTCCATTATGGAGTAGAAAACTAAATAGAAATAATGACCAAGAGAATATTTTTTACTACAAGAAAGAGCTAAAAGAGACACCAAGACTAGGGATGTGCAGATCAATTCGACTTTTCACTTTGCCATCTAGAGATAGTTTGCCCTTTCTTGTGTTCTCTTTACT
Source organism: Lycium barbarum (assembly GCF_019175385.1). Taxonomy (NCBI): domain Eukaryota; kingdom Viridiplantae; phylum Streptophyta; class Magnoliopsida; order Solanales; family Solanaceae; genus Lycium; species Lycium barbarum. The sequence goes on from NC_083338.1 coordinate 55,815,213, forward strand.
ATTGGATGCAAATATAATGAAAGATGGGTTCCTTTTCTTCTACAAACATGTGCCTATTTATATGAGAATTTATACAAGGCTTTGGTGAGAAATTGCAAGAGAATACCATTATAATATTATATCCTTGATGAGAATTTGACATGGCAATTTATCATGCAATCTTGGTGAGAAATTGACATGATAATTTGTCATGAAATCTTGGTGACAATTTGCCATAACTTTGTATCTCTTGACTTTGTGTAGTCTTTAGTGAAGTTGTCATGGATACATCCTCCTTCCCGGACATTTATTTCTTGTTTCTTCTCTTTTTTCAATGTATTCTTTTTCCTGCAAGATTTGTTAGAAAAGTGCGAGACTATGACATAAATTATTCATATTTTTATAAAGTATTATACTTTTATACTGAAATTACGTGAATAATTTATATCCATCAGTACGGTATGGAGATAAGGCCAGGGGGATTTACATTGCATCCACATCATTGCAGGGTACATTCCCTCATTGATGTTACATCCGACATTTTTGCATATTCAAAAAAATTTGAGATAACTTGACTTGTAATGAATAGGGCCATATTTGGACTTTATTAGGTATGAATGTGTCAGTTATGAATACGTTGGTGTGGAATTACGAAAGGAGGCCAAGGGAAAAAATTGGAATTTTGGAAATTTGTTCCATGAATTACAATAATTAGCCAAGTGGGCTAAAAAAAAAAGAGAAAATGAGGCCCAATTGGGAGAGGCCCAACCGGCCACAAGGGGCCCAAATCCACAAAAATTATTAAGTGGATTAATATACATATTGGATAAGCTTATAAGAAGCTTCAAGAAACAAGGAGAAAGAACAAAAACAAACAAGAGGAAAAAGAAGAGCAATTCGGGTGAAGAAAGAAAGAAAGAAAGGAGAAAGAAAAAAAATTCTTGGAGCCAAATCCTTGGTTCAAAAATTCATTTCTTGTGGGATTATTACTAAGCACAAGATTCTCTTTAAGGTGATATAATTATCTTGGCAAGAAAGCAACCTTAACCCCAAGTGGAAAGTCTTGGAGAAGGTAAGGATTTTATGCTTTTGTTGTGTTATGGAAGATGTATGTATGATGTAGTGTGTGGAAATGAATGAAAAGCATGAAAATTTTGTGTGTTAGAAGTATATGCATGTTGGCCGTGTATATGTATGTGTTGCAAGTATATGATGACTTGAATTCATGTGGTAATCTAGTTATTGTTATGGTAGAAATTGTATTGGAAGTGAAAGTTGAATGAATTAGTGGAATTTGGAAAAAGTAGGGTGTGGCCGTGTGGTGTATATTGTTGTTGGAAGGTGAATTAAATTTTGTTGGTATGTTAATTGTGTTAATTGTGAAGTGAATGAAAGAATAATCGTTTTTGTTGTTATGGAAAAAAAAATGGTTGTTAAGTTGTTGTAGGAAAACATGCAAGTTTATTGTAACTTATGTAAATATGGAAATGAAGGTAGTAAGAGGTAAATTATGATCGTCATTGATGAGGTTGGAAGATAGAAATAAGTCATGAACATGTTTGCTAAAAGATTGGAAGTTGTGGGCGAATTATGCCTTTGGTAGGAAACTTGTATATTGTGTATACCTTATGTATATTTGGTGAAAACGATATGATATGCCTCCGAATTATGTTGTAGTGACCTTGATAAGTGATGAATATGAAAATGGTAAGATTGGTTTGGAAGTGTAAGGTCGGAATGAAAGATATTGTGTTATGTCGGAAAGATGGCTAGTAATGCCATATTGCATATTTTGTAATACTTGTTGTTGTTATTGATGTTGTTGCTGGGTTGCTGTGTTGACATATTAAGCCGAGCTAAGTCTCGGGGATGTTATATGTATAGGGAAAATGCTGCCGAAATTTCGGTAGGCAAATATGTGCTTAAGTTTGGCGTCTAAAGGCTTGAATTGACAATTGGTAAACTTGACCATTTGTAGATTTTGGACGAAATTGGAAGTGAAGCTAAGCGAGCATAAGGCGCAATTGAGGTATGTTAAGCCTTCCCCTTTATTCTTAGGCATGTTCTGAACATGATAGGCTCGACCGCGAGCCTTAAATACGACTCCGTTCCTCGGAATTCGAGATGGAAATCCGTTCCAATTCCTTCAGTAAGATTGAATCACTTTTCTTACAACTTGTCCCTAAGGTGAACTTTTGTATGAAACTTTCCCAAACGGAGTCGGAATACTTCCAAATGATTATGGATGACCTCATAAGGTCTTTTATCAGTACTTTATGTATGTCACCTCGAGTTGGTCCGAGGTGGGCCCACGGAGCCCCGATACCTCTTATATGGCCTAAATTGCCTTATTTCTGTCCGTTTTTCACAGGAAATATCGGAACTATCATTTTGACCATGATATGACTGTTTTTATATAAATCTTGCAAAATGATTTTGACATCTGAAAATCTGATTCTGGTTATAAAATGTTCGTGGATGTCTCAAAGCTTCCTTTCACCGGATCCCGGGCCAGTTTATATCGTGCGGATGGACCGCCGAGTCCCTTGTCGGGGGCCGGGTCCCATGTATGAATTCTGAAGTATGATGTGTCCGGTTCCGGGGTACTGTGGTATATGTCTGTCCCCGGTTACCGTGTATATGTTACGAAGTATGATGTGTCCGGTTTCTCGGCGTGTGATCTGTCCCCGGGGTTACCGTGGTTATGATATGATGTGTTATGTGACGGAGATGTTCGAAGATATGAAATCTTCTGATATATGATATGTTGTGGCACCAAAGGCAGGAGTGGCGACCACGTTCCTGTGCCCTATTATAATTCTGTCTGTCTGATTGGATTCTGATTTTGTCTGTCCGTATGGATTCCGATTCTGTCTGTCCGTATGGATTATTATTCCGTCTGTCCGTATGGATTGTGATTCTGCCCGTCCGTCTGGACCATGATCCTGTCCGTCCGTTTGATTTATGGTTCTGTCCGCTATATTTCTGTGCTTCCGGTTCAGACTATGATTATGTTTGTTATGTTTCTGCTTTACATACTCGATACATTTTTCGTACTGAACCCCGGTTCTTCGGGAGCTGCGTTACATGCCCGCAGGTACAGACGCACCCGGTGATACGCCGCCAGTCTAGGGCACAGATTCTGCTATTTTGGAGAGCTCCTTTGATCCGGAGCGTGTACTTTTGGTATATATCTTCTGACATCTGTATATTCTGTACGTATGGTAATTTTGGGTACGGCGGGGCCCTGTCCCGTCATATGATTCTGTATGTCTGTTAGAGGCCTGTAGATATGTATGTGGGTTACAGGTTGCTACGATTCGGGTAGGTACGTACGATTTTATGACTCTGTCCGTTATGTTAGCCTCATCGGCTTATATGAAATTTCGGTATGTTCGGGTATGTGTATGTTATAGCGCGCGCTGCAATTGTATTGGCTTAAGTTTGTACGCAGCTAGTGTGAATTATCTGTCTGGTACGCCGATTCTGTCAGGTAGGTACGTTTGGGTATCCAGTTAGGATACTAGTCGCGGCCCACGGGGTTGGGTCGTGACAATTGATTTCTTAATTTATGACTTGGTTGAGTGGTTGCTTGTTTGTAAGGTTCTTTCATTTAGAAATGTGATGGAATTGAGGATTAGAAATTGCTCCTAGGCCTATGATATGAGAACATTGAGACTTTTACTGGATTTATGTGTTGTGAACTATTACTAGAACGTGCTTTGTGTCTGTACTTGATTGCCTATTTGTTCTATCTATGAATTTCTGCTCATTTATATGCGTTAACTAAATGTGGTCGACTTATAATACCTACGCGTACTAGTGTTGTGCTCATACTACTCTTGCTACACTCTTTGTGGAGTGTTGAGTTAGATTCTAGGTTCATGATTGAGACCTCGTGATAGATCCCAAGGGTGTCATCAGAGATGTTCGGGTGAGCTACTAGCCGAACCTGCAGCCCGGAGTCTCTTCATTTGTATTCTGTTCGCTCTATTCCTACGGAGAGTGTTTATTTCATTCAAAGTTCGTATGTTGTTTCAAATTTGTAACTCCTTGTAGAAGCTCTTGACAAGTTAAGACTAGGTTTTGGGATGTTTTATAATAAAAGTTTTCTTTCCGCACTTGTTTATATTATTACGGTGTTCACAAACGTCGCAGTGTATTTAAATTCCGCATATATTTCTTTAAAGGGGTAAATTTTTGGGAATGGTTCGCCAACCAGCGGAGATAGAGCCATCATGGCCCCTAATTTGAGTCTTGACATTCTAGCTCCTGATTCATTGTTGTATCTCCCTTGTGTAAATTTCTTTCCTTGATTTTTGTGGCTGCATGTGAATTTTTGTGTCATTTCTTAGATCGAATCCTCATAAATGGAATTTATGATTTACCACTGTTTAGGATCCTTCTTTGCTCACTTTCCATTTCCATGAAATTCTGATATCTTACCGGACCTTTATCTAAAGCCTGATTGTTTTCTTTTTCGTATATAAAATTCCATCATAGGCCATCTAAAGCCTGGTTTGCCAGTGAATTGACCAATGATACCCTCTCTCAATATATGTGTATATTGTATTTGCATCTTGATATTTGGCACAAATATCTAGATTTTGTGTCATTTGCACTTTACTTCTTAGCACTTTAATCGCACTTTTAACGTAATTTGTTGTATATGATCTTATGTTGGTATGCTTGTATGAATAGGTGCAACAAGGACCAATGGAGGGTATTCCGAGCAGTTTTTGATTGATTCAGAGGCTTTGCACGTTGGTTGAACGTTGGGAAGGAAGTTCCAGCACTTGAAGGCAGAATCTGGCCACTGAAGGGTCTCATGCGCTGGCCATGCGTCGCACAGCCAGCGCACAAAAACCCCATCTCTGAATCTCAGACAGGCCATACGATGCCCATGCGCCACACAACCAAAACACAAAGGAGTTCATGCGCTGGCCATGCGACGCATAGCCAGCGCACAAGCGGCGTCAGTAATCCTAGTTTGATCAGGATTGGGCCACTTATCTCATATTTTGCCCTAGCTTATAAATTGTCACTTAAACATTACAGAGGTGGCTTAGACGATTTTTGAGACTTGTGAAACTCTTTCTAGGTTTTATTCCTCTTCTATTAATTTTTTATACATTGAAACCCTATGTTATTCATGAATTCTAGCTTACATTCTCGAATCATTTGTAACTAAACACCTTAATTCTGGGGTTGTGGGTTAGCCATGAATATTGACGTTTGACAAGTATTTTAATCTTAGTAGCTTGTTCGTATGCAATTGTTTCCCTAATTCTGTGTTTAATTGCTTGATTCTGCGCAACAGTTGAGTTCTATTTACTAATTAATATACGTGCTTGGAAAAGACGTTGTTAGTTTAGAGAAGGAGTAAAGAGATTGTGTTCTGTTTATACCTAAAGTTGGGCTAGGATTTGTGACTAGGATAGGAATATACCTGGTTACCACAATCAATTATTTACCATGCTTTTAGTGCGTTCTTGATAAGTCAAGACCACAGGAATATAAGAGGCGAATTATCTTGAATCGGCGAGTAGTGATTCAGAAGAATACTACGAGATTAATAATCCGGTTAATTATTAATTGTGAACAAAATTACTAAGGTAGGATGCTTGAATGACTCAATAGGATTGGTGAACCAACCACGACCCTGGAATATCTCTAAAATCTTGATAAAAGCAACTCTCAAAGACGTTCATAGCACAATTCTAGTTTACATTGTTAGTTATTTAGTTTTCAGCATTAAGTTACAAAACAAACAAAGCTTTTATTCTTTACTTGCATAATTAGTAGCAATAGTTTATTTTCATGAAAGTATTGGTCATAAGTCTCTGTGGGTTTGACATCCGATTTTATATAATCACTAAATTACTTGTACGACCACGTACACTTGCGTGTGCATTTGGACGCAACAAGTCTTTGGCGCCGTTGTCGGGGACTTAAAAATCAATTATTTTTGCTAGAGTAAATTTTATTGCTTTATTTGTCCAAGTACTAACATCTTGATCTTAGCTGCCACTTGATTGCAGGTACTTTACTCGAATGCGAAGGATTGCGAGTCAAAACAATCTTGAGGAATTCGATCCTGAGCCTGAACGTACTTTCAATCGGCGCAGGTGAGACTTGAATTTATTGCAGAATCCACAGGCTTTGGCAGTATTACTTGTGGTCATGGATAATAATCCACCAGTGAAAGTGCGAGAGGCTGTGGTGCCTCATGTGGCAGATGTAACTTCAAGCATTGTCAAGCCCACCATCGAAGGTCATTTTGAGCCAAAGCATCCTATGATTCAGCTACTTCACTCTAGTGGGCAATTCACGGGAATGTCACACGAGGATCCTCAGCATCACATCCATACTTTTCTGCAGATTGTGGATACTTTTGCTACTGGAAGGGTCACTAAAGAATATGTGCGGCTTCCCCTTTTCTATGTTGGGGAATGCAAATAACGGGTTATTAGAAGAGCCTGCAAATTCTATCACTTCATGGGATGATTTGGCGATGAAATTCTTGACCAGGTTCTTTCCACCAGCAAAGACGGATCGACTCCTAAAAGAGATCATGTCATTCAGGCAGAACAATATAGAAGAGATGATGAAATAGATGATGATCGATATGCAGAAGATGATGACAGACCAGCAAAAGTTGATAGTAGATAATCAGAATCGCGATTTGGCGATGCAAAATTTAGAGAGGCAGATGGGACAGATAGCTGGGGCACAAAATACTAGACCACCTAAAGAACTTCAAAGTGATACAGATATGAATCCCAACCCTTGCAATGCTGTGACTCTTTGAAATGGGAGAGAACTAGAGGAAGTGGCTCCAAAGAAAACCAGTCGAGTAGAAGCTGAAAAAGAGAAGATTGCCGAGGAGATGATTGAAAAAGAGAGGGTAGTCGAGACACCAGTGGTGAAGCAGACACATCCCGTGGTTGCAAAGCCACCACCTCCATTCCCTCAGCGTTTGGCAAGACAGAAAGAAGAGGCTACTAACAAGAAGTTTCTTGATTTGCTTAAGCAGGTACACGTGAACATCCCGTTGGTTGATATGCTGCAGGGTATTCCCAAGCATGCTAAGTACATCAAACATATTGTTGCAAAAAAGAGCCGATTCACTGTTTCATGCAAAAATATCACACATCGGGTTTCGGACTTGGACACCTAGGTTAAGACCCGATGGCACTTAACTTAAGTAGAACACCATATAAGCCCACCCTTTAAAAGTCTTTTGAAAATCTTTTACCTTTTAAGTAAAATGTCCCTTTTATTAGGGCATACTATTATAAACCTCATAGGTTTAATCTCATTCCATTTTTAGTCCCTTATCTTCTCTTTAATTCAGGTTGGTTTTTTAAGTCCAAAGTCGTTTTTATGTAAGCTCCTAATGCTAATATATCAATCCTATTTCAGAGTCAAATTATGAACGAGGCAAACTTTTATTAAGAGTAATTCGCATTTCACATTCGTATTTCACATCTGTTTTATGCATAGCCTTAAGAATCTATTTTGGAAACTCTAAATTCAGAATTAATCTTAAGTTTATCCTATAAGGGTTCCAATAATTAAACATAACAAGCAACCAAGTATGCTTTAAAGTAAGTAAAGAGAGGGAGAAGAGGAAGGTGGAGAAGGGTTAGTTAACTAAGCCTATCTCCTTTCCTTCCGGGACCTTTAGTTGCAATTCCATTCTTTCTTTATTCTTTGTCTGAAGCTCCAAATGTCTAAGTTTTTGCCTCGTCTTTAGTAGTTTTCTTCTTGTCATTCCTTTGGTCCAGATTCCATGCTTATGCTCCATATGTCAAAATTGTCCTTGTGATATTCTCCGTACTTTGTTTATTTTTGTGCCTCGCAAAATTGGAAATAAGAATGATTAGTAAAAATGATACGCCATCCTCATAGGGTGACGTTTATGAACATAAACACATTTTCCTTCGGTTTCGAATCAAACAGTGGAAGCTTTGATTACGACGGGCTCAGACTCACAGTTCCGAATATGGTAAAGGAGCTCAAAGCATGCGTGGCTGCGAACTAGTGGTCATTCTAGTCACCTTGCCAGGCACATGTTGGTCCCTACCTCACGACACCAATGAGCCATCATCCTAGCCCCCGAAGGATAATTACCTTTCCCGACTAAATATTATCAAGTTAAGTATCTATTCAAATCAGTAGAGTATTTGATAGTAGTATCTATTCTTTCCAATGAAATATCTGATATGTAGTATTTGTTCTTTTCAGTAAAATATTTGTTCCTTCCAAATAAGTTCAAGGGTAGAAATCTTGCTCTTTTAAAATGAGGACTCAAGTTAAATTAACTCTTCATCGGCTCAAGTGTAGTATACCAATATGTTTTACACTCAAGTGTAGTGATCTATTCTAAAAGACAATATAACTTTTAGAATGCAATACTTTCAAAGTAACATATCCCAAAATGTAGTACTCTGCTCATTTCAACAAGGCATAATCTGCAGCTGTGGCAACTCAATGGATAATATCAGCAAAAACTTAGCCAAGATGCAGAAAATATGGCCAGTGTTCACGACAGTAAAACATTCTCTAAGAAAGGTGTGGCATGGCTGAGGATGCAATGGTTAGTCCTAGGAAAAAAAGCCAAAACCAGAGGGCATATGCATTCAATTTTGGTAACAAACATACTCAGAATTTGAGCAGTAATGGCATCAGTGAAACATGCAAATGCAGCAAATTAAAAGCATTGAAACTATTCCCAGTGTGACAGAGATCAAGGTGCCACAAACAGCTTAAGGCCATAGATCAGCAACTGTAGCAGCAAACGATATTGACAATGGCAGCAAACATAGCTAAGCAAGTGTGACTAAAAGACAACAATGAGTTACTTCCTAATCAGATGAAGATGACCAACAAGTGCCATAGCTTATAGCAACAACAAATGATAGTAATCATATGGTCATTTCCACTAACAACAAATGAGTAACAATTGGTGCTTTATACCAACACATGGCAGCAGTAATCAATATCAAAGTAGCAACCCCAAAATGTAGCAATATTGCAATCATAGTAGTAACCTGTTACAGCAACCAACAACAAGCAGCAACCAAAATACAATACAAGAATATAGTAGTTGGAACAAAATAGCAGCCCAAAGGCAACAACCAAGAAGAGTTCAAGAACAACATATTTTCCTGATCAAGTGTAGATTTTATTCTTTCAATCAGAGAAACAACAATGATAATGTACAACCATCTCTGTCTCAAGCTAGCAGCAAACAGCAATGATCAGACTTCTGATCATAATCATTAGACTGGGCATGAAAAACATATGACAGCAAGAACTAAAAGTGAAACAACTAAGGGGGTTAGCACTCTCTTATTTCCAGTGCTGCATAAGATCAAAGGGCTTCTAGAACCCCAAGCGTGGCATGCTATTGGAGGAGGCTAAACCAGTCCCTATGTTTGCCTTAAAGTGTAACAACACTTCTCATAAAGCAGCACTAAGAACAACAATAGTTCAGCCAAAGTCTAGCTCGAATGGAGTGGCCTGTTTACTTTAAAAAATGCAGCACTAAGAACAACAACATAACTACAGTTTCTCAGACTAGACAAGTGACAAAGTGCAATAAGCAATAACCATAGCCTTAACTGACTTTGGCAAAGTGCAATAGACAAATTTAGTGACTTGTTCTATCACTGAAAGAGAATCACATAGCCTATCAATTTCCTTAGTCAAAAGAGCCTTTGTTGTCTTTCAAGATCAACAACAAACAAGTATCCATAGCTTAACAACACATTTACTCATAAATCAGACAGAACCAGCCCCCTACTTTGCAAAAGCAATAACCAGGTGCACTATATATTTTCATTTAAGTGTAGTAGCACAGATAAAGAGACAATAGTCAGATATAATTGTTATATCCTATATTTTATACGTTCGGATATTCCAAGGTAGTCGTGGCAAAGTTAAGGGAATGACCATTTTCCAAATCTATTTCAATGTACAAGTTGGTTATAAATATTATTTACGAACATTAGTATTATGAAAATATATAGAAAGGTTAAGGGTAAAAAGAGAAATTCACAAAATGGAGCATGGTAATGATGTGGAAGGCTAGGGGCGAAATGGTAATATTGAGGAAAGTCGAGGGCAAAACGGGAATTTTACAAAAGGAGTTCATGAAGGTTCCAAAAAGGGCATATGGGCCATGTGATGGAAATATATGGACCAAAGTGTACATAGTAAGACAATGAGTCATCTCTTATTTTGTAAAGAAAAATCCAAGAAAAAGAGAAGAAAACTCTAGGAAAAGAAAGAAAGGGAGGTATGTGGCCATTTCATATTTAATGGGGGGATAATCATAAATTAAAAGGAAACATATGGACTAAAGTTTGCCTAAGAAGACAATAAGTCTTCTTTGACTAATTCAAAGGAAATTTCAAGAAAAAGAATGAAATTTCTAGAAAACTATGGAGAGAAGGGCATGTTCCCCTCACATGCTTGTAGCTCTATATATATATATGATAAGTCATCTTTAATTCAAGACAATTAGGGAGAAAGAAAGAACAAAAAAAAAAAAAGAAGAGCAAGAAGGAGAAGCATTCGGCCAACATGGCCAAAATTAAGGCCATGGAAGTTGATGAAGAAAAATTATTTTCTCTTAGTATTCCCACTAATTTGAAGGCCCTAATTAACATGGGATGGTTGTTGGAGGAAGCAAGCCATTTATTGATGCAATTCACAACCCTAGCCAAGTTGAAGAACTAGAAGGAGAAGGTAAGGTTTAACCCTCTTTCATATGTTGTAGATGGTCTATGCATGTTGTTGAGTGTTGTAGAATGAAGAAATTCATGAAATATGCATATGTATGGTGTTTGGCCGAAAATGTGTTGTATGGTATAGAAATGATGAATTAGTTTTATGTAGTATGTTGGTTGTTGTTATAATGTATAGAAATGGATGAAAATTCATGAGGATATGTGTGTAGTTGTTGTGGCCGAGAATGATGTTGTTTGGTAAGATATGATGAATTGACCTTATTTGATATCCTAGTTGATGTTGTTATGGAACCTATGATGAAAGTGAAGGTTTAGTGGCTTGAAAGGAAGTTGCAATTGTTATGGTATTGTTGTGGAAGTTGTAGCCGTGTAGGTGTGCATTGTGTGAAAGTGAAGAACTAATTTCATTTGGTATTTTAATTGTTGTTGTGATAGACTATATAATGAATAATGAGGACTTCATGGTTAGGGATGAAGTAGTGTGTGAATTGAATTGAATTGAATTGAATGTTGAAGTGTTGCTAGAATCATTGTTGGTATTGTTGGTAGTTTGGCCGGGTTGAATTCCCAGATTGTTGTTGATTAAAATTGGCCGAGTTAGAATCTCGGGGATGGTGTATTTACAGGGGAGGTGCTGCCGAAATTTCGGCAGACCATAAGTGAATGTACTTAAAAGGTTAAGACAAGTATATGACGATGAATCTAACGATAATGTCGATCTTCTTGAATGTAGACTAACAAGTTGGACGAATAAGTGTAGCTAGTAAGGCGCGGCACAGGTATGTAAGGCTCGTCCCTTTTCTTCTAAAGGCATGATCCCCACGTCATAATGTCTTGAATGTTTTTATATCTTCCTTACTTGCAAAAGCTAGAAGTCTATGACTCCAAGTTATAAGTCTTTTTCCTAATAGTTCATAATTGGTTTTCTTTCAAAATGTCCATATTTTTCCAAAAACCAAGTTTTAAGAGATTGAAAGCTTTTATGACTTAAATGATGAACATGATTTCATAATGGTAACGATGATGTCAAATATGAGAAAATGTCCATGACAGATATGTTGACGATATGATCCCACCATGAATATGACAATATGAAAATGTTAAGTTATTCCTTGATTTCTCAACTCTATTATGGATAATGATTACTTTAAAGGTTCCAAGTATATGAAACGATGCCTTATAATCCTGTTTTATGTTTTCTCATGATGACACTCTTCATTGATAGTCTCGCCTTATAATACTAGTTCCTTCAAGGTGGGACACGGCGCCCATGGCTATTCCATAATATAATCGGAGGTTACCGACCTTACGTCACTCCGATGGATACATGATTCTCTTTGGGCTCTCCTGCATGCTTACATGATATATGTATATGTACATGGGGTGGGGGAAGGGATATATGGGGGAGGGGAAGGGACACATGTTTCATTGCCACCTGGTCAGCTGGCGTTATCATCCCGGACGCGGGATATATGGGCGAGCCGACGTATTTCGGCGCTATGTAGGCGAGCCGACGTTGTTCGGCGCTATGACACGATATGACATAACATGATATGATACGATATGATATGATATGAGATGATATGATAAGATATGATATGACATGACCAGATAAGCATGCATGGTATTTTCCCTCAGCGGCACTCATACGTACAGGTTACTCTTTTATCCTATGACATGTTCTAAGTTTCCATGCAGTTATTATTCATACGCACATTTCTTACTATGTTACTATTCCTGCCTTACATACTCAGTACATTGCTCGTACTGACCCCTCTTCTTCGGGGGTTGCGTTTCATGTCGCGCAGGTACACCCAGATGAGCTGAGGCTAGCATAGAAGATGTTCCAGCAAAGTTGGTAGACCCCACTTGTTCCTGGGAGTGCTACCGAGTCAGAGCTTGTATGCTAGGATTTCTGGATTGATGTTAGAGACTTTGCAGAGAGAGTCGTGGGTATAGAGCGTCGGTTCTGTCAGCGGCTCCATCAGCCGATGTGTCAGTTTGTATTATGATATAAGTTTTACACAATTACAGATTTTATTTGATTTGAAAGCAACAAAAAGAATATTTCAGTAAGCTTTATTATGTATATTTGACTTAGAGGTTCAAAAAAGAATTATGTCTGTAATAGGAGTCAGCGGGTTCGCTCGGCTCCGAAGATGGGGTCGGGTGCCCATCACACCCTAGTAAGGTCGGGGCGTGACAATAATATTCCAGCAAACAAAAACCAAGACAAGCTTAATATGACCTTTACAAGGATGAAACAACATATATGGGGATAGAATGCAATCAGAGCTATATGGGCCAAACAAAACACAACATAGGGATAGTATTCAACCACACAGGCATTATGTAGATAAGATAAGAAAAGGCACATAGACATAAGAGATTAGGAATGATATGCAAGACACAGATAAAGGACAACCATGATTCTGATCAAGTGAAAACAAAAAAACAAATAGGTGTAATCTTGGCTAACAAACTCTTTAAGAAGACTTACTTCTAGTAGATAATATCAACATACAATTTAAGTAAATAGCAACTCAAACATAGTGCTAGCTATATTTTTTTTCTGGAAAAAAAGCAGCTACGATAAAACCAGCATAGGGCAATGACATACAAAGGAAAAACAAACCATCACAATTTCAAAACATTGATGTAAGAAACTCTGCAGAACAGTAATATGTCAGTAGTTCCTATCCTAGTTATAACAAGCTTTATTAAGTGCTTGTTTGCGCTTAAACAATAGCCAAGTAATAACAAGGGACATTTAGTGAACTAGTGACAATATCCACTAAGTATAACCAAGTAACAACAAATAATAGCAACATATAGTTCAAGGAAGCAATATGAAGTGAACTGAGCTCATATAATCATCCAGTAAACATCCTTCGAATCCAAAAGTGTAGCAGATTTCCCAAATCATCAACATCTCAGGAGCTTTTGGGATTTTGAGAATCCCCAACTCATGCAAAGCAAGAAAGGGTAAAGGATGAGTATCAATACTTTCTTATCTTTAAACAAACCAAGAACTTAGAAGGAATCTTAACAAACATTCATTTGAGACAATTTTTAAAGAACCAAAACCAAAGAAAATTAGGTGGATTTGGGGACTAGCTATGAACCTCCTATCAAATTTTAAACTGGGACGACAAACATCAAAGGTCTAAAGAAATAAAACAATGTTCAACTTGTGAACTTTAGAAGACCATCATTTAAATCCCTAAGATCTGTTCTAGAATAAAAGTAGATAAACTCAAGCTTTTATACCTCTTACATCAGGAATATAACAGTGAAATAGCCAAAGGCGGCAATTATCTAATCCGATCTTCAGTGAACTAAAACATAACCAGAAACTTTAGCATTTTTATGTGTATACACATGGCCAATCCTAATGATATGCTTTTACCACATCAAAATGAAGAAAAACTTCTATAACATCTACGGAGGGCATCTTATAACCTCTCTATTGGTATGATCAACCTTATTCTAGTCTGAAGCAAGTTAATTTTTTTATTTCATCACAAAGAACCGAAGAAAGTCATTCAATAATAAAGATCCAAGTTCTCAAAGTTATCCATTTCAGCTATGTGTCATTCTTGAACAAAGATATTGTAAATAAAGGACCTACAGAATTAAAACTTGTAGATTGAGTGAACACCTATGGTAAAAATGGAAGAGAGGCTTTAACAACTGATTAACATACTGAGTTTCACATCAACATTAACTAAAACCTTACCAAATTAGAGTCAATCCATTTTTAATAGCTATTCCCAACAAGTGTACCACCTTAAACACATACCTTAATCCTCATTTCTAAGCTAAGGCATAAGCAATATTTACATAATCTTAAAGTAATCTAATTGAAGAAAATATGCAGCAGCTAGCATACTCACACAACTCTATTTAAAGAGTATATACTTTGAATTCAAAAGAACATTAATCCACAATTATATTCTAGTATTGATACTAAGCATAACTCAACAAAATTGGAGCCAAATCTCATTAGCAGACCATTAAACTAATGCAGATACCATAATCTTTATTGCTAAATTAAACTAATATTAAGCCGTGCAGTAATAAGGAAAAACATGGAAAATACTAAACATACACTAACAATACACTAGGCTAAACAAAAAATGAGGCTGATATTAAAGGGATAGGAATAAGAATTACCTTTTTGTTGAACAACGAACGGGGGCGATGAGAGTTGACGACGACTTACCTTTCACCTTAATCGAATCCAACGAACGGAAACGACTTCCAAAAATTATACTTGAGTGAGAATGTCCTCGAAATCGAGTGTTCTCACTCTTAGGATTATAAAAACCCTTTTGTGGCACATGGAACCAAAATTTTGGTCTCAACACCAATGTTGATTCTTCTTTTTTCTAAATTGGAAAGAAGGGTTTATATTTATAAAATCCAGGGATGCACGAAAGTTTGCTCCCCAAACGATGTGGGAATTTTCCATTTCCAATTAAACTTTTCCCCTCTTTCCAATTTTTTTGAAATTCAAATCCAAAGGACAAATCTTAGCTGGATAAACCTTGAATTCATACCAAAACTAAAGGAAAAATGAAAAGTTAGATTCCGTTACCGTTGAGAATGAGGGCAAAGTGCCAATGTTGCTGAAATCTTACAACAACAGCTGGATAAGTCAAATTTTGTGATTTTTCCCCAAAATTTGATTGGAACAACTGGAAATTGATGGGAGGATCGTACATGGATCGTTTGGGTTGTTGCTGTGGTGTTGTACGTAAGGGTCGTTTGGTGTTTTTATTTGTGGAAGACGATGGGTTTGGAGGTGGATTTTATTTTAGTAAACTTCTCTCCCCCTTAAGTTTCTAAAGTACTTAAAATGGCCCCTATTTCACAATAAAAACTCCTCGTACTTATTTCAAATACATACTCCTTGAAATATATTCGTCTAGATACTCTTCGTAAAATCATTTTGATGAAAACATGATTTGAATTACATCTTTTTAAAATACAAGCTTTAATACGAGCCCCATATTGACATAGTTTTGAGCAATATTTAAATAATGTGAAAATGTAACACCTTATGCATTCGGGCTAAGGTTTGACTCATAAGATGATAATATAATGGAACCAATATGAGGATTATAGGAAGTGTTTTGAAAACTAATCAATTCATAAGAAGCATCTTTGGGCAAAACAAAGTTGGAAGCCACTCTAGGGGGCATGTTTTCAAGTGAGTTTGTAGAAGGTATTATTTCTAGTGACCATAACCCCTTTATTAATTAATAATTTGGGAAAACTTTCTTGATGAAAGTTGTAGACCTTTGAAATACCTTTCTAACGGTATGTTATGGAGGTCAAGCAGACATCTGTACAAAAAGTTATGGCTATTTTACTGAAGAATTGCAAAGCAGTCTGCTCACTGATCATATTATACGGACGAGTTATACGGTCCATATAATTTTATACGGACCGTATAAAATGGCCATATTTCATGAAATTTCAGCTCGGCATTCTGTTTTGTGCCATGGTTAAATATGGTCATATTATACGGTTCGTATAACTTTATACGGACCGTATAAATGATCATATAATTTTCTGACTCAGTTTAGTATAAATTCAGGCCTTCAGTTCTTTTATTAAATTATTCACAATTCCAAACCCTAAAACGAAGGTTTTCTTCTCTTATCCTTCCAAGACATCAAGGTAAGCCTACTCTAAGCATTCCAAGTCAATTCAAACATGTATTCATTAAATCTAATTAGGAAATCATTGTTCCTAAGCTAGGGTTTTCAAGAAAATCCACATAAAGGTTCAAGATTCAAGATTTTGGAAATTTTCTTCAAAGATTCAGATCTTCATCAAGTGTTTCGAGCAATTAAGGTATGTACAGGTGCTATCTACGTGTGGGAACATCATTGTTCTTCCCACACCTCTTCTTCCATAAAAGTATGAAGCTTTACAAAAACTAGGGTTTTTAACCATGTTCATGATAACCCTAGGTCCATGTCCCATGATTATATTATGTATTGAATTATTATTAATTCTTCATTGAATTATTGATATTTCATTATGATTATTGAGAATCCGTCCGAAATCCATGAAAACCCATACTTTGCATCCCATGGGTTCCTACATGCAAGTTATGAATCAATATGTTATTTTCAAGAAAACACTCTACATGATTTACACGTTTTCATGCAAGTATATTATGTAACTATATTGTTCAAACCCATGTTTTACAAGCTATATGATATGAAACCGGGTTTATGTTATATCGCTTCAGAACATGCTTACAAGTTATTTCATGACACCATGTTACAAGTCATTTCATGAAACCATGTTATATGTTAATTTCGTGAAATCCTGATTACAAGTTATTTCATAAAAATCATGGGCTTCTTAGCCAACTATATCATGTTCATGTTTTTAGGAGTTGCTTAGTTAACCGAGAAGGTTCTGTAAAGCCTGAAACTACGTAGCCACCAGATCATGTTGTCGGTTATACTAGAGCACTCCCTACATTGCAAGTAGTTATATATACATGTATTTCTATTGATTTATTGTTTTCAGACTTTACTCACGCTTCATGCTCATGTTCAAGTTATATTCAGTTTCAGTTTATGTCCTATACCAATATTATATATGTATATGTAAATATGTCCATGTCAGATACTCATGTTCATGACCAGGTTTCAGTTTCAGTTTCAGCCCTTATCATGTTATTTCATGTACCGTGTTTATTTCATTCAGTTGCTTTATCAGTACATTCAATGTGCTGACGTCCCCTTTCTATTGCCCGGGGGCCTGCATTTCACGATGCAGGTATGGATTTATAGGACGATGCATCTGCTCTATAGAATCGTCCCCGTTTTAGCTTTTGGTTAGCCCTATCTTCTTTGGGGTTTAGTCATTATTTACTTGTATGTCAGTTACGCATTTAAGTTATGCTGGGGGTCCCAGCAGTTATGATTAGTATTTCAGACTCATGTTAGAGGTTTCATAGACTAGACAAGTCAGTTATGTTATGTCAAACTTTCATAGTCGGTTAGCCATTTTGGCTCATTTATGATATTATCTGCATTCGTTATTTAAACAAGTATTTCTATTTAATATTATGACTTACTATGTTTTACAAAGGCTCACTATGCATTCATGTCTTATTCCGCTTATGATACGTCTCATAACGATTCAACAAGCCATGTGATTCGCTCGGTCACGTGTAGTAAGGCACCGAGTGCCGTGTTTCACCCAGGCCATGGTTTAGGGCATGACAAAGCTTGGTATCAGAGCACTAGGTTCAAGTGTCTTAGGGAGTCTATGAAACCGTGTCCAGTGGAGGTCACTTTTTTATATGTATGCACACCACACATATAAACAATTGATCACCAAGACATTTGGGATTGTCTCACTTTTTTCAAATCTAGATCGTGCAATAGAGGTATGTTCTAAGAAATCACTCGAACTCGTGTGTTGTTTCTGATTCTACCGAATACACCTTATCCCGATAGTTAAAAAAGATGCAAAGCTAATAATTATCGATGTGTTGCTTTCAGATGGAGCCATCAGGATTATTATAACTCTTGCCATGAAGCTTAGAGCAGTAAGTAACATTTTCTTTCCATCGAATTCTGAACGTATTGAATGCGTAAGCGGCGAGAAAGAAAATTCGAGACCCAAGGCTTACCAAATGGTGCATGGTATGTTTATCAGGTGATAGTACCATTTTAAAGACAAGTTTCGGTATGGTAGTACACGTAGGTTATATACCTTACAGAATAAGTTTATTTGGATTCTTTGACCATAGAGCTATAGTATAAGGATGATAGATCAGATTTATGACCCTACAAAGTAACATGTTGTGAAGTTAACCGCAGCAGGCCTAAACTGTCCACAGTAGCTTTGAGCAAGAAATAGCCTAAGAGCAAACCACCTGTAATACTAGAAAGTCTCACTTTTTCCAGGATATATTTATTTCTCAATATGAACTATGCACATGACTAAGAAGGGACTGAGTACGATAAGAAAACCGCGAGCAGACGATATTGAATTTCTGGGGATAGTTTTAAATTATTTAAGCTTATCAAGATCATACCTAGAGAATATGATGTTAGTAAGTTACTACAAGGAGTAGATACTACTATAAGATGATAAGATGTGATAGTTCCCTGTTAGGTTATGTTATAAAGTATTTATCCCTGATGTGTATAGTATGGTATAATTTTGAAAGTGTATACGGAGTTTGGGGTTAGTTGTTCCAATTTCTCATTTGAGACAGATGAAATTTCCCTAAGTGTGATCCATGTCTATAGTTCAAAAAGATAGTATACAATCGCAAAATAGAGTCGGATGAGGAGGAAAAGTTAGAAATAACCTGATGTTTCACTTTAGTACTCAGAGAAGAATTAGAGAATATGATGCTAGCAAGTGGTTAACAGAAGCATAGTAAGCAAGTTTTAGTAGATACAATGAATTAGAAATTTTCAGCAGAGTTAGTAGAAGTACGATTTGGGTTACTTAGTCAAGTTAACACTAGTGAGTAGGTAATCGTCTGAATACACCGAAGGCGTATTAGAACCCAAAAGGTTTGAGTTAAATTTAAGGTATAGAATTGGTGAAAGAAGAAAACCATCTAAGCAGTAAGAGAGCAAGCTACAAAAAAAAAACCTTTAAGAGTTATCAAAAAAGAGTTTTCCCCAAGACTGACAAAGCTAGTATGCCAGTTATGTACATTAGAAACCCGTTCATTTAAGTAATTCAGTTTTCCCAGTAAGTAAGACTTGGTTGAAGTAAGCCAAAGAAATGAGTTATCAGTATTTTAGAGGAAATTAGTGAAACCACCAGATTATCACTTATTGCTAACTCGAAGGATCCACAGGCTTTAAAATTTAGCTTTTGAACTAAGGGGGAGATCGTGCGATAAGGTGCCCATATAGATTATGTGTTTCATAAGTTGATGGGTGTTGAGGAGATTATGTCAGAGGATCACAGTTTCATGTAGCCAAGATAAGGTGCGTAGAATGCGATTTTTGTCATGCCCATTGAGATCAAGTACTAGGTAATTATGTTATGAGATAAAGTTCTAGATCGAATAATGGGTTTAAGGGTGTAATGGTTCCAATTCCAGAGTAATTCATGCACTATG
The DNA here is from genome assembly GCF_019175385.1 of Lycium barbarum. Lineage (NCBI taxonomy): Eukaryota > Viridiplantae > Streptophyta > Magnoliopsida > Solanales > Solanaceae > Lycium > Lycium barbarum. The sequence continues at coordinate 55,835,079 of NC_083338.1, forward strand.
TGGTGCTAATTCCTAGACGTACTCTACTCGTACCTTTCGTACCTATATCTTGCCCATGTTAGAGCTTTACACTCCACGTTTAAGATATAAGAATTAAGACCCCATGCAATGGTAAGCTACCCAAAGGAAATGTCCTTTCATGTTTTGCACATCAGGTTGTGCTCATGTCTAAAGTTCTTTTTTTTTTAAAAAAAAAAAACCACATTTATGCCCCATCTATCTATTGTGCTTTTATACGTCCATTTTCTAGCTTCTAAGTGATTTTCGAATATGATGATGATTTCGATAAGGATCAGGGAGAATGTAATGTCAACGTTTAAAGACAAAAAGGCCTATGTGATCTACACCTATCCCTTGAATAAGAGGAGAATGCCTAAGGTAAATGTCTTATTTTGACCTCAATGATTATGCTACCCACGTTGCCACGTACTCGTACCCCAATTCATTTATTCATGCATCCCACATGTAGCGGTAATGTAACAATAGTTGTGATAGGTAATGATGAAAGTAGATCATGATGGATGACCTACCCACGATTCGATGTAATTCGTTCTCATGTTCCTCTGGCTACTGTTTTAAACCATCTCGTAGCTTGGTACAAAGGATTGCATTCTCTTTTTCGAAGTATCTATGCCCTGTTTTTGTTCAAGGTGACTTTCTGCTCATGCCTTAGGTGCCTGATGAACGAAGTATTCATGCCTATGACCCCTTCATCATGAGTCTTATTTTATAATGAGGGTGTCGACTTATAGTGATAATAGTAAACTATGATGAACCATGTCCCATTTTGTAAATATAGCTAAGTTCCAAAGGTGATATCTTATCCGTGCCCTATGTCTCTAAGTACTCAAGAGTGAAGCCTACAAATTGTACTCCATCCAAGTCACACTTATGTCTTATTCACACTTCAATATTCATGACCTAATGTCCAAATGCCAAGGTATGTAGCTTTGAAGTACTTATGTAAATGCCATGTTTCTCATGCCCCATGCCATGCTACTCATGTATTCATGTCTTATGCCATATTAATTCCATTTCCATGTATGCATGTTCCATGTTATGTTCATCAGTTTGTTGTACCCATGCCATATCTATGTTCTAAGACGAAGTGTCTCATATGATTCGTATGAATGATTCCTTTCTCTCACTCCTTTGTGATCCGCTTACGATAATAAGCAAGGTCAGCCAAGGAATTTATATCTATGTTTCAGAGTGAACAAGAGTTCCTTTCCTGCACCCTATGGTGCTTATTTCAGGAGTAATCTACTCAGATTTAACGTACTCATATCATGCCATGCTTGAGTTTCACACTATATGTTGGGATCCTATTTCTATTTTATGACTCTCGTCTGTCTTATTCGCATTGAGTTGCGCTTACATTCAAAGTATAGGTCGTACTCCTATTTCATATGTCTATTATGGTGATATACGAACATCTATGATCAAGCCTCTAAGTGTTCAGGTCCCATCTCCGCTCAGCATACAGATCTCCTGCTGTAACATTTATGTTTTCAACATTCAGATTTCATGTTATGATATCCATGTTTTCACGTATTCAGGTCTCACGTTAGTTCGACATTCATGTATCCACGTCGGCCAGTATTATGTATTCATGTGCCATGGCATGCTCTTCATGTCCATGCAATCGTATCATTTTTATGCTCGTGATCCAGTACTCAAGTCATTCGTGCCCACGAATTCCTTCTCAAATTCTCGTGTATGGTATCCATGTATTCCTTCACTTCAATATCTATGTGTTCATGTCAGATTGGGATTCAAGGAAGTTATTATTGACATATCCATGGCAATGCAGTGCAGTGTTCAAGTTGGTCACGTTCATGTAGTCAAGCCATGTCCAGCCATATTCTTAACCATGACCCATCATTTGAGGATGAATGATCCCGAGGGGGAGATATTGTAACACCTCGTGCATTCGGGCTAAGGTTTGACTCGTAAGATGATAATATAATGGAACCAATATGAGGATTATAGGAAGTGTTTTGAAAACTAATCAAGTCATAAGAAGCGTCTTTGTGGAAAACAAAGTGGGGAGCCACTCTAGGGGGCATGTTTTCAAATGAGTTTTAGAAGGTCTTAATTTCAGAGACCATAACCCCTTTATTAATTAGGAATTGGGGCAAACTTCCTTGACGAAAGTTGTAGCCCTTTGAAATACCTTTCAAACAGTATATTATGGAGGTCAACTAGACATCTGTACAAAAAGTTATGACCATTTTACTGAAGGGTTACAGAGCAGTTCGCTCACTGATCATATTATATGGACGAGTTACACGGTCCACATAATTTTATACGGACCGTATAAAATGGCCATATTTCATGAAATTTAAGTTCTACATTCTGTTTCGTGCCATGATTAAATATGGTCATATTATACGGGCCGTATAACTTTATACGGACCGTATAAATGACCATATAATTTTCTGACTCAATTTAATATAAATTCTGGCCTTCAGTTCTTTTAATTCATTATTCACAATTCCAAACCCTAGAACGAAGGTTTTCTTCTCTTATCCTTCCATGACATCAAGGTAAGCCTACTCTAAGCATTCCAAGTCAATTCTAACATGTATTCATTAAATCTAATTAGGAAATCATTGTTCCTAAGCTAGGGTTTTCAAGAAAACCGACGTAAAGGTTCAAGATTCAAGATTTTGGAATTTTTCTTCAAAGATTAAGATTTTCATCAAGTGTTTCGAGCAATTAAGGTATGCAGAGTTGCTACCTACGTGTGGGAACATCATTGTTCTTCCCATGCCTCTTCTTCCATAAAAGTAAGAAGCTTTACAAAAAACTAGTGTTTTTAACCATGTTCATGATAACCCTAGGTCCATGTCCCATGATTATATTATGTATTGAATTATTATTAATTCTTCACTGAGTTCTTGATATTTCATTATGATTATTGAGAATCCGTCCGAAATCCATGAAATCTTATACTTTGCATCCCATGGGTTCCTATATGCAAGTTATGAATCATTATGTTATTTTCAAGAAAACACTCTACATGATTTACACGTATTCATGCAAGTATATTATGTAACTATATTGTTCAAACCCATGTTTTACAAGCTAGTTGATATGAAACCGTGTTATGTTATATCACTACAGAACATGCTTACAAGTTATTTCATGACACCATGTTACAAGTCATTTCAAGAAATCATGTTATAAGTTAATTTCGTGAAATCCTGACTACAAGTTATTTCACGAAAATCATGGGCTTCTTAGCCAACTATATCATGTTCATGTTTTTGGGACTTTCTTAGTTAACCGAGAAGGCTCAGTGGAGCCTGAAACAACGTAGCCACCGTGGGATAAGGGTTGTCAGCAAGGAGGAAACACCTTCATTATGTAGTTTGGATACTTACACACTTATTATTATTTAAATCTCATATCCCTGGCAAGGTATGAGTGTTCTGTTGGTAGGACGCAAGTACAGAATCATGTTGTCGGTTATACTATAGCACTCCCTACGTTACAAGCAGTTATATATACATGTATTTCCATTTATTTACTATTTTCAGACTTTACGCACGCTTCATGGTCATGTTCAGGTTATATTCAGTTTCAGTTCATGCCCTATACCAATATTATATATGTATATGTAATTATGTCCATGTCAGATACTCATGTTCATGACCAGGTTTCAGTTTCACTTTCAGCCCTTATCATGTTATTTCGTGTATCATGTTTATCTCATTCAGTTGCTTTACATATCAGTACATTCAATGTGATAACGTCCCCTTTCTATTACCTAGGTACCTGCATTTCACGATGTAGGTATTGATTTAAAGGATGATGCATCTGCTCTATAGGATCATCCACGTATCAGCTTTTAGTGAGCCCCATCTCCTTCGGGGTTTAGTCATTATTTATTTTTATGTCAGTTATGCATTTAAGGTATGCTGGGGGCCTTGTCCCAGCAGTTATGATTAGTAGTTCAGACTCATGTTAGAGGTTTCATAGACTAGACAAGTCAGTTATGTTATGTCAGACTTTTAGAGTCGGTTAGCCATTTTGGCTCATTTATGATACTATCAGCATTCATGATTTAAACAGGTATTTCTATTTAATATTATGACTTACTATGTTTTACAAAGTCTCATTATGCATTCATGTTTTATATAATACGTCTCATAATGATTCAGCAAGCCATGTGGTTCGCTCGGTCACGTGTAGTAAGGCACCGAGTGCCGTGTTTCGCCTAAGCCATGGTTCGGGGCATGACAGAAAATTATGGTCAAAATGAGCTGTAATTCATATGTTGTTTTAATTAACAATTTTTTCGAGTTAGACGGAGCGGGATACGCATCTTATCTTCAAATTATATTTATAAAAGTAAATAACTCGTCATTTTCGTATAATCATCAATTCTTTAACTTAAACAATTAACGTTAAACTTCAAAACTTAAACAATTAAACGTCACTTTTCACAATCTTCGTCAATTCGCCAATTTAACTAATTATACTTCAATTTCACAATTTTCTTGGGATTTTTAGAATTTAAAAATTTTAGAAGCGTCTCCTAATTCCGTCTTGGCTCGAGAATTTTTTGAATTAAAATACGCGTTTTATGAGGTGAATATTAGGTGTCAATTCCTGCAATCTATGAGGAGTTGTCTGCCATTACTGTTCTGAATGATGATACACGAAGGCCACTCATCACTTCTCATGATCCATTGGAGAGAGCCCTAGTGGGTGATGATATTTTTGGTGACTCAGTAGCATTTGAGATGGTGCAGATTCTGGATATGGCGAGCTTTTATATTCGTGAAGGCGAGTTTTAGCCTTTAGACAGAAAAATGGGAGTAACTCCGAAGTTATCAATTGAAGAGCCTCCGAAGTTGGATTTGAAGCCCTTGCCTGCACATCTTAAATATGCTTTCTTAGGCGAGGATAATACTTTGCCAGTGATATTAGCAGCAGAGTTGACCACCGAAGAGGTTAGTGTTTGTCTGGAAGTATTAAAGTCCCACAAGAGGGCATTGGGGTGGCATATATCTGATATTCAGGGAATTAGCCCCGCACTATGCATGCACAAGATACTCATGAAGGATGATCATAAGCCTAGCGCACAGCATCAATGGAGACTGAATCCTATGATGAAGGAGGTTGTCAAGAAAAAGGTAATCAAGTGATTATATTCCGGCATTATTTTTCCTATTTCGGATAGCAAGTCGGTGAGCCTGGTGCAGTATATCTCGAAGAAAAGAGGGATGACAGTTGTGACAAATGACAAAGACGAGCTCATTCCTACTAGAATGATCACTGGATGGAGAATTTTCATGGATTATCGCAAGTTGAATGAGGCAACCAGAAGGATCATTATCCCATTCCCTTCATTGATCAAATGCTAGACAGGATAGCCGGGCAAGAGTTTTATTGTTTTCTAGATGGCTATTCTGGCTACAATCAAATAGCTATTGCTTCGGAGGGTCAGGAGAAGACCACGTTTACATGCCCACATGGTACATATGCTTTCAAACACATGCCATTCGGGTTGTGTAATGCACCATCGACTTTCCAAAGGTGTATGATGGCTATCTTTTCAGAGATGGTTGAGGATTTTGTAGAAGTGTTCATGGATGATTTATCGGTATTCGGAAACTCTTTTGAGGTGTTTTTGAAGAATCTAGACCGAGTACTTGCAAAATGTGAACAGACTAACCTGGTCTTAAATTGGGAAAAATGTCACTTTATGGTCCGAGAAGGCATCATCCTTGGGCACAAGGTTTCAAAGAGAGGGCTGGAGGTTGATCGTGCTAAAGTGGAAGTCATTGAGAAGTTGCCACCCCTTTTGTCAGTCAAGGGTGTGCACAGTTTTCTCGGGCATGCAGAATTCTATGGACTCTTCATAAAGGATTTTTCAAAGATCACTAGTCCGATGTGCAAGTTACTTGAAAAGGAGGTGAAATTCCTATTTGATGATGCGTGTATCAAGGCCTTTGAAGGTCTAAATAAGAGATTGGTAACTGCACCAATAATCATTGCACCTAACTAGAACTTGCCATTTGAATTGATGTGTGATGCAAATGACAATACTGTGGGGCCTATGTTGGGTCAAAGACGAGAGAAAGTTTTTCATTCAATCTACTATGCTAGCAAGATGTTAGATGCTGTCTAAATGAATTACAATGTAACAGAGAAGGAGCTGCTAGCTGTGGTTTATGCGTTTGATAAGTTTCGGTCCTATCTTGTTGGGACACATGTTATTGTCTATACAGACCATGCAGCCATTCGCTACTTGTTCAGCAAGAAGGATGCTAAACCCAAGTTGATTCGGTGGATTCTCCTTTTGCAAGAATTTGATATTGAGATTAAAGATAGTAAGGGAGCTGAGAATCAAGTCGTAGACCACTTGTATAGATTGGACAACCATAATCATTTTATGGAGGATGTCCAAACTCGAGAGTCGTTCCGTGATGAGCAGCTATTTGCTATTCCTGCTGCTGAAGTCCCATGGTATGCTGATATTATGAACTTGATAGTAAGTGGGGTTTGCCCTCCAGAAGCCACCTCACAGCAGAGAAAGAAGTTGTATCATGATTACCGGTTTTATATATGGGATGAGCCATATTTATTCAATCAAGGGACTGATCAGTTAGTGCGGAGATGCATTCCACAGACCGAGGAGAGTCAAGTGCTGGAGAGTTGTCATTCTTCCCCATATGGGGGGCACTTTCAAGTTGACCGTAATGCGGCTAAGATATTACACTCTGGCTTCTATTGGCCCACTCTTTTCAAATAGGCTCATTCATTTGCTAGAAGGTGCGACAGATGTCAACGAACGGGAAACATCTCTAGGAGGCACGAGATGCCTTTGACAAACATATTGGAGGTAGAGCTATTTGACATATGGGCCATTGATTTTATGGGTCCGTTCCCACCATCCTTCGGCAACAAGTACATTTTGCTTGTTGTCAATTATGTCTCAAAATGGGTAGAGGCAATCCCTCTTCCAACCAATGATGGGAAGGTGGTGGTGAATTTTATGCGAAAACATATTCGCAAGGTTTGGAACCCCACGGGCAATGATTAGTGAAAGGGGTGCTCACTTATGCAACAGTTTGTTGAAGAACCTTTTGGTGAAGTATGGGGTGAAGCATAAGGTTTCTACAACTTACCACTCCCAGACATGTGTACAGGTAGAGGCCTCAAATAGAGAAGTGAAGCAAATCTTAGAGAAAACTCTGAATGCCCAGAGGAAGGATTGGGCAATGAAGTTGGAGAGATGCCTTGTGGGCGTATCACACAGCATATAAATCTCCCATCGGAGCTTCTCCTTACATGTTAGTTTATGGGAAAGCATGCCAATGTCCGGTTGAGTTAGAATATAAAGCATATTGGGCAATCAAAAAGCTCAATCTTGATATGATTTTGTGGGAGAGAAGAGGTTGCTGCAATTGCACGAGCTTGATGAATTCAGATTGGGGGCGTATGAGAATGCAAAGCTGTACAAAGAGAAGAAGAAGAGATGGCACGACAAGCATATTTAACATCGTGAATTTGCGCCAGGGCAGCAGGTACTACTCTTCAACTCTAGGCTGCGGTCGTTTCCGAGAAAGCTTAAGTCCTGATGGTCTGGACCATTTGTGGTGACAAGAGTCACACCCCATGGTGCTGTGGAAATACAAATTATGGATGGTTCTCGTAAGTTCCTGATAAATGGACAGTGTCTCAAGCGATATTGGGGTAGTGCTTTTGACAAGAAGAAGGAGCAAGTGCTCCTTGATAATGAATAGGGAAAGATCTACACCGTGCCGCGACGTTAACTCAAGAGCTTCTCGGGAGGAAACTCGAGTTTGTAATGTAACAATTCGAAATAAAAGAAAAATACAAAAAGTGTCGTGCCACGACCTTAACTAAGGCGCTAGTTGGGAGGCAACCCAACTTTTGTAGTATATATGTAATCTTTGTTCATGTTGCAAGCTAAGGAAGGAACGAGAACGAGAAAGGAATGCTAAACATCAAGAATGGAGCTTCAGGTTTGTATTGTGCTGTATCTGTGCGTCGCACATCCATCGCACAATAGGTAAGCATGCCAAAAATTTGGCTAATTAAAAGATTCAGAAAGAAGTGGTCAGCGCATGAGCTGCACTCAAAGCCAAAATTTTGGCTAAGTAAAAAGTTCAGAAAGGGGGGTTTTGTGCGCTAGGCGTGCGTCACATGGCCAGCGCATGGAAGGTACTCAGAGCAAAAAATTTGGCTAAGTAAAAAGTTCAGAAAGAGGTGTTTTGTGCGCTGGGCATGCGATGCATGGCCAGCGGATGAAGGGTAATGTCACGACCCAGCTAGGGGCCGCGACGGGTACCCGGGGCTAACCACCGAGCACCGCTCGTTCTATTACTCACCTTACTCGATTAATGCCCTTTTATCACATTTATATTCAAAACATAGGAAAATCATAGTTTATGTGAAAACATAAATACTTTTATATCCGTGGAGAGATCTTTAGTATAGCAAAATAATAAGTGCACATGTACATGAAAAATGTGAGACCATACTACCCACACTGCGCATCTACATTCCTCAACTGACATACTATACATATAGACGGAACAAGACTCCGTCGTGCCCAAAATATACATATGCAAAAGAACAATCGCAAGCAGCTCCGAACAATGGAGTGCTCTTAATCCGTTGACAACTCCTAGGAATCTGGATCAAGCTCACCTCCCTGTCTACCTGTGGGCATGAACACAACGTCCAAAGAAAAGGACGTCAGTACGAATATTGTACTGAGTATGAGAGGCATAAACAATGAAGAAGTACAACAATAATATAAGGAGAACATCAATATGAACATCTGAGTCTGAACAATAATCATAAGAGAAGTGATACATACTGTCTTACTCAAACTCATCGTGATATCATAAATGCATGACATGCAAGCTGCCCGTCCTTACCGGAACGGTGTGATAATCAATAATATAAGCCCGCGTCCAGGCCTCCCGCGTCCGGGGTACCATCTCATACCGCACACTAGTGGTGTCTGCCCATGCCAGAAGGTCATGGTGTATCCGTATAGCTGCCCGCCGTAGCGGTGACTGCCCGGCCAACTAGGCGCGGTGTGATGAAATCATGACATGCTCATTATAAAATACTTATAATAATATACTTATCAAAATATGCTTATCTTAACATGATACATGCATAAGGCTCAAGATCATCTATACTCTAACGGGGTGACGTAAGGTCGTGATCCCCCGATTTCATTATGGAGCAATTATCGACATTCTGCCTCACCTTGAAGGAATTAGTACATAAGGTGAGTGTGAGCAATAAAGGGAATCATTGTCAATATGGCATCATCATAGCATATTTCTTATCTTATATAGACATGTAGGAATATAGGCTTTTAGCTTCTCGGGATACATGAGCTCATGAAGAGGAAAAGAACTCATACTATAGAATTCATGCCATTAGAAAGAAAGGACTAGCCTCACATACCTTTGTCATTTAGCTACGTTATCGCTCACTTGTCTTCCTTCAAGGTCATGTCGTTACCTTCACGAGAGAATTTGGACTAGCGTTAGTTAATAGATTATGAAAACGCATCGCTATTCCTAGGGAAAACTGGGCAGCGTTTCCTTTGGTTCTACTACTTTCCCCACGTTCCATTTCAACTCCTAAACATTTACAACAACACTCATGATATTGTACGCAACAATCCTCATTCATATACTTTAAGCAAAATCCACCATTTTCCTCCAATTTCTCCATATTTAATGGTTTTCGCTTATCATCATGATTTTACTCACTTCAGACTTATTCCATGGTCTATACATCATTTATAACGTGTTCATAATCATAACATGTCAACTTTCATGATCCAACCTAGCTATCACCCAACTATGACACTTTTCACTCAATAATGGTTCATTTTCTATGTTCTTCTACATTTCAAGTATCTAAGCCTTCCAATACCTTGAATCACATGGTATAGTCATGGAACATACCTTGGATGATGGTTGAACAAGCCTTGAATGAGAATACTCCTCTAGCACTAAAACCCTTCTTCATCTCTTTTGGAATTTCTTGGAGAAGATGACTTCCAACTAGGTTTCATACACTTTGTTGCTTAAATTGATGTTAATGATCTTGGTTTACCTTTGATTCTCTTGAATTCTTATGGATGTAGTGTTTGGAGAGTTCTAGAGTGTTCTTGAGTTGTATGGATGGGAAATGAAATAAAATGAGGCTTAGGTCCCTTTTTAATAACTCAAAATTTAATTTTTAATGAACAAACATCGGGGTGATCAGTGGTCGTAAACCACAGTTTACGGACCGTAAATCAGTTTACGGGCCGTATAGTGTGGTCGTTTTTAAGCATATCAAAACAGAGAAGTTGGCTGAAGAGCATGGTAGTTTACGATCCATAAACCAGTTTACGGGCCGTATACCAAGTCATTTTTAACCATTTTCGCACTCAACAGAAAGTTGGGATTTTGGAAGGCTGGAGGACGATGGTGATTTACGGTCCGTAAATCACTTTACGGGCCGTAAATCACTTTACGACCACTGGGCTGAATAAAATTCTACAACTTTCTCATTTCCAAAAAATTCATGAATCATCACCCTTTACTTAGTAAAACACCACACACTCATACCCTTTGTTGGTCTATTCCTTGTACATGTACGGGGACTTTTCCGAGGTGTAACATTCTTCCCCCCTTTTGGAACATTCGTCCTGGAATGTTAAAATACTTGGGAATCCTAGAAATATTTCGCTAGAGTCTCCTTTGTACATTGGACACTACCTACTTGCCACAACAACCCATAATATCTTCACCTCATTGGGCTACATCACAATAGCAACATCTCTATGGCCACACATGACCAAAACATAAAGATAAAGTATACATACCTTATAACCTCAGCGCGTCATCATGAACCTCTTCTGGAGATTGGAATAAATGTGGGTATTTGGCTTTCATCTTATCTTCCGCTTCCCAAGTCATTTCTTCTCGATTGTTATTTCGCCATAGGACTTTCACTGAAGCTACTTCTTTGTTTCGAAGTCTTCACACCTGTCTATCTAAAATAGCAATAGGTACTTCTTCATATGTCAACTTCTCTGTCACTTGCACATCCTCTACCGGAACTATTCTTGTTGGATCTCCAATACATTTGCGGAGCATCGAAACATGAAAGACTGGGTGAGCTGCTTCAAGCTCCGAAGGCAATTTCAACTCATAAGCTACCTGGCCCACCTTACTAATGATTTCGTAGGGTCCGATATATCTAGGGCTTAGTTTTCCTTTCTTGCCAAATCTCATCACCCTTTTCATCGGTGATACTTTCAGAAACACCCAATCACCAACTTGAAATTCAGGTCTCGTCGGCGATTATCCGCATAAGACTTTTGGCGGCTTTGGGATGTTAATAGTCGGTCTCAAATGATTTTGACTTTCTCGACTGCTTGCTGAATCAAGCCGGGGCCTATCAATTGCACTTCTCCGGTTTCAAACCATCCAATTGGAGATCTACATTTCCTTCCATATAATGCTTCATACGGGGCCATCTGAATACCAGAATGATAGCTGTTGTTTTAGGCAAATTCAATAAGGGGTAGGTGCTCATCCCAACTACCACCAAAATCCAACACACACGCTCGTAGCATATCCTCCAAGGTCTGAATAGTTCGCTCAGCTTGCCCGTCAGTTTGTGGATGAAATGCCGTGCTGAACATGACTTGAGTACCTAGACCTTCTTGAAAGGACTTCCAAAACTTAGCTGTAAACTGGGCCCTTCTGTCTATAATAATGGCCAAAGGAATACCATGAAGTCGCACAATTTCCTTTAGATACAATCTAGCATAGTCTTCCGCTGTATACGTGGTTTTAACTGGGAGGGAATGAGCTGCTTTCAGGAGTCTGTCCACGATCACCCATATAGAGTCATATTTGCCTCGTGAGCGAGGTAATCCTACAACGAAATTCATATTAATTTCTTCCCATTTCCAATGTAGGAATTTCCATTGCTTGCAATAAGCCTCCTGGCTTTTGATGTTCGGCTTTCACTTGTTGGAAATTTGGGCATTGTGCCACAACTGCTGCTATGTCTCATTTCATGCCATCCCACCAATATAGCAATTTGAGATCATGATACATCTTGGTTACACCTGGATGAATGGAATACCGAGAATAGTGTGCTTCCTCTAAAATCCGCTGGCGCAAATTCGCCACATCTGGCACACATAGCCTGCCCTGATGTCTAAGGACTCCATCTATGGAAACTTCAAATGGAGACTTTTCTTTTCCCCGGGATACATCCCTGTGATGACATATTTGTGGATCTTCATGCTGGCGTTCTTTTATCTCCGTATTCAAAGGCGAGACCGTAGGATCATTGACACTAATTCCTGCCTTACCCGAATCAATTACACGTACCCCAAGATTTGCTAATTGATAAAGCTCATGAACCATTTCTTTCGTTTCTGAAGGAACTCCACATAAATTACCCATTGATCGACGGCTAAGCGCGTCGGCTACCACGTTCGCTTTTCCAGGATGGTACAAGATATTCACGTCATTATCCTTCAACAATTCTAACCACCGCCTCTGCCGTAGGTTCAACTCCTTCTGCTTAAAAATATGTTGAAGACTCTTGTGATCTGTATAGATATCAACATGCACACCGTACAAATAATGCCTCCATAGCTTCAACGCATGAATAACCGCAGATAATTCGAGATCATGAGTTGGATAACTCTGTTCATGTTTCCTCAATTGTCTCGAGGCATATGCAATAACTTTGCCATGCTGCATCAGTACACAACCTAGTCCCACACCGGAAGCGTCACAATATACAACATAGCCATCCGGCCCTTATGGAAGGATTAGCACTGGAGCTGAGGTCAATCTGTCTTTCAATTCTTGGAAGCTACGCTCACAAGCATCATTCCATTGAAATTTCGCCGCCTTCTGGGTTAGCTTCGTTAATGGGGCAGAGATAGAAGAAAAGCCCTCTATGAATCTTCGGTAATAACCTGCCAAACCCAGAAAACTGCGAACTTCTGTAGGCGTCGTAGGCTTGGCCAAGTCTTCACAGCTTCGATTTTCTGAGTGTTGACTCGAATGCCATCATCTGAAATAATATGACCCAAAAATGTCACGAAATTTAACCAAAACTCTGTCACGACCTGATTAGGGGGCCGCGACGAGAACCCGGTGCTAGCCTACCCGGGAACCCTCTTAGCTTACTCCTATGCTTACATCTAGGTGAGCCACATAACTATACATGCATTTCCATTCATTCGTCAACTAGTCCCATTGGACAACAACACCTTTATATCATCATAGGCATTATGCCACATCAATGTACATAGGTCGACAAGGCCGACAAAATGACATACAAGACGTAGGCCGACAAGGCCGGACATATCTAACCGCATACACGTGACTACGAGCCTCTAAGAGTATAACATATCACATTAGCGGGACAGGACCCCGTTATGCCCATAATTATATACACAAAAGAATAAGTACCCAAAAGAAATGGCTCTGAAAGAAATGGAGCTCTGCTATGTGATCTCTGAATAAGCAGCTATGGATCAAGTCTGTCTCCCTGTGTACCTGCGGGCATGACGCAGCGTCCACAAACAAAAGGACGTCAGTACGAAGAATGTACTGAGTATGTAAAGCATGATCAACATCGATATAGAAGCATAATAAACAACATATGAAGTAGCATAGGAGGGGAGGCAGTAATATCATTATCATCCACATTCCATAATAGTACTCGTACCATATTTGTGCTCGCATTCGTATTCATATACATAGTCTTATCACATTCATATTATATACATAGTCATTTCATATACATAGTGTTTACATAGCGTACCCGACCATACATATAGGTTCGGTGATCATACGTACCTGACCAACCAAGGCTCGGTGTTACACGTACCTAGCCCTACTAAGGCTCAGTGTTATCCGTGCCCCACTGCAGTGGTGCGCGCATTACTTAATCGTATACATACTTTACACGTATCCATATACATATATTCTACCCGGCATATAAGCTCGGGGTTTTATTATAGCCCATCATAGGCACATATAAGTATACTAGCCCGTAGGCATCTTTGCACCATCATTATTATTGTCATCATTACCATCATCACCATTATCGCTACGTCTATATCATAGGCTTACTCATCATGTGAGGTGCGTAGTATAATCGTGGTACATATCAAGAATCTTGAGCTTATGAGCTCGGAACATAAATCATTCGAAGACAACATACACATATAGAGTGTTTAGGAGTTTGGCCAAAGAACCATTCCTTATGAATGAAGGGTTAGCCTTACATACCTTTCCCGCCGCACTATTCTATACTTGTGTGTTCCTCTCCAATGCTAGCGTTTCTACCTTCATTAAGGACATACTATCGTTAGGATCTACAACTAACATACATGACTAAATCTAGAGAAAATCGGACAACATCTCCTCTATTTATTCAACATTTTCCCATATCGTAATTCAACTTCCAGACATCAACAATACATTCACAATATCATACAATGGCCATTAATCATTCACATTATCCACATTACTCAATTCACTTAAAATTCTCCATATTCAAGATCATAACACATGCTTTCGTCCATCCACACGCAATGTCTAATTCATGATCTTAACATCATTTATAACCCATTCGTGTCACAACACAACAACAATCATGATTCAATCCAACATATTTCTCAAAATGTCACTATTCATCATTCATAACCCATTTCACTATACTCTTCTAAAGACCAAGTATTTTAACTCTTAAATACCTTAAACAACGTATAAATACCATGAATCTTACCTTAGATGTTGTAGGAACAAGCTTTAATCGATAATACTCCACTTGAGCAAAAACTCTAGTTTTCCTCCATTTGGATTTCTTGACTTTGGATGTTCTTTGGTGGGTTCTTACTCTTGATTCACTTGGTTAATGTTGTTGATGACTACAAACTCTTGAAAACTTGTATAATATGTGTAGATAGATGTTTTAGAGAGAAGGGGGGTAAAAGGAAATGAAATGAAATAACCTTGGTCCCTTATATTTATTGAGCAAAAATCTGTCCCGACCAAATATACGGACCATCATACGGTCCGTAAAAACCTACGGAGCGTATGTCCTGGCCGTATGTTTGGTCCAGAGAGTTTGGCCAAGCTGGGTTGATTATACGGTCCAGACATACGGACCGTATAAATTATACGGCCAGTATGTTTGGCCGTATAATCCCCACTGATTCCGAATTTCGTTTCGTCGATTCATTTGATCTCCAATCCCTATGGAACCGTCTTAACACTTGTTCAACACTTCGATACCAATACAAGGGACGTTATCACCCTTCTCTAAGACATCATTAAGTCATTGCTAACTCGTTACTCATAATTCCTTTCCAACACTTATCCAATACTTTGCCTTCTCCTTAGTAATCCTCTTCCCCCATCTCTAACATCTTGAAATCTTCTCTAGAGTTCGTTAAGCGTTATCGCTTACTCATGAACATATCTTATACTCGTACTCCTTACTAGCTCATTTACTTGCGTACCAACGGAAAATTTTCCGAGGTGTAACATTCTTCCCCCTTTAAGAACATTCGTCCTCGAATGTTAAAGTGTTCGGGAATTCTATAAAAATTTCGCCAGAGTTTCCCCTGTAATATGGTACTATCACCCTGTCACAACAACCCATAATATCGATGCCACATAGGGCCACAACATACTAGCATTAAAATTTAGCCCTACACGACCCAAAAGCATAAAAAGAAAATTATACATACCTTATGATTTCGACGTCTCATCATGGCCCTCGTCCAAGGGCCGAAATAACTGTGGGTATTTAGATCGCATACTCTCTTCCGCTTCCCATGTCATTTCTTCTCGATTGTTATTTCTCCACAAAACTTTAACTGAGGCCACTGCCTTATTTCTAAGCCTCCGTACTTGCCTATCTAATATGGCAATGAGGATTTCATCATAAGACAACTTCTCTATCACTTGCACATCATTTACTGGGACGATCCTAGTAGGGTCTCCAATGCATTTGCGGAGCATCGAGACAGGGAAAACTGGATGAACTAACTCCAAATCTGGAGGTAAATCTAACTCATAGGCCACTTTGCCTATTTTTCGCACAATCTCATAAGGCCCAATATACCGGGGACTAAGCTTCCCCTTTTGCCAAACCTCATAACGCCCTTCATCGGCGACACTTTCAAGAATACCCAATCTTTCACCTCAAACTCCAAGTCTCTTCGACGATTATCCGCATAAGACTTCTGACGACTTTGAGCCGCTAACAACTGATCTTGTATAAGCTTGACTTTCCCTATGGCTTGCTGAATCAAATCGGGCCCTATCAACTGAGCCTCTCCTATTTCGAACCACTCAATCGGGGACCTACACTTCCGACCATATAATGCCTCATACGGTGCCATTTGAATGCTTGAATGATAACTGTTATTGTAAGCAAATTCTATGAGCGGCAAATGATCATCCCAATTTTCTCCAAAGTCTATCATACATGCCCGTAACATATCTTCAAGAGTCTGAATAGTACGTTCAGCTTGTCCGTCGGTTTGCGGATGGAATGCCGTGCCGAGGTGCACTTGGGTCCCTAGACCCTCTTGGAAGGACTTCCAAAATTTTGCCATAAACTGAGTCACTCTATCGGAGATAATCGATACCGGAACGCCATGGAGTCTCACTATCTCCTTAAGATGAAGTCTTGCATAGTCTTCTGCTGCATAGGTCGTTCTGACCGGTAAGAAATGAGCTGACTTGGTGAGTCTATCCACAATTACCCATATGGAGTCATACTTACGCCGAGAACGAGGTAACCCTGTGATGAAGTCCATATTAATCACTTCCCACTTCCACGTTGGGATTTCTATAGCTTGCAACAATCCACCAGGCTTTTGGTGCTCGATTTTCACTTGCTGACAGTTAGGACATTGAGCTATGAACTCCACTATATCTCTCTTCATCCCATTCCACCAATATATAGATTTAAGGTCATGATACATTTTCGTCGCTTTGGGGTGAACAGAATAACGGGAACAATGAGCTTCTCTCAATATCTGGTGGCGTAGACTAGCCACATCGGGAACACACAACCGGCCTCGGCATCGGAGAACTCCGTCTGCCGAAATATCAAATGACGACTCCTCTCTCTGGGGGAGTGTGTCTCTATACTTCATTAGCATGAGATCCTCATATTGTCGCTCTTTCACTTCTGCGACTAGCGACGAAACTGGTGAATTATGAATAGTAGCTCCGTTGCTACCCGAGTCCATTATTCGGACCCCTAGGCTGGCTAACTGTTGGAGCTCACAGGCCATTTCCCTCCTCTCTGGTCGTACATCACTTAGACTTCCCATCGATCTACGGCTAAGAGCATCAGCCACAACATTTGCCTTTCCGGGGTGATACAAAATATCAACATCATAGTCTTTTAGCAATTCTAACCATCGTCGTTGCCGCAAATTCAACTCTTTCTGCTTGAAAATATACTGAAGACTCTTATGATCCGTATAAATATCCACGTGGACACCATATAGATAATGTCTCCATATCTTTATTGCACGGACCACCGCGGCCAATTCTATATCATGGGTAGGATAATTCTGCTTATGTTTCCGCAATTGCCTTGAAGCATACGCAATCACCTTGCCATGTTGCATCAATACACAGCCTAGCCCAACATATGAAGCATCGCAATAAACAACATATCCTTCCAATCCCTCTGGAAGTGTCAGAACCGGGGCAGAAGTCAATCTACTCTTTAACTCTTGGAAACTACGCTCGCAAGCATCTGTCCATTGAAACTTTGCCTATTTCTGGGTCAACTTTGTGAGAGGTGCAGAAATAGAAGGAAATCTCTCAACGAATCTCCTTTAATAACCTGCTAAGCCCAGAAAGCTGCGAACCTCCGTAGGAGTCGTGGGCCTTGGCCAAGTTTTCACGGCCTCAATCTTTTGGCTATCCACTCGAATACCATCGGCTGCAACAATGTGCCCCAAGAATGCCACTGAGTTCAACCAAAACTCGCATTTGGAAAACTTTGCAAACAATTCTCGAGCTCGAAGAACTCCAAGGACGATACGCAAATGATCCGCATGTTCCGCCTCGGATCTAGAATACACCAAGATGTCATCGATAAATACTATCAAAAATAAATCCAGGAAGGGCCTGAACACATTATTCATCAAATCCATAAATACCGCTGGCGCATTAGTTAGCCCAAATGACATCACTCGGAACTCATAATGACCGTATCTCGTTCTAAAAGCTGTCTTGGGGATATCTTCCTTCCTAACTCTTACTTGATGATACCCGGACCTCAAATCAATCTTTGAAAACCATTTGGCACCTTGCAATTGATCAAATAAATCATCAATCCTTGGGAAAGGATATTTATTCTTAACCGTCACTTTATTCAATTTCCTATAATCAATGCACATTCTCAAGGAGCCATCTTTCTTTCGGACAAATAATACGGGTGCTCCCCACGGGGATGAACTAGGCCTAATGAAGCCTTTGTCAAGCAAATCTTTCAATTGCTCCTTCAACTCTTTTAATTCCGCGGGTGCCATTCTATACGGAGGAATAGATATGGGTTTAGTGCCTGGCAATACATCAATGGAAAAATCAATCTCCCATTCGGGAGGAAGGCCTGGAAGCTCTTCCGGGAACACATCCGGAAATTCATTCACTACGGGAACTGACTGAAGAGTCGACGATTTAGCCTCTACATCTTGGACCCGCACTAGATGATAAATACATCCTTTCGTGATCATCTTCCTTGTCTTTAGATAGGAAATAAACCTACCCTTTGGTAACGCCGTATTCCCTTTCCATTCTAGGACTGGTTCTCCCGGGAATTGGAAGCGAACTATTTTCATTCGACAATCGACATTGGCATAACAAGAAGCCAACCAATCCATGCCCATAATGACATCAATATCTACCATTTCGAGCTCATGCAAATAAATCATGGTACGACGACCACAAATCATAACTACACAATCTCTATATACTCGGCTAGCTATCACCGATTCACCCACGGGTGTAGACATCTCAAAAGGTTTGATCGACTCCGGCTCGACTATAAATCGATCCGCAATATATGGAGTAACATATGATAATGTGGAGCCCGGATCAATCAGAGCATATACATCATGAGAGAATACCGATAACATACCTGTGACCACATCAGGGGAAGACTCAAGATCTTGGCGTCCAGCCAAAGCATAAATACGGTGCTGAGGACCGCTAGTACTGGGAGCTCTGCCTCTACCTCTACCATGGTCGACTGGCGCATGTGAACCTGTCCCCGTAGGGCGTACTGATGCCGAAGATCCGGTTGTCGACCTTGATGGCTGGGTCCTACCTCAATCTATAGGACGCTAACTCTCTCAATCTATAGGACGCTAACTCCACCGACTCGGTGTCTGAAGCATGTATCAATCGGAGCGTCCTTAGCATGCCATCAATGAAGTCCTGAGGGTCCTCCTATGGCTTTGACCCAAAGAATTCCGGAGGGTTTAAAGTAATAAAATCACGGGCCCTTGCACAAACAGCCCTATCACCATGCCCTGTATTCTGCCTCTGAGTCTGGGCCTCAACCAACTGAGTCAACAAATTAATGGCCTCTTTCACATCTCGGCCCGAAGCATCTGGTGGAGGAGCTAGAGGTGCTGGAGCTGGGGCTGAGGCTCCCTCACGCTCCTCAGAAATAGGCAATGTCTGAGAGGACTGGGATTGAGCCGCACTCTGGGACTCACTCTCCTCTACTGCCGGTGGCGATGCTCCTTTGGCCCGTTTTTCTGCCACCCTCTTGCCTTTTTGTGCTGCCGTAGCCTTTTTCTTTATAGGCATCTCTGAAATACACAACACACGATTTAGGAGCAAGAATTCCCTACATCATAGCTCTATAGCACGATTCTTATGAAGAAAGAAGGTCATTCATTCCTAAAATGTCCGAAGCCTCTTGTTTATAAGTGTGGCGTGCAACACACCCATAACCAAGACTCTACTATACATGGCTCGTAGACACGCCCTAAGACTGAACTGCTCTGATACCACTTTTGTCACGACCCGATTAGGGGGCCGCGACGAGCACCCGGTACCCTCTTAGCTTACTCTTATGCTTACATCTAGGTGAGCCACATAACTATACATGCATTTCCATTCATTCGTCAACTAGTCCCATTGGATAACAACACCTTTATATCATCATAGGCATTATGCCACATCAATGTACATAGGCCGACAAGGCCGACAAAATGACATACAAGACGTAGGCCGACAAGGCCGGACATATCTAACCGCATACACGTGACTACGAGCCTCTAAGAGTATAACATATCACATTAGCGGGACAGTACCCCGCTATGCCCATATTTATATACACAAAAGAATAAGTACCCAAAAGCAATGGCTCCGAAAGAAATGGAGCTCTGCTATGTGATCTCTGAATAAGCAGCTATGGATCAAGTCTGTCTCCCTGTGTACCTGCGGGCATGACGCAGCGTCCACAAACAAAAGGACGTCAGTACGAAGAATGTACTGAGTATGTAAAGCATGATCAACATCGATATAGAAGCATAATAAACAACATATGAAGTAGCATAGGAGGGGAGGCAGTAATATCATTATCATCCACATTCCATAATAGTACTCGTACCATATTTGTGCTCACATTCGTATTCATATACATAGTCTTATCACATTCATATTATATACATAGTCATTTCATATACATAGTGTTTACATAGCGTACCCGACCATACATATAGGTTCGGTGATCATACGTACTTGACCAACCAAGGCTCGGTGTTACACGTACCTGGCCCTACTAAGGCTCAGTGTTATCCGTGCCCAACTGCAGTGGTGCGCGCGTTACTTAATCGTATACATACTTTACACGTATCCATATACATATATTCTACCCGGCATATAAGCTCGGGGTTTTATTATAGCCCTTCATAGGCACATATAAGTATACTAGCCCGTAGGCACCTTTGCACCACCATTATTATTGTCATCATTACCATCATCACCATTATCGCTACGTCTATATCATAGGATTACTCATCATGTGAGGTGCGTAGTACAATCGTGGTACATATCAAGAATCTTGAGCTTATGAGCTCGGAACATAAATCATTCGAAGACAACATACTCATATAGAGTGTTTAGGAGTTTGGCCAAAGAACCATGCCTTGTGAAAGAAGGGTTAGCCTTACATACCTTTCCCGCCGCACTATTCTATACTTGTGTGTTCCTCTCCAATGCTAGCGTTTCTACCTTCATTAAGGGCATACTATCGTTAGGATCGACAACTAACATACATGACTAAATCTAGAGAAAATCGGACAGCATCTCCTCTATTTATTCAACATTTTCCCATATCGTAATTCAACTCCCAGACGTCAACAATACATTCACAATATCATACAATGGCCATTAATCATTCACATTAACCACATTGCTCAATTCACTTACAATTCTCCATATTTAAGATCATAACACATGCTTTCGTCCATCCACACGCAATGTCTAATTCATGATCGTAACGTCATTTATAACCCATTCGTGTCACAACACAACAACTATCATGATTCAATCCAACCTATTTTGCAAAATGTCACTATTCATCATTCATAACCCATTTCACTATACTCTTCTAAGGACCAAGCATTTTAACTCTTAAATACCTTAAACAACATATAAATACCATGAATCGTACCTTAGATGTTGTAGGAACAAGCTTTAATCGATAATACTCCACTTGAGCTAAAACCCTAGTTTTCCTCCATTTGGATTTCTTGACTTTGGATGTTCTTTGGTGGGTTCTTACTCTTGATTCACTTGGTTAATGTTGTTGATGACTACAAACTCTTGAAAACTTGTATAATATGTGTAGATAGATGTTTTAGAGAGAAGGGGGGTAAAAGGAAATGAAATGAAATAACCTTGGTCCCTTATATTTATTGAGCAAAAATCTGTCCCGACCAAATATACGGACCAACATACGGTCCGTAAAAACCTACGGACCGTATGTCCTGGCCGTATGTTTGGTCCAGAGAGTTTGGCCAAGCTGGGTTGATTATACGGTCCAGACATACGGACCGTATAAATTATACGGCCAGTATGTTTGGCCGTATAATCCCCACTGATTCCGAATTTCGTTTCGTCGATTCATTTGATCTCCAATCCCTATGGAACCGTCTTAACACTTGTTCAACACTTCGATACCAATCCAAGGGACGTTATCACCCTTCTCTAAGACATCATTAAGTCATTGCTAACTCGTTACTCATTCCTTTCCAACACTTATCCAATACTTTGCCTTCTCCTTAGTAATCCTCTTCCCCCATCTCTAACATCTTGAAATCTTCTCTAGAGTTCGTTAAGTGTTATCGCTTACTCATGAACATATCTTATACTCGTACTCCTTACTAGCTCATTTACTTGCGTACCAACGGAAAATTTTCCGAGGTGTAACATTCTTCCCCCTTTAAGAACATTCGTCCTCGAATGTTAAAGTGTTCGGGAATTCTATAAAAATTTCGCCAGAGTTTCCCCTGTAATATGGTACTATCACCCTGTCACAACAACCCATAATATCGATGCCACATAGGGCCACAACATACTAGCATTAAAATTTGGCCCTACACGACCCAAAAGCATAAAAAGAAAATTATACATACCTTATGATTTCGACGTCTCATCATGGCCCTCGTCCAAGGGCCGAAATAACTGTGGGTATTTAGATCGCATACTCTCTTCCGCTTCCCATGTCATTTCTTCTCGATTGTTATTTCTCCACAAAACTTTAACTGAGGCCACTGCCTTATTTCTAAGCCTCCGTACTTGCCTATCTAATATGGCAATGAGGATTTCATCATAAGACAACTTCTCTATCACTTGCACATCATTTACTGGGACGATCCTAGTAGGGTCTCCAATGCATTTGCGGAGCATCGAGACAGGGAAAACTGGATGAACTAACTCCAAATCTGGAGGTAAATCTAACTCATAGGCCACTTTGCCTATTTTTCGCACAATCTCATAAGGCCCAATATACCGGGGACTAAGCTTCCCCTTTTGCCAAACCTCATAACACCCTTCATCGGCGACACTTTCAAGAATACACAATCTTTCACCTCAAACTCCAAGTCTCTTCGACGATTATCCGCATAAGACTTCTGACGACTTTGAGCCGCTAACAACTGATCTTGTATAAGCTTGACTTTCCCTATGGCTTGCTGAATCAAATCGGGCCCTATCAACTGAGCCTCTCCTATTTCGAACCACTCAATCGGGGACCTACACTTCCGACCATATAATGCCTCATACGGTGCCATTTGAATGCTTGAATGATAACTGTTATTGTAAGCAAATTCTATGAGCGGCAAATGATCATCCCAATTTTCTCCAAAGTCTATCATACATGCCCGTAACATATCTTCAAGAGTCTGAATAGTACGTTCAGCTTGTCCGTCGGTTTGCGGATGGAATGCCGTGCCGAGGTGCACTTGGGTCCCTAGACCCTCTTGGAAGGACTTCCAAAATTTTGCCATAAACTGAGTCACTCTATCGGAGATAATCGATACCGGAACGCCATGGAGTCTCACTATCTCCTTAAGATGAAGTCTTGCATAGTCTTCTGCTGCATAGGTCGTTCTGACCGGTAAGAAATGAGCTGACTTGGTGAGTCTATCCACAATTACCCATATGGAGTCATACTTATGCCGAGAACGAGGTAACCCTGTGATGAAGTCCATATTAATCACTTCCCACTTCCACGTTGGGATTTCTATAGCTTGCAACAATCCACCAGGCTTTTGGTGCTCGATTTTCACTTGCTGACAGTTAGGACATTGAGCTATGAACTCCACTATATCTCTCTTCATCCCATTCCACCAATATATAGATTTAAGGTCATGATACATTTTCGTCGCTTTGGGGTGAACAGAATAACGAGAACAATGAGCTTCTCTCAATATCTGGTGGCGTAGACTAGCCACATCGGGAACACACAACCGGCCTCGGCATCGGAGAACTCCGTCTGCCGAAATATCAAATGACGACTCCTCTCTCTGGGGGAGTGTGTCTCTATACTTCATTAGCATGAGATCCTCATATTATCGCTCTTTCACTTCTGCGACTACCGACGAAACTGGTGAATTATGAATAGTAGCTCCGTTGCTACCCGAGTCCATTATTCGGACCCCTAGGCTGGCTAACTGTTGGAGCTCACAGGCCATTTCCCTCCTCTTTGGTCGTACATCACTTAGACTTCCCATCGATCTACGGCTAAGAGCATCAGCCACAACATTTGCCTTTCCGGGGTGATACAAAATATCAACATCATAGTCTTTTAGCAATTCTAACCATCGTCGTTGCCGCAAATTCAACTCTTTCTGCTTGAAAATATACTGAAGACTCTTATGATCCGTATAAATATCCACGTGGACACCATACAGATAATGTCTCCATATCTTTATTGCATGGACCACCGCGGCCAATTCTAGATCATGGGTAGGATAATTCTGCTTATGTTTCCGCAATTGCCTTGAAGCATACGCAATCACCTTGCCATGTTGCATCAATACACAGCCTAGCCCAACATATGAAGCATCGCAATAAACAACATATCCTTCCAATCCCGCTGGAAGTGTCAGAACCGGGGCAGAAGTCAATCTACTCTTTAACTCTTGGAAACTACGCTCGCAAGCATCTGTCCATTGAAACTTTGCCTATTTCTGGGTCAACTTTGTGAGAGGTGCAGAAATAGAAGGAAATCTCTCAACGAATCTCCTTTAATAACCTGCTAAGCCCAGAAAGCTGCGAACCTCCGTAGGAGTCGTGGGCCTTGGCCAAGTTTTCACGGCCTCAATCTTTTGGCTATCCACTCGAATACCATCGGCTGCAACAATGTGCCCCAAGAATGCCACTGAGTTCAACCAAAACTCGCATTTGGAAAACTTTGCAAACAATTCTCGAGCTCGAAGAACTCCAAGGACGATACGCAAGTGATCCGCATGTTCCGCCTCGGATCTAGAATACACCAAGATGTCATCGATAAATACTATCAAAAATAAATCCAGGAAGGGCCTGAACACATTATTCATCAAATCCATAAATACCGCTGGCGCATTAGTTAGCCCAAATGACATCACTCGGAACTCATAATGACCGTATCTCGTTCTAAAAGCTGTCTTGGGGATATCTTCCTTCCTAACTCTTACTTGATGATACCCGGACCTCAAATCAATCTTTGAAAACCATTTGGCACCTTGCAATTGATCAAATAAATCATCAATCCTTGGGAAAGGATATTTATTCTTAACCGTCACTTTATTCAATTTCCTATAATCAATGCACATTCTCAAGGAGCCATCTTTCTTTCGGACAAATAATACGGGTGCTCCCCACGGGGATGAACTAGGCCTAATGAAGCCTTTGTCAAGCAAATCTTTCAATTGCTCCTTCAACTCTTTTAATTCCGCGGGTGCCATTCTATACGGAGGAATAGATATGGGTTTAGTGCCTGGCAATACATCAATGGAAAAATCAATCTCCCATTCGGGAGGAAGGCCTGGAAGCTCTTCCGGGAACACATCCGGAAATTCATTCACTACGGGAACTGACTGAAGAGTCGACGATTTAGCCTCTACATCTTGGACCCGCACTAGATGATAAATACATCCTTTCGTGATCATCTTCCTTGTCTTTAGATAGGAAATAAACCTACCCTTTGGTAACGCCGTATTCCCTTTCCATTCTAGGACTGGTTCTCCCAGGAATTGGAAGCGAACTATTTTCATTCGACAATCGACATTGGCATAACAAGAAGCCAACCAATCCATGCCCATAATGACATCAATATCTACCATTTCGAGCTCATGCAAATAAATCATGGTACGACGACCACAAATCATAACTACACAATCTCTATATACTCGGCTAGCTATCACCGATTCACCCACGGGTGTAGACATCTCAAAAGGTTTGATCGACTCCGGCTCGACTATAAATCGATCCGCAATATATGGAGTAACATATGATAATGTGGAGCCCGGATCAATCAGAGCATATACATCATGAGAGAATACCGATAACATACCTGTGACCACATCAGGGGAAGACTCAAGATCTTGGCGTCCAGCCAAAGCATAAATACGGTGCTGAGGACCGCTAGTACTGGGAGCTCTGCCTCTACCTCTACCATGGTCGACTGGCGCATGTGAACCTGTCCCCGTAGGGCGTACTGATGCCGAAGATCCGGTTGTCGACCTTGATGGCTGGGTCCTACCTCAATCTATAGGACGCTAACTCTCTCAATCTATAGGACGCTAACTCCACCGACTCGGTGTCTGAAGCATGTATCAATCGGAGCGTCCTTAGCATGCCATCAATGAAGTCCTGAGGGTCCTCCTCTGGCTTTGACCCAAAGAATTTCGGAGGGTTTAAAGTAATAAAATCACGGGCCCTTGCACAAACAGCCCTATCACCATGCCCTGTATTTTGCCTCTGAGTCTGGGCCTCAACCAACTGAGTCAACAAATTAATGGCCTCTTTCACATCTCGGCCTGAAGCATCTGGTGGAGGAGCTAGAGGTGCTGGAGCTGGGGCTGAGGCTCCCTCACGCTCCTCAGAAATAGGCAATGTCTGAGAGGACTGGGATTGAGCCGCACTCTGGGACTCACTCTCCTCTACTGCCGGTGGCGATGCTCCTTTGGCCCGTTTTTCTGCCACCCTCTTGCCTTTTTGGGCTGCCGTAGCCTTTTTTTTATAGGCATCTCTGAAATACACAACACACGATTTAGGAGAAAGAATTCCCTACATCATAGCTCTATAGCACGATTCTTATGAAGAAAGAAGGTCATTCATTCCTAAAATGTCCGAAGCCTCTTGTTTATAAGTGTGGCGCGCAACACACCCATAACCAAGACTCTACTAGACATGGCTCGTAGACACGCCCTAAGACTGAACTGCTCTGATACCACTTTTTTCACGACCCGATTAGGGGGCCGCGACGAGCACCCGGTACCCTCTTAGCTTACTCTTATGCTTACATCTAGGTGAGCCACATAACTATACATGCATTTCCATTCATTCGTCAACTAGTCCCATTGGATAACAACACCTTTATATCATCATAGGCATTATGCCACATCAATGTACATAGGCCGACAAGGCCGACAAAATGACATACAAGACGTAGGCCGACAAGGCCGGACATATCTAACCGCATACACGTGACTACGAGCCTCTAAGAGTATAACATATCACATTAGCGGGACAGGACCCCGCTATGCCCATAATTATATACACAAAAGAATAAGTACCCAAAAGCAATGGCTCCGAAAGAAATGGAGCTCTGCTATGTGATCTCTGAATAAGCAGCTATGGATCAAGTCTGTCTCCCTGTGTACCTGCGGGCATGACGCAGCGTCCACAAACAAAAGGACGTCAGTACGAAGAATGTACTGAGTATGTAAAGCATGATCAACATCGATATAGAAGCATAATAAACAACATATGAAGTAGCATAGGAGGGGAGGCAGTAATATCATTATCATCCACATTCCATAATAGTACTCGTACCATATTTGTGCTCACATTCGTATTCATATACATAGTCTTATCACATTCATATTATATACATAGTCATTTCATATACATAGTGTTTACATAGCGTACCCGACCATACATATAGGTTCGGTGATCATACGTACTTGACCAACCAAGGCTCGGTGTTACACGTACCTGGCCCTACTAAGGCTCAGTGTTATCCGTGCCCAACTGCAGTGGTGCGCGCGTTACTTAATCGTATACATACTTTACACGTATCCATATACATATATTCTACCCGGCATATAAGCTCGGGGTTTTATTATAGCCCTTCATAGGCACATATAAGTATACTAGCCCGTAGGCACCTTTGCACCACCATTATTATTGTCATCATTACCATCATCACCATTATCGCTACGTCTATATCATAGGATTACTCATCATGTGAGGTGCGTAGTACAATCGTGGTACATATCAAGAATCTTGAGCTTATGAGCTCGGAACATAAATCATTCGAAGACAACATACTCATATAGAGTGTTTAGGAGTTTGGCCAAAGAACCATGCCTTGTGAAAGAAGGGTTAGCCTTACATACCTTTCCCGCCGCACTATTCTATACTTGTGTGTTCCTCTCCAATGCTAGCGTTTCTACCTTCATTAAGGGCATACTATCGTTAGGATCGACAACTAACATACATGACTAAATCTAGAGAAAATCGGACAGCATCTCCTCTATTTATTCAACATTTTCCCATATCGTAATTCAACTCCCAGACGTCAACAATACATTCACAATATCATACAATGGCCATTAATCATTC
Organism: Lycium barbarum; assembly: GCF_019175385.1. NCBI lineage: Eukaryota > Viridiplantae > Streptophyta > Magnoliopsida > Solanales > Solanaceae > Lycium > Lycium barbarum. The sequence continues at coordinate 55,863,515 of NC_083338.1, forward strand.
ACATTAACCACATTGCTCAATTCACTTACAATTCTCCATATTTAAGATCATAACACATGCTTTCGTCCATCCACACGCAATGTCTAATTCATGATCGTAACGTCATTTATAACCCATTCGTGTCACAACGCAACAACAATCATGATTCAATCCAACCTATTTCTCAAAATGTCACTATTCATCATTCATAACCCATTTCACTATACTCTTCTAAGGACCAAGCATTTTAACTCTTAAATACCTTAAACAACATATAAATACCATGAATCGTACCTTAGATGTTGTAGGAACAAGCTTTAATCGATAATACTCCACTTGAGCAAAAACCCTAGTTTTCCTCCATTTGGATTTCTTGACTTTGGATGTTCTTTGGTGGGTTCTTACTCTTGATTCACTTGGTTAATGTTGTTGATGACTACAAACTCTTGAAAACTTGTATAATATGTGTAGATAGATGTTTTAGAGAGAAGGGGGGTAAAAGGAAATGAAATGAAATAACCTTGGTCCCTTAAATGTATTGAGCAAAAATCTGTCCCGAACAATTATACGGACCAACATACGGTCCGTATAAAATCTACGGACCGTATGTCCTGGCCGTATGTTTGGTCCAGAGAGTTTGGCCAAGCTGGGTTGATTATACGGTCCAGACATACGGACCGTATAAATTATACGGCCAGTATGTTTGGCCGTATAATCCCCACTGATTCCGAATTTCGTTTCGTCGGTTCATTTGATCTCCAATCCCTATGGAACCTTCTTAACACTTGTTCAACACTTTGATACCAATCCAAGGGACGTTATCACCCTTCTCCAAGACATCATTAAGTCCTTGCTAACTCGTTACTCGTAATTCCTTTCCAACACTTATCCAATACTTTGCCTTCTCCTTAGCAATCCTCTTCCCCCATCTCTAACACCTTTGAAATCTTCTCTAGAGTTCGTTGAGGGTTATCGCTTACTCATGAACATATCCTATACTCGTACTCCTTACTAGCTCATTTACTTGCGTACCAACGGAAGATTTTTCCGAGGTGTAACAAACTCGCACTTTGAGAACTTTGCATATAATTCCCGAGCTCGGAGAACACCAAGGACAATTCTTAGATGATCTGCATGTTCTGATTCTGAGCGAGAATATACCAGAATATCGTCGATAAATTCTATCACGAAGAGATCCAAGAATGGCCTGAACACATTATTCATTAAATTCATGAACACTGCCGGGGCATTTGTCAACCCAAACAACATCACTCAGAACTCGTAGTGACCATATCTTGTCCTGAAGGCTGTTTTGGGAATATCTTATTCTCTAATTCTCACTTGATGATAACCAGATCTCAGATCGATCTTGGAGAACCACTTAGCGCTCTGTAATTGATCAAACAAATCATCGATTCTGGGAAGAGGGTATTTATTCTTTATTGTCACCTTATTCAACTGCCTGTAGTCGATGCACATTCGTAGAGATCCATCTTTATTTTTCACAAACAAGACTGGTGCTCCTCACGGCGACGAACTGGGTCGTATAAACCCCTTCTCAAGCAAGCCCTTCAACTGTGCCTTCAGCTCTTTTAATTCTGCCGGAGCCATTCCATACGGAGGAATAGAAATAGGCTCGGTGTCTGGTAATACATCAATGGCAAAATCAATTTCCCTTTCAGGAGGAAGACTTGGGAGTTCGTCTGGAAAATACGTCTGAATATTCATGAACCCGAACTAGATGATAAATGTAACCTTTAGCTATCATTTTCCTCGCCTTGAGATAGGAAATAAACCTACCCTTTGGAGATGCCGTGTTACCTTTCCATTCAAGTACGGGCTCTCCCGGAAACGGAAATCAAACCATTTTCGTCCGACAATCAACATTTACGTAACACGACGCTAACCAATCCATACCCATTATTACATCGAAGTATATCATTTCCAGCTCGATCAAATCGGCTTTAGTCTGGCGATCACATATCACAATGACACAATTTTTGTACACTTTCCTCGCTATTACCGGATCACCGGCCGAAGTGAACACCTCAAAAGTTTTAATTGGCTCGGGTTTAACCCCAATACAATTTGCAACATACGGGGTAACATAAGAAAAAGTAGAACCCGGATCAATCAAAGCATATACGTCACGGGAAAATATAGTCAAGGTACCTGTGACAACATCCGGGGAGAACTCTAGATCCTGTCGCCCTGCCAAAGCATATATGCGGGGCTGAACAACACCTGAGGCAGATGCTCCCCTCTGCCTCTGCCTCTACCTGTTGTAGTCTGAGAATCTGTGCTGCCGGGCGTACTGAAGAAGAACACACTGCGGAGCCTGTGGGCTGGGTCCCCGCTCTACCTCTCGCTAAAGGGCAATCTCTCATCATATGACCAGCCTGTCCACAGGCATAGCAAGCATCGGAACCCTGACGGCACTGCCCGGAATGCAATCTACCGCATTGGCTGCACCGCGGTACTAAAGGTCTCCGCTGACCAAAATCTCCCCTAGACTGAAAATCTGAGGCCCTCGAACTCTGGCCTTGTCCTGGCTAGAAAGAACGGTCAAACCTCCTATCTGGGAACCTGGGAGGCGCACTAGTCGCTGACTGACCTGAGTGCCTAGAATGCATTTGTCTCGATCCCCCTCTACATTCACTGCTTGCTCCCGTAGATCTAGCTCTCTTGCCTTGGCTCCTGTCATTATCACGATCACTTCTTTGCTGCTGTTGTCATTCCTCAAGATTCTGAGCATGTGCCTGTATCCGGGAAATATCCATCTCGTCTTGCAAAGAGGCCGTCAAGCAATCTCTAAACAAGTGTGGCCCCAAACCGCTCACAAATCTATGGACTCGGTCTCCTATGTCGGCTACCATCGTCGAAGCATATCTAGCTAAGGAATTGAATTGCATACTATACTCTCGGGCACTCATACTTCCCTGCCTTAAATTCAAGAACCTGTCCGCTCTAGCTCGGCGGACCTCGGGTGGCAAATAATGACGAATAAAAGCGTCAACAGACTCTTGCCAAATAGGAGGAGGTGCATTTTCTGGTCTTGACGCTATCCAGTTATTATACCACAGTACCGCCACATCACGGAGTCTATAAGAATCCAACTCTACCGATTCGGTCTCAGAAGCATGCATGAGTTTCAGCGTCCTCAACATCTCATCAATAAAGCCCTGTGGGTCCTCATCCGTCTTCGACCCGAAAAATTCCGGAGGATTTAAAGTCAAGAAATCATGGGCTCTCGTACTGGCAGAATGATCACTCGGGCCCGCATTCTGCCGCTGTGCCTGGGCGGCAACCAATCGGGTCAATAAATGTATGGCCTCGGTCACTTGTTGACCCGAAGCAACTGGTGGAGGAATTGGGACTGAGGCTCTTCCCTGCTCTTCTACATTAGGTGAGGCCTCATTCTGTGATTCACTTTCCTCTACATTTGCCAGAGGCTCTCTTTCTGCTTGCCTCTTTGTCGTTGCTTTGCCCTTCTGGGTAGCTGTAGGTTTTCCTTTTGGCGGCATTCTGAAATCACAACGCACTTTTGGGGGAGGATAAAATATTAGGCATGGCTCTATCGCACGATCTAATGAAAGGAAAGATAGTCATTTTCCTAAATGCCCTGTAGCCCCTTGTTTATTAGCGTGGCGCGCAACACACCATAAACAAGACTCTACTAGACACGACTCGTAGACACTTCCTAGGACGAACTGCTCTGATACCACTTTTTTCACGACCCAGCTAAGGGCTGCGACGGGTACCCGGGGCTAACCACCGACCACCGCTCGTTCTATTACTCACCTTACTCGATTAATTCCCTTTTATCACATTTATATTCAAAACATAGGAAAATCATAGTTTACGTGAAAACATAAATACTTTTATATCCGTGGAGAGATCTTTAGTATAGCAAAATAAAAAGTGCACATGTACATGAAAAATGTGAGACCATACTACCCACACTACGCATCTACGAGCCTCTACTGACATACTATACATATAGACGGAACAAGACTCCGTCATGCCCAAAATACACATGTGCCAAAGAACAATCGTAAGCACCTCCGAACAATGGAGTGCTCTCAATCCGTTGACAGCTCCTACGAATCTGGATCAAGCTCACCTCCATGTCTACCTGTGGGCATGAACATAGCATCCAAAGAAAAGGACGTCAGTACGAATATTGTACTGAGTATGAGAGGTATAAACAATGAATAAGAACAACAATAATATAAGGAGAACATCAATATGAACATCTGAGTCTGAACAATAATCATAAGAGAAATGATACATACTGTCTTACTCATACTCATCGTGATATCATAAATGCATGACATGCAAGCTGCCCGTCCTTACCAGAACAATGTGATAATCAATAATATAAGCCCGCGTCCAGACCTCCCGCGTCCGGGGTACCATCGCATGCCGCCCACTAGTGGTGTCTGCCCATTCCAGAAGGTCATGGTGTATCCGTATAGCTGCCCGCCGTAGCGGTGACTGCCCGGCCAACTAGGTGCGGTGTGATGCAATCATGACATTCTCATTATAAAATACTTATAATAATATACTTATCAAAATATGCTTATCTTAACATGATACATGCATAAGGCTCAAGATCATCTATACTCTAACGGGGTGACGTAAGGTCGTGATCCCCCGATTTCATTATGGAGCAATTATCGACATTCTGCCTCACCTTGAAGGAATTAGTACATAAGGTGAGTGTGAGCAATAAAGGGCATCATTGTCAATATGGCATCATCATAGCATATTTCTTATCTTATATAGAACTGTAGGAATATAACCTTTTAGCTTCTCGGGATACATGAGCTCATGAAGAGGACAAGAACTCATACTATAGGATTCATGCCATTGAAAAGAAAGGACTAGCCTCACATACCTTTTTCGTTTAGCTACGTTATCTCTCACTTGTCTTCCTTCAAGGTCACGTCGTTACCTTCACGAGAGAATTTGGATTAGCGTTAGTTAATAGATTATGAAAACGCATCGCTATTCCTACAGAAAACTGGGCAGCGTTTCCTTTGGTTCTACTACTTTCCCCACGTTCCATTTCAACTCCTAAACATTTACAACAACACTCATGATATTGTACGCAACAATCCTCATTCATATACTTTAAGCAAAATCCACCATTTTCCTCCAATTTCTCCATATTTAATGGTTTTCGCTTATCATCATGATTTTACTCACTTCACACTTATTCCATGGTCTATACGTCATTTATCACGTGTTCATAATCATAACATGTCAACTTTCATGATCCAACCTAGCTATCACCCAAGTATGACACTTTTCACTCAATAATGGTTCATTTTCTATGTTCTTCTACATTTCCAGTATCTAAGCCTTCCAATACCTTGAATCACATGGTATAGTCATGGAACATACCTTGGATGATGGTTTAACAAGACTTGAATGAGAATACTACTCTAGCACTAAAACCCTTCTTCACCTCTTTTGGAATTTCTTGGAGAAGATGACTTCCAACTAGGTTTCATACACTTTGTTGCTTAAATTGATGTTAATGATCTTGGTTTACCTTTGATTCTCTTGAATTCTTATGGATGAAGTGTTTGGAGAGTTCTAGAGTGTTCTTGAGTTGTATGGATGAGAAATGAAATAAAATGAGGCTTAGGTCCCTTTTTAATAACTCAAAATTTGATTTTTAATGAACAAACGTCGGGGTGAACAGTGGTCGTAAACCACAGTTTACGGACCGTAAATCAGTTTACGGGCCGTATAGTGTGGTCGTTTTTAAGCATATCAAAACAGAGAGGTTGGCTGAAGAGCATGGCAGTTTACGATCGAGGTTTACGGTCCGTAAACCAATTTACGTGCCGTATACCAAGTCCTTTTTAACCATTTTCGCACTCAACAGAAAGTTGGGATTTTGGAAGGCTGGAGGACGATGGTGATTTACGGTCCGTAATTCACTTTACGGGCCGTAAATCACTTTACGACCACTAGGCTGAATGAAATTCAACAGCTTTCTCATTTCCAAAAAATTCATGAATCATCACCCCTTACTTAGTAAAACACCACACACTCATACCCTTCGTTGGTCTATTCCATGTACATGTACGGGGACTTTTCCGAGGTGTAACAGGTAATCAGAGCAATTTTTTTTCTAAGTGTAAATTTTAGAGGGTGGGGGTATTGTGCGATTACCATGCGACACATGGACAACACACGGGGGGACACTAGTTCGAATTATTTTAAGGATTTAAAACACGAATGACCCCCCAATTTCCCCCACTTCTCACAAACACCCTCCCACTTCTCACAAACACCCTCTCTCTCTCTCTCTCTAAACTTATCCCTAACTGACCCTAACCTCTAAAACCCTTCCCCAAATCCTCTCCATCCTCAAGAAATTCGTGTGCATTGTCTCATATTTCAACAAAGGTAATTAATCGTCATAGTTTTTGCATCTATATGCTTCGAGGGAAAAGCATGATTTAAGTAGGGGGTGGGAAATGCGTCCCTTATAACAACATTTTGAGGTTAAAGATGATGATCAAGTTGCCGTAGGATTCTTTTTGGTAGTCTTTGAGTCTTAGAGTCGAAAAGAAAACTTTCAAAAAGATTTTTAGCTTTGTTGTTTTAGATTTTCTTTGTAAATTCTTGAGTCCCTCATTAGTGGCACACACCATCCACCCCCTTAGGTTTTTTTAGGGCCTCAGTTCTTTCCTAAGGGGGGACCTTTGAACCAGTTAGATTTTTTAGTTCTTTATAAAAAGAGTTGTAGGAGTCAAGCCTGTTAGACCACTTGAAAGCTAGGTGCTCAGGTTAGGTGGAATATGAAAACCATGAGGTTTTATCGATGATTTTTTTTTATTTAAAAAAAGCATGCATGAAAAGAAATAACCTCTCTCGAAACTCTTTTGGAGTGAACCACATTGACTCGTGTATGACCCACTTGACATAATGTGTAATATTTGCTTGATTTGAGGGTTGTACGAATCTATTTTGTATTGATTATGTGTTGTGTGTGATGTAAGGAAACTCTTGTATGATCCCTGCTTGATATTGGTGACTAGAACTTGCCCGGTGTGTTCGTGAAGTGAAATTGAGTGAGAAGTTTAGGAAGTGATCTAGGAATTTCTTTGTTAGCCGAATTTCGAAACGTAGCTTTCCTACCCTTTATATATATATATATATATATATATATATAAATATATATATATAGTCAACGTCGTTGAGCCTTTTAGCTTTTTCTTTCGACAACAGCCAATTAGCCTACCCTTTTGTTCGTATTAACCAATTTCTGGTCCCTGTTTACTCCTTAGGCACTTTTAACGGAAAATTAATGGAATTGGAGTTGGGATGTGAAATTAAGGGAGGGTTTGTCTAATGAAGTTGAAAGGAAGGCTATGGGTGTACTTGAGTGTTTTTGAATGCTAGTTAGTGGGAAAGGTTATCGTAAAGCAGAAAAAAAAAAAAGAGAAAAGAACTAAAAAACAGAAAATAGACACTTTCCAGTTAGTAGTTTTCTTTCTTAATTTTGTTTCCCACTAGCTTGTCAAAAATAGGATGGTGCTTAAAGTTTATTAAATAAATTATTGTTGATGGGATAGAATGGGTAGCTTGTGGTTGAAAGTCATAGTTGATAGAGGGTGCAAAATGAACTATGTTGTAAGGTATTAAAATTGTTGAGAGAGGTTAGTCACTATTTCCAAAATATATCCTACCTATCCCTTAGCCTACATTACAACCATACAAGTCCTAAGTGATCCTAAACTCATCTCACTCTAATTTGCAGAATGGTTACACTAAGGGCAAGCCTATGGTTCGCCATGTTTAAGCACTGGATGTTCTTTGTGAGAGTGAGCGATATTGTTTGCATCTTTTGTCCGTTGAAATAATGTCATTAGCTTTGTGTGAAAGATGGACAACTCTCTTTTGGGTGAGGACACATAATCGATAGGAGATGGGTGAAGTACTACTACTCGGTAAAGTAGAATACTCGTTGTGTTTTGAGTGTTGTCGGGAGTCATATGCTTTTTTTTTATGGATCGTTTCTTGAGAGGTCTGGGTGCTAATATTCTGAAATGTGAGAAAATGTTTGTTTATGAAGTAAGTTAGCATGCATTATTTCAGTTTTATGTGCCAGTCAGTTACATATCGCTCTTTAGTTGATGTCTCCGTATTTCATTGATATATCATTATTATTCATGCCTTATATACTCAGTACAATATTCGTACTGACGTCCATTTTCTTTTGACGCTATGTTCATGCCCACAGGTAGACAGGGAGACGGTGCAGATCCATAAGAGCCATCAGCAGATTTACAGGAGCCCTCAATTATTCCGGAGGTGCTATTGGTTTATTCTTTTGTGTACATATACGTATTTTGGGCACGACGGGGTCCCGTCCCATGCATATGTCTAGTACTCTAGTAGAGGCTCGTAGATACGCATGTGTGGGTAGTATGGTCTCACGATGTCCCTATTGTATATATATTATTTTGATAGTCGAAGGGCTTATGTATATTAAGGTATTTATGTTTCCAAATGAAAAATGGTTGTCCTATGATTATGAGCACATGAATAGTAAAGAAGTGTATAATGAGTATGATGGGTAACAGAATGAGTGGTGCTCGGTGGTTATCCCCGGGTACCCATCATGGCCCCAAGTCGGGTCGTGACAATTAGAGAACAGATTTCGATAAGTGGGGCTAAAAGGATAGTGACCACGATGAGGAATGTAAAGTAAGAGAGAGAATGATGGGGCCTACCACACCGAGAACACCGAGGCAAGGTGGCCTCGACTGACTCGAACCCCTGCTCATCTGTGAACCTGAAGCTTTGGAGCTCTGACCGGCTCCTGAATACCCCGTGCGATCGAATCTCCTACCCGTGAACCGTGGGGGTGCACTCTGTGCTGGCTGGGAAGAATATCTAACATGTTGCTGAGGCTGCCCGCCACGAAACTCACCAGAATAACCCGCCTATCTAGCCCTCTTATGCTGGCCTCTGTCATGACCTCTATTTGGCTGACGTCCCCTGTGTCAATCCTCTACCCCCTGTGCGTATGCCTGTACCCGAGCAATATCCACACCTGGCTGAAGAGCCACTGCCATACAACCATCAGTTAGATAATGATCCAGTCCCATCACATAACGATGCACTCTATCTTCCATATCAGCCACAATAGTCGGTGCATATCTAGCCAACGAATCATACTCAAGACTATACTCTCAAACACTCCTGCCATTCTTCCTCAAATGTAAGAACCTATCAAATCTAGCTCACCTCATCTCTGGAGGCAGGAAGTTTCCAAGGAAGGCCTCCACAAACTCATCTCATACTGTTGGCGGAGCACCCTCTCCCCTAGATAACTCCCAAGACTCATACCAATCAATAGCTACATCCCATAATCTATACGAAGCCAGCTCACCAAACTCAGTCTCAGAAGCCTTGATTATCCTCAATGTACGCTGCACTGCCGAATATACTCATGTGGATTATCCTCGGGCTTTGACCTGAAATACTCTGGAGGATCACAATTCAAGAAGTCATGAACCCTCAAGCTAACAGACTTATCTGCATAGTCAACTCCTACGAGCTTGCCCTGCCACTGGTCTGGTTAGCAACTAAACTCCATCTCTCATGGCCCTATCGTCCACCCCTGTCTGAGGAGCTGGAGGCTCTAGTACTGTGGCCTCGAGAGCTAGCGGTGGTGCTGCCTCCTGAACTGGAGCTGCTGCTGTTCTAAGCTCCTCTGAGGTGGCGGTGTAGCAGAGCTCGCTGGATGGACTACAATCTTAGGCATAGACTGGGCACGGGCCCTAGTAACTCTCCGGATCTGACTAGTATCTCCTGCTACTGATTTTCCCTTCTGGGCAGCTGTCGCATAGCTGAAAACACAATAATTCATTAGAGAGGGATTATCCTGATAACATAGCTCTATCGCATGTTCCAGAGTAAGAAGGAAAGATGACATCCTAAATATCCTGTAGCTTCCTATTTATAGATGTGGTGCACAAAACACCGATAAATAAGACTCTACTAGACACGGTCTGTAGACACTCCGAGGATGAAATGCTCTGATACCACTTTTGTCACGGCTTAACCCGATGGGCCATGACTAGTGCCCGAGCTGGACACTCGTATACGAACCTGCTAGATATAATCAGACTGGAACTAAGGACAATATGGAAATTTGTAAAAGCAAGTTGTAGACTCATGACGTCATATATCAGGATGAACCTGTCTCTTGAGGAGTCACAGCTAACCAAAACATAACAAAATATGCAAGCTGACAAGGCTGCCACTATATACGGAAATATCCAAAACGAACTACGTCGATATAGCTGACCAAAACATATATACAACCTACACATGTCTACAGGCCTGTAAGAGTATAATAGTAAAATATAACGGGACAGGGCCCCACCGTATCCCTAGATATGCATAAGTCTATATCAAAGGATTTGTACCAAAATGACTCAAGCTCCAGAACAATGGAGCTCTCCAAGCAACTGAGAAACAGTCCTAGGCTGGAGGATCACCAAACTGAGTGTCTGTACCTGCGGGCATGAAACGCAGCCCCCGAAGAAAGGGGGTCAGCACGGAAAATGTACTGAATATGTAATGCATAAGAACATCAAGTACAGATGAATCATGAAAACCAGTCTAAATATTTGAATGCATCTGTGGCTAACATCTGAGAATATCTGTGTAACTCTATATGACTGAAAGTGACTCTGTGGCGTATGATAGGCATAGGTTATAATATAACTGATAGTGATGTGGAACGTATAGCCTGATACATATATAATATAATTGTGCCGAGGAACGTACGACCCGATCCATATATAATATAGTAGTGCCGAGGAAAGTACGGCCCGATCCATATAATATATATATATATATATAAATGCATGTAAGACTCGCAACAAGATACTCTGAACTCCTCTGGTGACATAGGAAGCTAGTATGATAAGTCTCTGGGAGTTATGGACATAAAACATAGGAGGCCAAGGATACAAATATCTCTACACTATCTAAGAATAGAGTCTTTGGAACTCGCTTGCTCACTGTGTTCGTTCAATGATAAAGATCATGCCAAAATGAAAGAAAGGGATAGCCTTAACATACCGCTTGTTGTCTCCACCAACTCAACAATTTAAACTCGTCTCGATTAGCACTTCAACCTATAACAATTGTAACACGTCTGTCAACTCTGTGATTACTAGTATATGTTATATATCGAATGATAACTCACTTTTATATAAAAAAAAATCGGGCAGCACTTCCACTACTTGCACACATCCACAACTCACACACTAGGTCAACAACATCAATAACAAGACACAACGTAAGTACATAACAAAATCAGTCCCATATACACTATATACACCATTGATATACATTCTTTCTCTTTACATCCATGGAGTACAACAACCACAGCAACAAAAGCGATTATTACACTTATTCCCCATGTTAATCTAGCCTCTTTAACAATATTAGAACAGCCATCATGGACAGTCCATACTCCAACAATAACAAGAGTGCAATAGACGGTATATCGAGCGACAAGCTCGTCTCATAGTTTGCAACATAAAGCTTCTCTACACCTTTATTCCTTTAGAACATATATCAGCAACTACAACAACATATATACATAATCATAACTATAATCCCAGCATTTCAACTCAACAAGAACAACCCCTAAATACAACACACCAACACCAACAACCTCATGAACATCTAGTCCATAAGAACATAGCACCACAACTCTCCTCATAATTCCACAAAATCCAATTCATATCTCAACAATTTCATATAAACAACTACAACTTTAAATATCAAGATTCCTTCACTTTTAACACATAATCAATGACAACAATAACAACAAAAACAATCAAACCCAATCCACCATTATTAAAGTAAAACAACTCCAATACAGCCAAACAGAACCTTAACATTAACATATACAATTCCTTGCTTCCAATTCCGCTTAATATGAGTTAATCCTCCCAACTATACCATTTGACTTTAATTCCAATTACACCAAAAAGGAGGGAGATCTCACCTTGATTAGCTTATTCACCCTTGACCTAGCTTGCAGCAATCATGAATGTTTCTCCAACTCAATTACAAGGACGGAGAGGTAGTCTACAAGGTCATTATAAGCTTTCCGGGGGGCAATTCGTGTGAAGAATTTCTACACGTTGCTGCTGGTTCAATATGGAACTGGTTGCTGGTACGTTTTTGCTCTTCCAAAGGGCTTTATCTCAAGGTGAAAAATGTTACTAACGGTTTGTAAATGCTTATATAATGAGGATAAGCCTTGGTAAAATGATGTGGCAACAATCTGATGCATATGGGGTATAAGAAGGACACGTAAGGAGCCCCCCCCCTTTCCACTTATATTAATCACACCTTATGATTGAGTGACTAGTTAGGTGTGGACATTATACACGTGCATTGTGCACAAAATATTATTCTCAATCACCGTCGTCCGACTTGTTAAGTCCTAAATTATTTCAGGATGTCATCCTTTTTATGCACTGATCACTTTATTGCATATTGAACATGACTGAAAGAATTCTCAGATACGAGCGGTTCGAATCATAGCCCGAAAGTACGGGTATAATATTGATAGGACTTATACTATTCGGTTGCTTAACCTCTAACCTTCACGACACTTACTTATCACTTGTTGAGCATTACATAAATACTTATAACCTCAAAATAATCTTGTCTTCCAAGCTTATGTCGATTAACTTACGAATAATCCAACGTACAGAAGTACGGGATATAACAAACACCACCATCCTCGGAATCCAAAATTCAAACTCCAACACTGGCGAAACGGTGAACTTCTTTTGTCATAGTTCTCTTATATGCCTCAACGTGGGATAAACTTCCCATGGAATGCCGACTAAGAGCATTAGCTACAACATTCACTTTCTCTGGATGATAGAGAATATCCACATCATAGTCCTTAAGCAATTTGAGCTATCTTCTGTGTATAAGATTCAGCTCCCTTTGCTTAAACATATACTGCAGTCTTTTATGATCAGTGAAAATGTCCACATGTACTCCATATAAGTAGTGACACCATCACTTAAGTGCAAAAACCATGGTTGCCAACTCTATGTCATGAGTCGGATAGTTCTTTTCATGAGGCTTCAGCTGACTAAACTAGGGCAGAAGTCAATCTTGTTTTCAACTCCTCAAAACTCTGCTCATATGTATCAGACTATTGAAATGTGACCCTCTTCTTAGTCAACTTAGTCAACGGAGCTGAGATAGAGGAAAACCCCTCTACAAAATGTCTGTAATAGCCTCCCAGACCCAAGAAACTTCTGATATCTAATGCTGAGGTGGGCCTGGGCCAATTCTTCACAGCGTCTATTTTCTAAAAATCGACTTTCACACCTTCACCTAAAATCACATGGCCAAAGAATGCCACAGACTTAAGCACAAACTCACACTTTGAAATGTGAACAAACGGGTTTTGAAAGAGGTCTTAGGAATATCAACTTCCTTAGCCTTTAACTAATGGTAGCCTGATCTGAGGTCAATCTTGGAATAACACTGAGTACCCTGAACTTGGTCAAATAAATCATCGATTCTGGGGAGAGGATACTTGTTCTTAATGGTGACTTTATTCAACTGGTAGTATTCAATACACATGCGTAGAGAACTATATTTCTTTCAGACAAACAAGACCGGTGTGCCCCAAGGCGAACATTTGGTCTAATAAATCCCTTGTCAAGAAGATCTTCCAAATGAACTTTTAATTCTTTCAACTTTGCTGCAGCTATTCTATATGGCGGAATAAATATCAGCTTGTTGCCGGAAAGTAGATCAATTCCAAAGTCAATCTACCTATTGGGGGAAATTGAGTGGATCATCTGGAAAGACTTCTTGAAACTCACTGACAACTAGTACTGACTGAAGAGCTGAAGTCTAGGCATCTGCATCCCTGACTCGAACTAGGTGATAAATGCATCCCTTGAAAATCATCTTTCAAGCTCTAAGATAGGAAATAACCTATCCCTGAGTACTGCTAAATTACCCTTCAATTCTATAAGTCCGTTGGGAAAATTAAAACTTACTATTTTGGTTTTACAACCCATTTAAGCATTACACGATTCTAGTCAATCCATGCCCATGATTACATCAAAGTCTACCATCTCTAATTCTATTAAGTTTGCTATAGTACGTCAGTGATAGACCATAACTGGACAAACCCTATAAATGCATCTAGATATAACTGATTCTCCAACTAGAGTGGATACTTCAAAAGGTTTATGCAACTTTTCGGGTTCTATCCTAAATTTCTTAGCAATAAAAGGGGTTACATAAGATAGGGTAGATCCGGGATCTATGAGAACATAAACATCATAAGTGAAGACGGTTAGCATACCTATGACCACATCTCCACGGGCCTCTGTATCTTGACGACCTTCCAACGCATAAAAATGGTTCTGACCACCGGCCGTATTGCCGGACTTTGCTGCTTCATACCCCTGTTGGGCCTAATTATTATGAGGAACTGCTGAATTTATGGACTGAGCCACATTACCTCCAGTACCTTGCCTAGCTGACGGACAATCTCTCTGAATATGGCCCTCTAGCCACAACCATAGCATATATCCATACCCATATGACACTCACCTGGGTGTCTCTTACCTCACTTACTGAAAACCAGTTTAGTATAAGCCTGTTGACCCACACTAGCTTGAGAGTAGGAACTTGCTGGTCTGAAACTCTATTTCTTCTGATCATTCCTGAACTTTGGGGCTAGGGCACTGGCTATGGATGGAGTGAGTGCTGCTGACTTGTTCTTAAAAAGCTGTTTACCTCCACCCTGGTTAAAGTTACCTGAAGACTTAGCGCTCTTGCTGAATTCCCTATCCTTCTGCTTCTGCAGTGCTTCTTCTTCCTTCAATTTCTCTTTATTACCTTGAACAAATGCCAACAACTTTGAAATAGTCATCTTGTCATTTTGAGCAATCGTATTAGCATCCCCGTACAATTCGAGTTTAAGTCGGAGCACAAACCTTCTAACCACGGCTCTCATAGTGAGAACCATATGGGGAGCATGTCTAGACAATGACACAAATTTGCGATAATATTCCTGAACAGTCATGTTATTCTGCCTTAGCCTTTCGAACTCCATAGCTTTTGCTTCCCTGACCTCAATTGGCATGAAGTGGTCAATGAAGGCATCAACAATTTCATCCTAAGTAGTGGGAAGTGCATTCTCCTCTCCTGACTGTTTCCTAGTCTCATACTGATTGTGAGCCACATCCTGCAACTGATAAGCTCCAAACTCTACTGCCTTTGTGTCTGTGGCGTGCATAACATGGAACACTTTTTGTAGCCCATCAATGTAATTCTGTGGATCCTCCTCCTTCTTAGACCCCGTGAACACTGAAGGCTTCATGCGAAAAAACTCTTAGGTTCTAGAACTGGTTGACCCACAACTAGCACCTGAGCTAGGAGTCATTTCCTATAGCTGAGCCTGGTTAGCAACAATTTGAGTGAGCAACTGAATAGCTCCCCTAACATCCATGTCTGAAGCATTAGGAGTTGTGGCTATAGCATTAGCTGGGGCAGTCATATGGGCGTGAATGTTCTCTTCTATAGCTGCATCGGCGGTAGCCCTCTAGCTGGTAGCTATGTTTATGTTATTGTACTTTCTTTTCAAAGCCAATTCTAAAATACGTAATTCGCATGAGTTATAAGAATCCCAGAAAATACTGCTCTCACTGCACGATCTAGAGTATGAAAGAAGTGACACAATCCTGAATGTCTTAGTGGTTAACTATTTATATGTGTGAGGCCCTCACACATATAAAAGTGACTCCACTACACACGGTTTCATAGACTCCCTAAGACACTTGAACCTAGTGCTCTGATAACAAGCTTTGTCACGCCCCGAGCCATAGCCTGGGCCAAACACGACACTTGGTGCCTTACTGCATGTGACTGACCGAACCACATGGCTTGTTGAATCATCATGAGGCATAACATGAGTGTAATATAACTTAAATGTGATGAGTCTAAACATGGGATATCATAATATTTAATAAAAATGCTTGTATAAAATGTGAATGCGAAAATATCATAAACTGAGCCAAAGGTGGCTACACAACTTTGAGTATCTGACATAACTGACTTACTAGTCTATGAAACCTCTATCATGAATCTGATCTATAAAATATACTTGCTAGGACAAGGCCTCGAGCATACCTTAACTTGTTAAATAAGACATGGAAATAAATAAGGATAACACCCCGAATAAGATGGGGCTCACCAAAAGATGATATGTGGATGATCCTACTAAGAAGATCCGTCGTCCTGTAAGTTTGTACCTACATCGTGAAATGCAAGCCCCCGGCAATAGAAAAGGGACGTCAATATATTAAATATACTGGTATGTAAAGTAACCAAATTAAATAGACATGGCGCATGAAATAGCATGATAAGGGCTGAAACTGAAACCTGATCATGGGCATGAACTTAAATACATATATATAACATGAGAAAAGTATCTGTGGGAGAGCATTAATGTAATCGACGTGAAAACACCACATTAGTATGTGGCGTCTGATCTCTACCCGATTAGCTTAGTAGTCTTGTACCTTTCCGGGATACAAGACATGAACATGACATGAATGGATCCACATCCCTCAATGGGAAATATACGAAGGAATCGTCCTACTGGGCGGAGCGATCTTTATCCTGCGTTGGCATACGTAGTTTCAGGTATAAAACCTTCTCGGTAATCTGTGCAACTCCCAAAAACATGAACATGATATAGCTGGCTTAGAAGCCCATGCATTGCATAAAAACATGACTTGTATTATAACATGGATAAAGATTATATAATTTATTTGCATGAAAATGTGTAGGCATGTAGGATATTCATGAAAGTAAGCATAATATTTAATATCTTGCATGTAGGAATCAATGGAATGCAATATATGGGTTTTCATAGATTACATACGGATTCCCAATAACCAAAATGGAAGATGAGGAATACAATAACGAACTAGTAAACTAACATAGTATATCATGGTACATGGACTTAGGGTTTATCATGAACTTGTCTAAACACCCTAGTTTTGGTGAACTCTAATATAATCATGAAAGAACATGATGTGGGGAAGAACAAAGATGTTCCCACACGTAGATAGTAGCCCTACATACCTGGTAACACTTCAAACTTATACTAAAAATCTGAACTTTGAAGAAGAATCCCAAAGCTTAATCTTGAATCTCTTTAATTGGGTTTTCTTGAAAATCCTAGGTTAAGAATAATGAATTCATGCTTAATTTTCATAGATATATGTTAGAATCCATTTGGAATAGGTTAGGGTTGCATACCTTTGTGTTCTTGGTAATGGAGAAGAAGAGCAGGTCGTCCTAGGGCTTGGAGAATGTGAAAAGTGAGAAATAAAACTAAAGTCTCGAATTTATATTATTCACTGAACGGGAGATGTATGGGTGCAAAGTACGGCCCCTACCTTGTGGCCGGTACCTGGAATTAAATTCCAATAGCTGGGTTAAATCACCTGCGAAGTACGGGATGGAAGTTCGTCCCGCACGTCAAAGTGCGGCCCGCATATTTTGTCCGTACTTTGATGGCAATTTCCAGAAATTCCATTTTTTCCCATGCCAAATGTGGCTTAAAAGTACAGCCCATACTTGGAAGTACGGCCGACACCTTGACCGTCTAAATCCAATTTCAATTTTTCAACAGTTTCGTCTTGGTTTCTAAGTCCTGTATCTTGAACGTAATTGAGTACAGGGGCACTGTGTGTTACATTTTCCTTGGTCTGTAAATGTCTTATTGCTGACTAAACTCGATGTAATATTGAACTAAAGATGTTTCTTTCCGTAGGTACACATTTTCACTACAACATGGACCAGAATCAAAAAGCTCCTAGTTACGAAAGGTTTGTCACCCCACAATGCAAAAGACGCTTCTTGGAGCAGAAAAGCAAGGTGCTGCTGTGTGAGAGAGGCTTCATTACAGATCGGGTGGATGAACTCTTCTTGGAAATTTACAACCGCCTACAAGCTATTAGGTGCACAAATTGGTTGATTTATAGTATATATTTTGGTAACAAAATGAAAAATAAATAACTTACTAGAATAAATTATTCCTCATGTCTCAAATTATTTGTGTTGGTTACTAAAAATAGTTGTCTCAAATTATTTGTCATTTTAGAAGTTCAAGACACAATTAATTATTTTTCCCCTATTTTACCGTTAGTATAATTTTTTAATTAATAGAGATAACACATAAATAGAATAAACATTTAATAGAGAGAGATTCTAATTTAGACATACATAAGGATAAACTTAGTCAAACAATCCTTCTAAATATTTTTTAAGAGGCGTATAAAATAAAATAAAATAAAATAAAATGACAGATAATTTTACACGGAGGGAGTATATTAATTAAATATGAAAATATCGTAATTGTGGAGAAACTAGGAATAGTTGAGGCTATGTAGTATTGCAGTAATAGCCAAGTAGATCACATCATCATACAGATTAATGAAAGATGATATAGACAAACAAAAGGTTGGAAATCACCAAAGAGCATTGCTACTCGGATTGTAGAGACAGAGATGCCAGCAAACATATTCAGGTACAATATACACTTATACTGAGAGAGAGCAATAAATTGGTTGATTTACTGGAAAATCAGGCTTTAGATAAAAGGTCTGATCAGATAACAAAATTTCACAGAAATGGAAAGTGAGCAAAGGAGGATCCTAAACAGTGAGTAATCACAAATTTCATATCTGTAGATTCGAGCTAAGAAATGGCAGGAAAATTCACATGGAGTCACAGAATTCAAGGAAAGAAATTAACACAAGGGAGATACAACAAGGAATGAAGAGCTAGAACTATACAGAACTACGATATAGCACCAAAGGAGCTCAAATCTGATACTCAACATGCAAACACAGAGAATAATGAATATGCAGCGAAACACAACACAAACAACAACAATCAAAGAAGAAAAATAGAAGAAAAGACAAAAATTTCACCTTAGCAACACCTCACGAAGCACAAAATAGAAAACTTTGATAAAAGTGAAAAATTCACAAGCTACACACTTGATGGCAAAGACAAGCAACGATCAACATCAACGGAGCTTCAACTCAGTAGCAGCAATGAAATTGCCATGGTAATGATTCCATTTGAAAAGAAAAACCACCACGACAACGCACAAAATATGCAGCTAAATGGGAGGAGGATGAGTAAAGATCGCAACATCAGAACTCAGATAGACACCGACATACTTCAATTTCCCCTAGTACTCATGGTGGAATTTCCCAAAGAAGAGAGCACAGACAAGTTTCTAGACATTTTCAGAAAAATTAGGGCTTTAAAAATTGTAGTTTCCTATTTACGTTTTTGTTTTTTCAATCTTTGTTTATTTATTGTTGGACCCTTCTAATTATACAAAATAACCCCCTAAGTTTAATTATTTTTTTGAAAAATGGAATAGCTTAACAGAAATTATATTTAAGCTTGTACCTTAACTTTCCAAATACATAGTTGGTTATAGTACATGCCTCTTGTAAAAATGTTATTTATGAAGTAACCGAATAAAATTTATATTGAAGTCGATGCCTTAATTTCCATTCTTATATTGCTTATAGTACATAATTTGGTAATTGAATTGAAAATTAAATAACCTACACTGAGGCAGAGATACTAACAATTGTGGAGGCTATGAAGTATTGTAGTAACTGGAAACTAGATCACAACATCGTACAGACTCATTCAAAGCTGATACGGATTGGCAGAAGATTAGAAACCACCTTGGAGCATTGCTATTTATTGAAGAGATTAGAGATGTCAGCACACATATGTGTTGCGTCCAAATGCACACGCAAGTGTACGTGGTCGTACAAGTAATATAGTGATTATATAAAATTGGATGTTGAACCCACAGAGACTTAATGCAACTTAATGCTGAAAACTTAATGCTGAAAACTTAATGCTGAAAACTAAATAACTAACAATGTAAACTAGAATTGTGTAATGAACGTCTTTGAGAGTTGCTTTTATCAAGATTTTAGAGATATTTTAGGGTCGTGGTTGGTTCACCAATCCTATTGAATCCTTCAAGCATCCTACCTTAATAATTTTGTTCACAATTGCTAATTAACCGGATTATTAATCTCGTAGTATTCTTCTGAATCACTACTTGCCGATTCAAGATAATTTGCCTCTTATATTCCTATGGTCTTGACTTATCAAGAATGCACTAAAAGCTCGGTAATAATTGATTGCAGTAACTAGGTATATTCCTATCCTAGTCACAAATCCTAGCCCAACTTTAGGGATAAACAGAACACAATCTCTTTACTCCTTCTCTAAACTAACAACGTCTTTCCCAAGCACGTATATCAATTAGTAAATAGAACTTAACTGTTGCGCAGACAATCAAGCAATTAAGCACAAAAGTAGGGAAACAATTGCATACGCACAAGCTACTAAGATTAAAATACTTGTCAAACGTCAATATTCATGGCTAACCCACAACCCCATAATTATGATGTTTAGTTACACATGATTCGAGAATGTAAGCCAGAATTCATGAATAACTTAGGGTTTCAATGTAAAGAAAATTAATAGAAGAGGAATAAAACCTTGAAAGAGTTTCACAAGTCTTAAAAATTGTCTAAGCCGCCTCTGTAATGTTTAAAATGACTATTTATAAGCTAGGAAAAATATATGATAAGTTAGCCCAATCTCAATAAAAATAGGATTACTGACGCCACTTGTGCGCTGGCAATACATTGCATGGCCAGCGCATGAACTCCTTTGTGTTTTGGTTGTGTGGCGCATGGCCATCGTATGGCCTGTCTGAGATTCAGAGATGGGGTTTTTGTGCATTGGCTGTGCGACGCATGGCCAGTGCATGAGACCCTTCAGTGGTCAGATTCTGCCTTCAAGTGCTGGAACTTCCTTACCAACATTCAACCAACGTGCACAACCTCGAAATCAATGAAAACTGCTCGGAATACCCTCCATTGGTCCTTGTTGCACCTATTCATACAAGCATACCAACATAAGCTCATATACAACAAATTACGTTAAAAATTGCGATTAAAGTGCTAAGAAGTAAAGTGCAAATGACACTAAATCTAGATATTTGTGCCAAATATCAACACCTCCTACTTAGACTTTACTCGCCTTCAAGCAACCACTTATCAACATTCCCTAGTTCATTACTCAGCAATGCCACTCGAACAAGTCTACATCAGGATTTGACGGATATGAAAGTTTTGAAATCGCATTAAAACATACACATTGAGCCAATTCTCTCAAAATTCATGCCAACTGCTTCAAATCATCATCATATCATGAATGCATATATGTATAAGCTGCCCGACCATATAGGTACGGTGTGATAATCATTAGCCCGCATCCAGGCATCCCGCGTCTGGGGTACCATCTCATGCCGCCCACTAGTGGTGTCTGCCCATGACATCTAGACATGGTGTATACGCTGCCCGCCTTAGAGGTGTCTGGCCGGCCATGTAGGTACGGTGTAATATCGTCATCACATACTTATCATGAATCATGCATAAGACTCAAGACAAACTGTACAACTATCGAGGTGACATAAGGTCGTGAACCCCCCATTCCGTTATGGAGCATGCATAAGTATTCTGCCTCACCTTGAAGGAATTAGCATATAAGGTGAGTGTATACAATTAACAACATCAATGGATCATAATAAGAATCATTATCTTTGTAGAAACATAGTACCATGGGCCTTAGACTCTTTAGACTTAGACTCATCATCATCCTTATCATGCTCGTAACACATCTTTTATCTTATCTCATATGAAGCTCTTTACTAAGATTGACTCATAATTTTCGGGATGTAGGAGAGTCATGAAGAGATAGGTAATATCATGTCGTAAGAATCATGCCTTAGAAAGAAGGGACTAGCCTTACATACCTTTTCGTTTAGCTACTCTATCGCTTGAACGTTCCTCTCCAATATTCACGTTTCTACCTTCAAGAGAGTTTATACTCACATTAGATAATCGATAACATAAGCGTGTTTGAACTAAAGCTATAGAAAATTGAGCAGCATCTCCTTTGTTTCTACTACTTTCTCCATATCATATATCAACTCCCAAACGTCAATAATAACATTCATAATATCATCATCAATGACTTTAGTCAAATTCATCATTATCCAATCCCACAATTTCCTCTCAAGGTCATCCATAATCATAATCATAATATAACGTTACATTCATTCTCATTTAATGTTTCTCTCATTCTCTTAACATCATTCATAATGTAATTACAATCACAACGTATCAAGAATCATGATTCATATCAATCTACTACTCACAATTGCCACTAATCTCATATTTTGTAACTTATTTTCCATCTTCTTCCATAATCCAAGTGTTTCAACTTTTAAATACCTTAAACAACATGGAATAATCATAAAACGCACCTTTTAATGTGTAGGAACGGGTTTTGGTTGGAAATACTTCACTTGAAGAAAACCCTAACTTCAACTTCCAAGGGATTTCTTGACTCTAGCAACCCCAAAGAGCTTCCTTGCACTCTATTCACTTGAATTTATGGTATGAACCTTTGATTTCCTCTTGTATTCTTGAAAATGAAATGTATAGAATATTCTAGAAGCTTGGAGAGAAGTGAAGAAGTGAGGAGAATGAATATAATGAGGTGGGAACACATTTAAATACTTAGAAATACTCAGTCTGTCGGGAATTATACGGACTACTTATACGGTCCGTATAACATTGTACAGTCCGTATAAGTGTCCGTGGTTCACCACCATGGAAGAAATTCTTACTGTTAGGTTACACAGACCTTTATACGGTCCGTATAAAGTTCTACGGTTCGTATAAGGTGGTCGTGTAACTCACAGTTTTTTTCCGAAGTTGTCCTTGTCGTTTCGTTTGATCTCCAATCCTTATACAACCTTCTTAACACTGGTTTAATACTTCATCAATTATCTAAACATCCCTATAACTCTCCCTCAAGGCCTTACCAAACAATCCTTAACGCAATAATTTACGAAACCTTTCCTAAACCCCACTTATACTCTACTTGTCCTTATCATTCCTTATTTCATCAATTCATTTGGCTTCAAAATCTTAACATATGCATTCTAGGACTACTAAATATCCTTCTTATAGTCTTAAGAACTTCCTTTTATCCTTAAGTTCGCATTGGTTCATTCACTACACGACGACATGAAATTTCCAAGGTGTAACACTCTCGCCCCCTTTTTGGAAACATTCATCCTAGAATGGTAAGCACTTGGGAATTCTACGAAAATTTCGCCATAGTTTCCCCTGTAATATGGCACTACCGTCCTATCACAACAGCCCATAATAACATTGCCTCACAGGGCCACAACACAATAGCTATATAAGTTGCTACACACGGCCCATATGCATAAAAAGAAAACATACATACCTCATAATGTTAATGTTTCATCTTGGATCTCTTCTGGGGGTTGGAATAAGTGCGGGTACCTAGACTTCATACTCTCTTCTGCTTCCCAAGTCAATTCCCCTCGGTTGTTATTCCGCCATAAGGGTTTAACTGAGGCTACTTCCTTATTTCGAAGTCTTCGTACTTACCTGTCTAATATGTCAATGGGCACTTCTTCTGTCACGACCCAACTAGGGGCCGTGACGGGTACCCGGGGCTAACCATCGAGCACCCCTCGTTCTACTACTTATCATGCTCATTAAACGTTATTTTATCAAAATCATACCCAAATTATACGAAAATCATCTTTCATTTGGAAACATAAATACTTTTATATGCACAAGCCTTTTGGTCATTAATATATATATATATATACATACATACATAATGGCTATCTCGTGAGACCACAGTACCCACACTGCGTGTCTACGAGCCTCGACATAAGGACAGGACAAGACCCCGTCGTGCCCAAAATATACATGTACATATATACCAAAATAATAACCAATGGCACCTCCGAAAAATGGAGTGCTCTTCAAATTAGCTAACAGCTCCTATGAGTCTGGATCAAGATCACCTCCCTGTCTACCTGTGGGCATGAGCCTAACGTCCAAAGAAAACGGACGTAAGTACGAACATTGTACTGAGTATGAGAGGCATAAACAATAATGATATGTCAATGAAATAAAGGAAGCATCAGTAAGGAACATCTGTATCTGAATGTCGAATATAAA
This sequence comes from Lycium barbarum, assembly GCF_019175385.1. Taxonomy (NCBI): domain Eukaryota; kingdom Viridiplantae; phylum Streptophyta; class Magnoliopsida; order Solanales; family Solanaceae; genus Lycium; species Lycium barbarum. The sequence continues at coordinate 55,887,745 of NC_083338.1, forward strand.
GGAAATGATGGATGCTGGCTTACACATAATCATCATCATATCATATATGGATAAATGTATAAGCTTCCCGTCCATATCGGATCGGTGTGATAATCATTAGCCTGCGTCCAGGTCTCCCGCGTTCGGGGTATCATCTCATGCCGCCCACTAGTGATGTCTGCCCATGCCATCTGGCCATGGTGTATACGCTGCCCACCTTAGCGGTGACTGCCTGGGCGGTGTTATATCATCATCATCATAATATGCTCATCATAGTGCATGCATAAATACTCAAGGACAACTATACTTTATCGGGGTGACGTAAGGTCGTGATCCCTCAATTTCATTATGGAGCACTCATTAACATTATGCCTCACCTTGAAGGGAATAGTAGATGAGGTGAGTGTAAGCAATAAATGACATCATTAATGTTTTAGGAACATCATATCATGAGCATCTAGAATCTCTATACTTTAACTCTTACATTGTGTAGCTATTTATAAACATAGGCTCATAGTTCTCCGGAATTTAAGAGATTCATGGAGAGGAAGGAAAGTCATACTACAGGATTCATGACATAGAAATAAAGGAATAGCCTCACATACCTTTGTCATTTAACTATTCTATCGCTTGATCGTCCTCCTTCGATGCTCGCGTTTCTACCTTCAAGAGGATTTTCATTAACATTAGTTACTCAGCTATAAGAACATTTTACTATTTCTAGGAAAAATTGGACAACATTTCCTTTGTTTCTACTACTTTTCCCACATTATATATCAACTCCCAAACGTTCATAACAATATTCACAATATCGCAACAACAATCATCAATCATCTACATTTACCACAATTCACCATTTCCCTTCAATTTCTCCACAATTATAGTTATAGCTCACTATCGCGTTTTCTCATATATAATACTTATTCCATGGTCTAAATGTCCTTTATAACATATCTACAATCACAACATATCGATAATCATGACTCAATCCAAACCATTACCCAACAATGTCACTATTCCCATATTTATGACTCATTTTCTACCTCCTTCTACAATCCAAGTGTTTCAACTTTCAACCCCTTAAATAACACATAAATACCATAAAACTCACCTTGGATAATGGAGGAACAACCTTTGAGTGAAACTTCTCTTCTTGCACTAAAACCCAAACTCTCTTCTCTTGAGTTTTCTTGGCTTAGGTGAACTTTTACTAGGTTTCACACACTTGATTGCATGGTTTTGGTGTAGTTGATCATGAATTTCCTTTGATTTCTTCTGGATGACTGATGGAGAAGGTTTTAGAGGGTTTTTGAAGTGAGGAGAGTGGAAGATGATATGAAATAAAATGAGGGAATGGTCCTTATATTAAATCATGAAATCAGTCCCGACTGAGATATACGGTACGATCGATGGAGCGTCGATCGGATTGATGGGGCGTCGATCTGATCGTCGAAGTCGTTAAATTTCCAGTGAGAAATCTGCCGTTTCCTTTCATTCTATGGTGAGACGGACGGTCCGTCGATCGTCGAACTGATCGACGGCGAGTCGAACTGATCGACGGAGCGTCGATCTGGTCGTCGAATGGTCTTCCCTCTATTTCAATTTTATGGCACAATCGACGAAGCGTTGACTCGTCCCACAGTACAAAAAACGACCGTCGAACCCCCCTTTCGCAGAACTGCGGTGGAGTTTCATTTAACGAACTTTTCTCCCTTGTCTCTAACTTATTTGGAATCTTAATTAGAATTATTAAGTATCCCTTCTTACTTGTAGGGACATCATGTACACCTTAACTTACATTAGTCCCTTCACCGCTCAGCCACCCAAAGTTCCGAGGTGTGACATTCTCCCCCCTTTTGGAACATTCGTCCTCGAATGTTAAGTACTCGGGAATTCTACAAAAAATTTGCCAGAGTTTCCCCTATAATATGGCTTTACCATCCTATCATAACAATCCATAATAACATTGCCTTACAGGGCCACAACATAATAGCAACATAAATTGGCCAAACACAACCAAAAGCATAAAAAAAAGCATACACACCTCATATTGTTAGCGTTTCATCTTGAACCACTCCTGGGGGTTGGAATAAGTGCAGGTACTTGAAATTCATACTCTCTTCTGCTTCCCAAGTCATTTCTTCCCGATTGTTGTTTCGCCATTGGACTTTGACTGAAGCTACTTCCTTGTTTCGAAGTCTTTGCACTTGCCTGTCCAAAATGGCAATGGGCACTTCTTCATATACTAGTTTTACTGTCACTTGCAAATCATCTATTGGAACAATTCTCTTGGGATCACTAACACACTTGCGGAGCATTGAGACATGAAAAACTGGGTGAACTGATTCAAGCTCTGAAGGCAATTGTAATTCATAGGCTACTTGGCCCACCTTACGGATAATTTTATAGGGTCCAATGTAGCGGGGACTCAATTTCCCTTTCTTGCCAAATCTCATCACTCCTTTCATTGGCAGTACCTTCAAAAATACCCAATCATCAACCTGAAATTCCAAGTCTCGTCGTCGGTTGTCCGCGTATGATTTTTGGCGACTTTGGGCTATCAGCAATCGATCTCGGATCACTTTGATTTTTTCTACCGCTTGCTGAACTAATTCAGGGCCTATTAACTGTACTTCCCCTAGTTCGAACCATCCAATTGGGGACCTACACTTTCTTCCATATAAAGCTTCACATAGGGCCATTTGAATACTGGAATGGTAGCTATTGTTATATGCAAACTCAATAAGGGGTAGGTTATCATCCCAACTACCACCGAAATCCAGCACACATGCTCGGAGCATATCTTCCAAGGTCTGTATAGTACGTTCGGCTTGTCCATCAGTCTGCGGATGAAATGTCGTGCTATGCTTCACTTGAGTACCTAGACCTTCTTGGAAAGACTTCCAGAACTTAGCTGTAAATTGTGCTCCTCTATTCGTGATAATGGATAGTGGAACACTATGAAGTCCCACAATTTCTTTGAGGTACAACCTCGCATAATCTTCTGCTGAGTATGTGGTCCTGACTGGAAGAAAATGAGATGCCTTTGTTAATCTGTCCACAATTACCCATATAGAATCACACTTGCCTCGGAAACGGGATAATCCTACAATAAAATCCATATTGATAATTTCCTATTTCCACGTAGGAATTTCCATCGCTTGCAATAACCCTCCTGGCATCCGATGTTCGCTCTTTACTTGTTGGCAATTTGGACATTGGGCTACAAATTCTGCTATGTCTCTCTTCATGCCATCCCACCAATATATCAATTTGAGATCATGATACATCTTTGTTGCACCTGGGTGAATAGAATACCAAGAATAATGGGCTTCTTCCAGAATTCATCGGCGCAATTCTGCAACATTCAGAACACATAGCCTGCCTTGGTATATAAGAATCTCATCCATCGAAGTTTTAAATGGAGATCTTTATTTTTCATGAAGTGCTCTCTATACTGGCTCAACTGAGGGTCTTTATACTGACGCTCTTTCACTTCCACATTCAGGGATGAAACCGTGGGATCATTGATACCAATCCCTGCACTACCTGAATTAATTACACGTACTCCAAGATTAACTAATTGATGGAGCTCGTGAACCACCTCTTTCTTTTCCGGAAGAACTTCACATAAACCGCCCATTGATCGGCGGCTAAGCGCATCGGCTACTAAATTTGCTTTTCCAGGATGGTACAAAATATTCACATCATAATCCTTCAACAATTCTAACCACCGCCTCTGTCGCAGATTTAACTCCTTCTGCTTAAAAATGTATTGAAGGCTCTTGTGGTCTGTATAGATATCAACATGTACGCCATACAAGTAATGTCTCCATATCTTTAATGCATGAATAACTGCAGCTAATTTGAGGTCATGAGTTGGATAGTTCTTTTCATGTTTCCGCAGCTGCCTCGAAGCATAAGCAATGACTCTACTGTGCTGCATTAACACGCATCCTAATCCAACACCGGAAGAATCGCAGTATACTACATAACTATCTGATCCTTCTGAAAGTGTTAAGACTGGAGCTGAGGTTAATCTGTCCTTCAACTCTTGGAAGCTGCGTTCACAAGCATCATTCCATTGAAATTTAGCTGACTTCTGGGTTAGCTTCGTCAATGGGGTGGAAATAGATGAGAAGCCCTCTACGAATCTTCTATAATAACCTGTCAATCCCAGAAAACTACGAACTTCTTTAGGCGTCGTAGGCCTTGGCCAATTCTTCACAACTTCAATTTTATGAGCGTCGACTGGAATGCCGTCATCCGAAATAAAATGGCCCAAAAATGTTACGCACTTTGAAAATTTTGCATATAATTCTCGAGCTCGAAGAATTCTAAGTATGATACGTAAATGATCTGCATGCTCTGATTCTGTGCGAGAATACACCAGAATATCATGAATGAATACTATTACAAATAGATCCAATAGTGGCCTGAACACATTATTCATGAAATTCATAAATACGGTCGGAGCATTAGTCAACCTAAACGACATCACCCGAAACTCATAATGGCCATATCTCATTCTGAAGACTATTTTAGGAATATCTTCTTCTTTAACCCTCACTTGATGATAGCCCGACCTCAGGTCTATTTTAGAAAACCACTTGGCACCCTGTAGCTGATCGAATAAATCGTCAATCCTTCGGAGAGGATATTTGTTATTTATCGTTACCTTGTTCAACTGCCTATAATCGATGCACATTCGTAGGGAACAATCTTTCTTTCTCACGAACAAGACTGGTGCTCCCCATGGTGATGAACTGGGTATAATAAACCCCTTTTCAAGCAAATCTTCCAACTGCGCCTTTAGCTCTTTCAATTCTGCCGGAGCCTTTCGATAAGGAGGAATAAAAATAGGCTTGGTGTCCGGCGACACATCAATGGCGAAGTCAATTTCTCTTTCTAGAGGAAGACCTGGAAGTTCATCTGGAAATACATCCGGAAATTCATTCACTACCGAAACGGATTGGAAAGTTGGCGACGTTGCTTCGGTGTCATGTACTCGGGCTAGATGATAATATAGCCTTTAGCTATCATCTTCCTTGCCTTAAGGTAGGAAATAAACCTACCTTTTGGAGAGGCTGTATTACCCTTCCACTAAAGCACGGGCTTTCCCGGAAATTGAAATCGATCTATTTTCATTCGGCAATCAACATTAGCATAGCATGAGCCAACCAATCCATACCCATAATCACATCGAAATCTAGCATTTCCAGCTCAATTAAATCATCTTTGGTCTGGCGACTGCATATCACAAATACACAATTTTTATACACTTGCCTAGCTGTCACGGGATCAACAACCGGAGTAGATACCTCAAAAGGTTTGATTGGCTCAGGTTTTACCCTAATACGACTAGCAACATACGGGGTAATATAGGAAAAAGTAGAACTCGGATCTATCAAGGCATATACATCATGGGAAAATATGCATAATGTACCTGTAACCACATCTGGGGAGGACTCGAGATCCTGTCGTCCGACTAAAGCATACACACGGGGCTGAGTGGCACCTGAAGTAGACGCTCCCCCTCGGCCTCTACCTCGACCTGCTGAAATCTGGGGAGTCTGCCCTACCGGTTGTACTGAAGATGAACCCGCTACTGATCCTGTGGGCTGAATCCCAACTCTACCGCTCGTCGACGGGCAATCTCGCATCATATGCCTAACCTGACCACAGGTATAGCAAGCATCCGAACCTTGGCGACATTGTCCAGAATGTAGTCTACCGCACTGGCTGCATCGCAGTACTGAGGGTCTCCTCTGACTATAATCTTCCCTGAACTGAGAATCTGAGGCCCTCGAACTCTGACCCTGTCCTGAACGAAAGAAGTGATCAAACTCCTACCCGTAAATCGAGGAGGTGTACTAGTCACCGACTGGCCTGAATGTTGGGAATAAGTTTGCCTCGATCCCCCTCTATAATCACTGCCTGCCCCCATAGATCTGACCCTCTTTCTTTGCCTTCTATCAATATCACGATCACCTCTTGGTGGTGGCCCCTCCAAGTTTTGGGCATGGGCTTGTATTCGGGAAATATCCATCCCTTCTTGTAGCGAAGCCGCCAAACAATCCTTTAACAAATGTGGCCCCAAGCCACTCACAAACCTGTGCACCCTATCTCCCATATTGGCCACCATAGTCGGGGCATATCTAGCCAAGGAATTAAATTGAAGGCTATATTCCCGAGCACTCATATTTCTTTGATTAAATTTAGAAATCTATCCGCTCTAGCTCGGTGGACCTCGGGTGGCAAATAGTGACGGATGAAAGCATCTTCAAATTCTTGCCAAACGGGAGGAGTCACATTCTCTTTTCTCGATGCTATCGAATTATTATACCACAGTACCGCCACATCTCGGAGCCTATAAGATGCCAACTCCACAGATTCAGTCTCGGGGGCATGAATGATTCTCATTGTTCTCAGCATCTCATCAATAAAACCTTGCGGGTCTTCATCCAGCTTTGACCCGAAAAACTCTGGAGGATTTAAACTCATAAAATCACGGTCTCGGGTACTAGCTGACCGATCACTTGGGCCCGCATTCTGCTGCTGTGCCTGGGCGGCAACCAATTGTGTCAATAGATGAATGGCCTCGGTCACTTGTTAGCCCAAAGCAACCGGTGGAGGAACTGGAGCTAAAGCTCCTCCTTGTTCTTCTATATTGGGCGGGGTAGAGGAAGTATTAGATAGGGCCTCGTTATGTGACTCGCCCTCTTCTGCATTCATTGGCGGCTCTTTTTCTACCCGCCTCTTTATCATAGTCTTGCCCTTCTGGGTGGCTGTAGCTTTTCCCTTCAGCGGCATTTCTGAAATCATAACACACTATTAAGAGGGGAAAATCTTATAACACAGCTCTATCGCACGATCTCATAAGAAGAAAGATGGTCATTTTTCCTAAATGCCGTGTAGCCTCCTGTTTATTGATGTGGCGCGCAACACACCATAAACAAGACTCTACTAGACACGACTCGTAGACACTTCCTAGGACTGAACTGCTCTGATACCACTTTTGTCACGACCCAACTAGGGGCCGTGACGGGTACCCGGGGCTAACCACCGAGAACCCCTCGTTCTACTACTTATCATGCTCATTAAATGTTCTTTTATCAAAATCATACCCAAATTATATGAAAATCATCTTTCATTCGGAAACATAAATACTTTTATATGCTAAAGCCTTTTCGTCATTAAAATAACATATATATATATATATATATATATATATATATATATATATATGTATATATATATATATATATATATATATGTATATATATATATATATATGTATATACATACATACATAATGACAATCTCGTGAGACCACAGAATCTACACTGCGTATCTACGAGCCTCTACTAGAGTACTAGACATAAGGACGGGACAAGACCCCATCGTGCCCAAAATATACATGTAGATATATACCAAAAGAATAACCAATGGCACCTCTGGAAAATGGAGTGCTCATCAAATAAGCTAACAGCTCCTATGAGTCTGGATCCAGATCACCTCCCTGTCTACTTGTGGGCATGAACATAGCGTCCAAAGAAAACGGACGTCAGTTCGAACATTGTACTGAGTATGAGAGGCATAAACAATAATGATATGTCAATGAAATAAAGTAAGCATCTATAAGGAACATCTGTATCTGACAGTCAAATATAAATGAAATGATGCATGCTGGCTTACTCATAATCATCATTATATCATATATGCATAAATGTATAAGTTGCCCGTCCATATCGGATCGGTGTGATAATCATTAGCCTGCGTCCAGGCCTCCCGCGTCCGGGGTATCATCTCATGCCGCCCACTAGTGGTGTTTGCCCATGCCATCTGGCCATGGTGTATACGCTGCCCGCCTTAGCGGTGACTGACCGGCCATATAGGCACGGTGTTATACCATCATCGTAATATGCTCGTCATAGTGCATGCATAAAGACTCAAGGACAACTATTCTTTATTGGGGTGACGTAAGGTCGTGATCCCCCGATTTCATTATGGAGCACTTATAAATATTCTGCCTCACCTTGAAGGGAATAGTATATGAGGTGAGTGTAAGCAATAAATGACATCATTAACGTTTTAGGAACATCATATCATGAACATCTAGAATCTCTATACTTTAACTCTTACCTTGTGTAACTATTTATAAACATAGGCTCATAGTTCTCCGGAATTTAAGAGATTCATGGAGAGGAAGGAAAGTCATACTATAGGATTCATGCCATAGGAATAAAAGACTAGCCTCACATACCTTTGTCATTTAACTATTCTATCGCTTGATCGTCCTCCTTCGATGCTCGCGTTTATACCTTCAAGAGGATTCACATTAACATTAGTTACTCAGCTATAAGCAATTTTACTATTTCTAGGGAAAAATTGGGCAGCATTTCCTTTGTTTCTACTACTTTTCCCACATTCTATATCAACTCCCAAACGTTCATAACAATATTCACACTATCGCAACAACAATCATCAATCATCTACATTTACCACAATTCACCATTTCCTTTCAATTTCTCCACAATTATAGTTATAGCTCACTATCGCGTTTTCTCATATATAATACTTATTCCATGGTATAAATGTCCTTTATAACATATTTACAATCACAACATATCGATAATCATGACTCAATCCAAACCATTACCCAACAATGTCACTATTCCCATATTTATGACCCATTTTCTACCTCCTTCTACAATCCAAGTGTTTCAACTTTCAACCCCTTAAATAACACATAAATACCATAAAACTCACCTTGGATAATGGAGGAACAACCTTTGAGTGGAACTTCTCTTCTTGCACCAAAATCCTAACTCTCTTCTCTTGAGTTTTCTTGGCTTAGGTGAACTTTTACTAGGTTTCAGACACTTGATTTCATGGTTTTGGTGTAGTTGATCATGTATTTCCTTTGATTTCTTATGGATGAATGATGGAGAAGGTTCTGGAAGAGAGGAGAGTGAAAGATGAAATGAAATAAAATGAGGGAATTGTCCTTATATTAAATCATGAAATCAGTCCCGACCGAGATGTACGGTACGATCGACGGGGCGTCGATCGGATCGACGGGGCGTCGATCGGATCGACGGGGCGTCGATCTGATCATCAAAGTCATTAAATTTCCAGTGAGGAATCTGCCATTTCCTTTCATTCTACGGTGAGACGGACGGTCCGTCGAACTGATCGACGGAGCGTCGAACTGATCGACGGAGCGTCGATCTGGTCGTCGAATGGTCTTCCCTCTATTTCAATTTTACGGCACAATCGATGAAGCATCGACTCGTCCGACTATACGAAGAACGACCGTCGAACCCCCCTTTCGCAGAACTGCGGTGGAGTTTCATTTAACGAACTTTTCTCCCTTGCCTCTAAGTTCTTTGGAATATTAATTAGAATTATTAAGTATCCCTTCTTACTTGTATGGACGTCATATACACCTTAAATTACGTTAGTCCCTTCACCGCTCAACCACCCAAAGTTCCGAGGTGTAACATTCTCCCCCCATTTTGGAACATTCGTCCTCGAATGTTAAGTACTCGGGAATTCTACAAAAATTTTGCCAGAGTTTCCCCAGTAATATGGCATTACCATCTTGTCACAACAATCCAAAATAACATTGCCTCACAGGGCCACAACATAATAGCAGCATAAATTGGCCACACACAACCAAAAGCATAAAAAAAGCATACACACTTCATATTGTTAGGGTTTCATCTTGAACCTCTCCTGGGGGTTGGAATAAGTGCGGGTACTTGAAATTCATACTCTCTTCTGCTCCCCAAGTCATTTCTTCCCGATTGTTGTTTCGCCACAAGACTTTGACAGAAGCTACTTCCTTGTTTCGAAGTCTTCGCACTTGCCTGTCCAAAATGGCAATGGACACTTCTTCATATACTAGTTTTTCTGTCACTTGCACATTATCTATTGGAACAATTCTCTTGGGATCCCCAACAAACTTGCAGAACTTTGAGACATGAAAAACTGGGTGAACTGATTCAAGATCTGAAGGCAAGTTTAATTCATAGGCTACTTGGCCCACCTTACGGATAATTTTATAGGGTCCAACGTAGCGGGGACTCAATTTTCTTGCCAAATCTCATCACTCCTTTCATTGGCGATACCTTAAAAAATACCCAATAATCAACCTGAAATTCCATGTCTCGTCGGCGGTTGTCCGCGTATGATTTTTGGCGACTTTGGGCTGTCAGCAACCGATCTCGGATCACTTTGACTTTTTCTACCGCTTGCTGAACTAATTCAGGGCCTATTTACTGTACTTCCCCTATTTCGAACCATCCAATTAAGGACCTACACTTTCTTTCATATAAAGCTTCATACTGGGCTATTTTAATACTGGAATGGTAGTTATTGTTATATGCAAACTCAATAAGGGGTAGGTGATCATCCCAACTACCATCCAAATCCAGCACACATGCTCGAAGCATATCTTCCAAGGTCTGTATAGTACGTTCGGCTTGCCCATCAGTCTGCGGATGAAATGCCGTGCTAAGCTTCACTTGAGTACCTAGACCTTCTTGGAAAGACTTCCAGAACTTGGCTGTAAATTGTGCTCCTCTATCTGTGATAATGGATGGTGGAATACCATGAAGTCGCACAATTTCTTTGAGATACAAACTCGCATAATCTTCTGCTGAGTATGTGGTCCTGACTGGAAGAAAATGAGACGCCTTTGTTAATCTGTGCACAATTATCCATATAGAATCAAACTTGCCTCTGGAACGGGATAATCCTACAATAAAATCCATATTGATAATTTCCCATTTCCACGTAGGAATTTCCATCGCTTGAAATAACCCTCCTGGCTTCTGATGTTCGTTCTTTACTTGTTGGCAATTTGGACATTGGGCTACAAATTCTGCTATGTCTCTCTTTATGCCATCCCACCTGTTATGGCCCGTACTTTCGCATGTTCGGAAAATTCGAAATAGTTATGATTTGTAAGGAATAAGGTCACATGATGATTTGAAGTAAGATATGTGTGCGTTGTTCATGAAGAATATTGATGTGGAAGTGTTGAGGAAGGCCAAGGGCAAAATTGGAATTTTGAAAATTAGTTTCGGGAATTACAAAATTTGATCCATAAGTCATTGGGCCAAAAAAAAAATTATTAGAAGGCCAAGCCCAACCCATGAAGGGTGGCCGGCCATGGCCTTGTTTGGCCCAAATTTAACAAGTTGGTCATGTGATTAATCATGTGACCAACTAGTTAATAAAAAGGGGCAAGGCTTGTTAATTTTCTAGAATTTTCAAGACAAGAGAAAGAGAGAAAAACAAAAGAAAACCAAGAACACTCAAAGGGGCCATTTCGGGTTTGGCCATAGGAAATTCACCCCTCAAAATCTTGCTCCAAAAAGTGTTTTCTTGTTATATTCCTACTAATTGAAGGTCCCTCTACAACTTGGTATAATTATTTAGGAAGATCGCCCATTGGTTTCGTCGTTTGGATAATTTGGTGGAGTGAAGAAGCTTGAAGAGGAAGGTAAGAATTCATCCCTTCTATTTATGTTATGAAGGTTTGTTTGTGTTGTAGTATATGTAAATGAGTAGAATGTATAGAAATATGGAAGTTTGCATGGCGGAAGTGCATGTGTGCAAGTAGCTGAATATATGTAGTGTAGGTATGTTGAATTTTAAGTTGTATTATAGTTGTGGTTAATGTGAGTTTGTACTGGAAATGAAAGTTGAATGAGAGTTGAATAAATTTGAAAGTTGCATGTTGGCCGTGGCTTATATGTAAGGGAAATGGTGATGGAGTTGTTTTGTTTAATAAGTTAGTTGTGTTATTGTGATCCTTATAATGTTAATGAAGGCAAAATGGTTTAGGTTGGTGTTGAAATGAAATGTAGAAGGTTATGCCATTTTGGAATGATTTTATGTTATTGTGATAATGAAGATATTAAGGTGCAAATTAGGATTTTGGTTGATGAACTTGGAAGGTGGAAATGTGTTATGAATAAGTAGGTCAAAAACTAGAAGTGTTGGGTGAATTATGGTTTCGATGAAAAAAATTTGTATATTTTGCGAATAAGATGGAAAACCATATGTAATGCCTCTAAATGGTGTTGGGGTGATCTGGATGAGTAAATAAGTAGGAAAACATCCGTGTTGGGTTAAAAATGTGAAGTTTGTTGCAAGTCATCGCTTATGCATAAAGATGACTATTCATGTTAGTATGTGATTCTAGCCAATTGTTGATGTTGTTGTGGTTGTGGTTGTTGATATTTGAGCCGAGTTAAATTCTCGGGATGTCACATTTATAGGGGAGGTGTTGCCGAAATTTCGGTAGACAAGTAGTAAACCAAGGATGAAATTTTAAGTCTCATGAATAGTAACTGGTAAAAGTGACCATTTGCAGATTTTTGACGAAACGGGATTGGAGTTTTGACAAGCGTAAAGGGAAAGAAAGGTATGTAAAGCTATCCCTATTCTTTCCTTGGCATGTCCTAGATACACTAGGCTTGAATTTGGACCTCGGGGACAACTCTACCCTTCGGAATCCACGTCCGAAATCTTCCCCTTTTCTTTCAGTGGAATTGAATTGGTTAGGTTCCAAACGACTAGAAAAGTGATCTAAACCTCCAAAACTTTTGCAGATGAAACCCGATTATCTTAAAACCCTCGTAAATGATATTATAAAGTTTAGCATACGTAATTTACGTCCGCCACCTCAACTGACTGAGGTGGGCCCACTATTCCCGATTTTACCTCTTTCGTATCTATGACTTGTTTTCGAGCGGCTTTCAAAGAAATGTTTTAACTACTAAATAAAAATTATTTTAAATAATCCCTTAAGTCCTATAAAATAATTTGGAACATGAAAACGATCGTGGAAATATTATTTCTCCGTACTCCATCATGACATCCGAAATATACTTATTATGATTCTGTCCGATTTCACTATTTCGATTGGTCATCTGATATGTCTTATTGAGTCTCTGGGAACGTATGATATTTTGTATTGCATTTAGTTTCTCACTACTCCACTCGTGGATGCCTCAATGCTTCTATCACTGAGCCCGGGCCAGGATATGTTATTAAGCGTATTCCATTGCATTGTTCGCCGTGCCTCGATGTGAGGGGGCAGGTATGACACGTACATGGGTCCGGAGTATGATGTGCCATGTACATATATTTTGATATCTGATGATGTGATGTGGTATGGCCGTTTGGTATGTTATGATGTGTTTCGGAGATATTCCCTACTCTGAAGTATGATGTGTTATGGCGTCGGAGACGGGGGCGCCCATGTTCTGTTCACCGAGTCCCATAGCGGGGCCGGCTTTGGCATATGTTTACCGCATGCATTACTTATGACTTTTGATATGAAATTTTTGATTTCCTAAGTATCTTGTTCATTCTCCGTACATTCTGTTCTGTCTTTAATTTTATTTATTACAGTCTCTGCTTTACATACTCAGTACATTTTCCGTACTGACCCCCTGTTCTTCGGGGGCTGCGTTTCATGCCACGCAGGTACAGACGCACGTTTTGCTGACCCGCCCGCCTAGGTTATCTGCTCAGCTGCTTGAAGTGCTCCTTTGTCCGGAGCCATATTTTGGTACCGACTTTTTTGTTACATATGTATATGTTCATTCAGGGGTGCGACGGGGCCCTGTCCCGTCTTATGATGATGTTTTCGTTCTGTAGAGGTCTGTAGACATGTGATGTGGGTTGTGTATATGTTCTGTGTGTTTTGCATACGTTGGGATTGTTTATATATTTTGTGACGGCCTTATCGGCCATCGTGCGTTATATCCACTCCTATACGCTATTTAGCGATGTCATTTAATTATTACAGCTGCTTATTCTGTTATTATGCGAATTTGGGATAAGGGTACGTAAGAGTGCCCAAATTGGGCACAAGTCGCGGCCTACGGGGTTGGGTCGTGACACCACCAATATATCAATTTGAGATCATGATACATCTTTGTTGCACCTTGGTGAATAGAATACCGAGAATAATGGGCTTCTTTCAGAATTCGTCGGCGCAATTCTGCAACATTCGGAACACGTAGCCTGCCTTGGTATCTAAGAATCTCATCCATCGAAGTTTTAAATGGAGATCTCTCTTTTTCATGAAGTGCTCTCTATATTGGCTCAACTGAGGGTCTTTATACTGATGCTCTTTCACTTCCACATTCAGGGATGAAACCGTGAGATCATTGATACCAATCCCTGCACTACCTGAATCAATTACACATACTCCAAGATTAGCTAATTGATGGAGCTCGTGAACCATCTCTTTCTTTTCCTGAGGAATTTTACATAAACCGCCCATTGATCGACAGCTAAGCGCATCAGCTACTACATTTGGTTTAATTCTCGAGCTCGAAGAATTCTAAGTACGATACGTAAATGATCTGCATGCTCTGATTCTATCCGAGAATACACCAGAATATCATGAATGAATACTATTACAAATAGATCCAATAGTGGCCTGAACACATTATTCATGAAATTCATAAATACGGCTGGAGCATTAGTCAACCCAAACGACATCACCCGAAACTCATAATGGCCATATCTCATTCTGAAGACTGTTTTAGGAATATCTTCTTCTTTAACCCTCACTTGATGATAGCCCGACCTCATGTCTATTTTAGAAAATCACTTGGCACCCTGTAGCTGATCGAATAAATCGTTAATCCTTTGGAGAGGATATTTGTTCTTTATCGTTACCTTGTTCAACTGCCTATAATCGATGCACATTCGTAGGGAACCATCTTTCTTTATCACGAACAAGACTGGTGCTCCCCATGGTGATGAACTGGGTCTAATAAACCCCTTTTCAAGGAAATCTTTCAATTGCGCCTTTAGCTCTTTCAATTCTGCCAGAGCCATTCGATAAGGAGGAATAGAAATAGGCTTGGTGTCTGGCAACACATCAATGGCGAAGTCAATTTCTCTTTCTGGAGGAAGACCTGGAAGTTCATCTAGAATTACATCCGGAAATTCATTCACTACCGGAACGGATTGGAAAGTTGGCGACGTTGCTTCGGTGTCATGTACTCGGGCTAGATGATAAATATAGCCTTCAGCTATCATCTTCCTTGCCTTAAAGTAGGAAATAAACCAACCTTTTGGAGAGGCTATATTACCCTTCCACTAAAGCACGGGCTCTTCGGAAATTGAAATAGAACTATTTTCATTCGGCAATCAACATTAGCATAGCATGAGGCCAACTAATCCATACCCATAATCACATCGAAATCTAGCATTTCCAGCTCAATTAAATCAGCTTTGGTCTGGCGACTGCATATCACAAATACACAGTTTTTATACACTTTCCTAGCTATCACGGGATCACAAACCAGAGTAGATACCTCAAAAGGTTTGATTGGCTTAGGTTTCACCCTAATATGACTAGCAACATATGGGGTAATATAGGAAAAGGTAGAACTCGAATCTATCAAGGCATATACATCATGGGAAAATATGCATAATGTACCTGGAACCACATCTGGGGAGGACTCGAGATCCTGTCGTCCAGCTAAGCATACACACGGGGCTGAGTGGCACCTGAAGTAGACGCTCCCACTCGGCCTCTACCTTGACCTGCTGAAATCTGGGGAGTCTGCCCTACCGGGCGTACTGAAGATGAACCCGCTGCTGATCCTGTGGGCTAAATCCCAACTCTACCGCTCGTCGACGGGCAATCTCGCATCATATGCCCAACCTGACCACAGGTATAGCAAGCATCCGAACCTTGGCGACATTGTTCAGAATGTAGTCTACCGCATTGGCTGCATCGCGGTACTGAGGTTCTCCTCAGACTATAATCTTCCCTGAACTGAGAATCGGAGGCCCTCGAACTCTGACCCTGTCCTGAACGAAAGGAGTGATCAAATCTCCTACCCGTAAATCGAGGAGGTGCACTAGTCACCGACTGGCCTGAATGTTGGGAATAAGTTTTCCTCGATCCCCCTCTATAATCACTGCCTGCCCCCATAGATCTGGCCTTCTTTCTTTGCCTTCTATCAATATCACGATCACCTCTTGGTGGTGGCTGTCGTCCCTCCAAGTTCTGGGCATGGGCTTGTATTCGGAAAATATCCATCCCTTCTTGTAGCGAAGCCGTCAAACAATCGCTGAACAAATGTGGCCCTAAGCCACTCACAAACCTGTGCACCCTATCTCCCATATCGGCCACCATAGACGGGGCATATCTGTTATACACCGCATTTTGTGCGTTCGGATAATTCAGGATAATCGCGGGAAGATGGCAGGCAAGGCCATGTTTTTATTTTGTTTGGCATACAAGTTGCTTATAAAAATCTTGAAGTGGAAATACTATGAAAGGCGAGGGGTAAAAAGGAAAATCCACAATATGACTCGTAGAAATATAGAGGAAGGCGAAGGGTAAATTTGGAATTTGGAAAAAAATTAATTTTTCATGAAGTGGAAAATAAAACAAAAAAAAAAGTGGGATTGTGTTGATTGGGCCATGTTGGTCGTCCAAGAGGTGGGCCTATGCCCACAAGTGGACTTGGTCAATAAGAATAAAAAGATGACTAAGTCATCTTATTCATAAAATTCTCTAGAAATTTCAAGAAACAAGAAAAAAGAGGAGAAGGAGAAAAACTCCAAGGCCATTCGGCCCCCTTCAACCAAGCAAGAACCTTGGACAATTTTTTACCAAAAAATATTCTATTATATTCAAACTACTAATTCAAGGGTCCTTAGCAAGTTGGAGTGTTCATTAGAGCAAGAACAACACATATTCTTACAAGTTGAAAGTTCTAGCTAAGTGGGAAGTCAAGAGAAAAAGGTAAGATTTAATCCCTCTTTTATATGTTGTGGATGTTTGTGCATGTTGTAGTGCATAAAAATGAGTGAAATTCATGAAGAACACGGATGTAGGGGTGTGGCCGTGAGTTGTATAGTGTGTGTATGGCCGTGTATATTTGTTGTATTGTGAAGGGATGGTTAGAAAATTTTATTAGTAATTTGGTTGTTGTGTTGTGGATTTTATGTTTCTAGTAAAAGCTTAATGATATTAGTGAAATTGTAGTAGTTGGAGATTTGTTTTAGAAGCTTATGTAAATTGAATATATTGTTCTTGCATGTATGGAAGATAATGTTGTTAGTATGATGTTGTTAGTGTGTGAATTATTAGGTTGTTATTGTTCTTATTGGAGTTGGAAGATCTTGAAGGAACTAGTATATTGATTGAGTTGTTAGAATGTATCTTGGGTTGATTATTGAAATCGTTGGTATGATTGTTGGCATTGTTGTTGATAGTTTGGCCGGGTTGAATTCCCAGATTGTTGTTGATTAAAATTGGCCAAGTTGAATTTTTGCGGATGGTGTATTTACAGTGCTGCCGACGGTAAGTGTTAGTTTGGGATGAAGTTCTTGGATATTCATAACTAATGTTTGTATTCATTAATATTGTTATAGATTTTGGAAGGCCAAGAGTTATGTTGAGTTGACTAAGGAGGCAAACAAGGTATGTAAGGCTCGTTCTTTTCTTTCAAGGCATGATTCCGACGTTAAGATTTCATATTTATTTCCACATCTCCTTGATCTCAAAAGTTAGTTGTTATGATTCCGATGCTATAATTTCGTAACTACTTCTAAACTTTCCTTGTTTTCAAAGTCAAAAGTCTAGGGTCCCAAGATATGATATTCTTCCTAATAACCCGTAATGGTTTCCAAAATGTCTATATCTTTCCAAGGCAAAGGTGTATGAATTCGTAAACTTCTATGACTACGATGATGAATATGCGTTTGTAATAATAATGATGAAGTCAAAGAAAGGAATTGTCTAGAATGATTATGACAAGAATGATTGTATGTCTAAAAGTCTTAAGTTAAGGATTCAATATGAATATAAGAATAATGAGCTAGTTCTTGAGTCCAATTCTATTCCTTTGTCATGACTCAATTTTCTAAAGACTCCAAAGTACATGAAGTAATGTTTTATGAGGCTTATGATCTTATTCTGTGTATTCTCTTAATGTTACTCTCCATTGATAGTCTCGCCTTATAATACTAGTCCCTTCAAGGTGAGACATGACGATCTTGATCATTTCATAATATAATCGGATGTTACCGACCTTACGTCACTCCGATAAAGTTATAACTTTGATTGGGCTCTTATGCATGCTTAAGTTGTGACAGTTACACCGTGCCTAGATGGCCGGGCATGTCACCGCTAAGGCGGGCTGCTATGTTTACACCGCGCCTAGATGGCCGGGCATGTCACCGCTAAGGCGGGCTGCTATGTTTACACCGCGCCTAGATGGTCGGGCATGTCACCGCTAAGGCGGGCTGCTATGTTTACACCGAGCCTAGAGGGCCGGGTATGATCACCACTAGTGGGCGGCATTAGATGATTACCCCGGACGCGGGAGGCCCGGACGCGGGCTAATGATGTTATGTGATTCAGATAGGTTATGTATGTATATGAAAGTAAAAGTAAGCATGCATGATTCCGCCTTAAGAGGCAGGCAGTTATAGTCATGTCTTTATTCATATCTCTCGTATTGTCTCATTATGTTACTGTTCATGTTCTGTTCGTGTTATCATATTATGATTCATGCCTTACATACTCGGTACATTACTCGTACTGACGTCCCTTTTTGTGGACGCTGCATTTTCATGCCGCGCAGGTACACAGGTAGACGGGTTTTATTTCTATGAGCTTCTCCAGCGGTATATTGGAAGTGCTCCAGTTGTTCCGGAGCTCCAGTTTATTGGTACTACTTTTGCGTACATGTTCGGGCACGGCAGCACCCGGCCCATCTTGTTACTATATGTATTTTGTTTAGAGGCTCGTAGACAGATATGCACAGTCAGCCGGTCCATAACTTTGTTTGTTCCCGTCGTTGTATATTAAGTTAGTAAAGTTAATTAATGCATCTTTATAATAATGCTATTAATGATAGTGTCAATTAAAGACATGACGATATTTATTTATACGGCCCATTTAGTAGTAAGAGTACGATACGAGATAGGGGGTGCTCGGTACAAGTAGCGGGTACCTGTCGCGGCCCCTAGTTGGGTCGTGACAGAAGTGGTATCAGAGCAGTTCGTCCTAGGGTTTGTCTACGAGCCGTGTCCAGTAGAGTCCTATTTATGGGTGTGTAGCGCGCCACACTTATAAACAGGAGGCTGCAAGGCATTTAGGAAATCTGACCTTCTTTGTATTCTAGATCGTGCGATAGAGCTACGTTACCAGGTTTCCATGTTTATTTTCTAATCCTGTGTTATGGTTTCAGTAATGCCGGTGAAGAGGAAGGCTACGGCGGCCCAGAAGGGCAAGACGGTGGATGGAAAAAGAATTGAACAGGAGCGACCGGCGGAAGTGGAAGAAGGTGAGTCTTACAACGAGGCTCCTCCACAGATTTCTCCTGCTTCCCCAGTATCCGCAGAGCGGGAGAGGGCTCCAGCTCCAGCCCCAGCACCTCTCTAGTTCCACCGCCAGCAGCTTCGGGCCAGCAGATGGCAGAGGCTATTCAGTTGCTGACCCAGCTAGTTGCCGTACAAGCTCAGCAGCAAGACACAGACCAGGGAGGCAGGGCAGTGAGTGCAAGGGCTCGTGATTTTATTACCCTAAAACCTCCGGAGTTTTATGGATCGAAACCAGAGGAAGACCCGTAGAGTTTCATAGATGAGATGTTGAGGACACTGAGGATAATACATGCTTCGGATACAGAATCAGTGGAATTGGCTTCATATAGGTTGCGGGATGTAGCAGTTCTGTGTTATAATAGTTGGATATCTTCGAGGGGAGCAAATGCGCCTCCCCCGGTTTGGCAGGAGTTCACTGAGGCATTTCTGCGACATTTCTTACCGCCGGAGGTTCGACGAGCTCGAGCCGATATGTTTCTGAATCTCAAACAGGGGAATATGAGTGTCCGGGAATACAACCTTCATTTTAATTCCTTAGCCAGGTATGCCCCAGCCATGGTGGCTGATATGGGAGATCATGTATATCGGTTCGTGAGTGGGTTGGTGCCACATTTAATTAAGGACTGCTTGACGGCCTCACTCCAGGATGGGATGACTATTGCTCGTATTCAGGCTCACGCCCAAAACCTGGAGGAACGACATCAGTTACAGAAAGGTGAGCGTTATGCGGATAGGGTTTCCAAAAAGAAGGGCCAGATCTTTCGGAGCTAGAAGTGAGTATAAAGGGGGACAGGCACAGGAGCAGTCCAGGTATTCAGGCCAATTAGTGGCCAGTGCACCTCCTCGATTTGCAGACGAGGGATTTGACCGTTCTATTTATTCAAGACAAAACAAAAGCTCAGGAATTTGGGTTCTCGGTTTGGGGGAACTCCCAATCAGTAAAGACCACCAGTTCCACGATGCCGCCAGTGTAGAAAATTACATTCGGGTCTGTGTCGTCAAGGTTCAGATGCATGTTATGTTTGCGAACAAATTGGGCACATAATGCGTGAATGTCCGTCAATGGTTGGTAGTGGCAGGGGCCAACCCGCAGGGTCGATGGCGGGTTCTTTTTCATCTGTGTACCCTCCTGGACAGACTTTCCAGGCCCCAGCAGGCCGTGGTCGAGGCAGAGGAGGGGCACCCAGTTCAGCCGGCCCTCCGCACCATATATATGCATTGACAGGACGGCAGGATCCTGAACCTTCCCCAGACGCGGCTACTGGTACACTATTGACATTTTCCTATTATATGTATGTGTTAATTGATCTAGATTCCACTCTATCATGTACCGTTCTTTGTATTACTGAACGTACTAGGAATTTGGAAATTCAGGATGGAAGGTAGCCGTACACATAGGAAGAAAGTGACTATTAGGGATTGCGGAGGCTAAAATAGTAATTAAAAGGAAGAGACGCGTTACGAGAGCGTTTCGGAAATTGTCAAGACCCCGACTTGCCCCATATTACGTGATATAGGCAATGCGGGGGAGTGGAGGCAAAAATACTAACATTAAGACACCGAAATGCATTAAAGTTTCGAGGTTAAGCGTGCTAAAGTGAGAACAATTTTGGGATGGGTGACCCCCTGGAAAATACGCTGAAAATTTCACAAATGTAGGAATAAGAGACGAATGTGAAATTAGGCCAACCTAAGGGAAATTAGAGTATGGGGAGCAGTTAGAAACTTTATAGAGGTCGCGTAGGCTGAGACGAACTAGATTAGCGGAGAGGAAGAAAACACGACACAGTTTCAGGATTAAAGTAAATTCGATTAGCGTTGGGAAATGTTAGTAAATAAAAATAGTAGTGATATATATATATCCAGGTAACATATCATTTGTGACTGTAGAGTCCCAGAAATAGTGTTGCGATATATAGCAAAATACTAATCGGATGAAATTCAAGAGACGGAGTGAAAGACATAAGTACAAATGTAACAGGGTAAGACTGATATTGGATCTACCACTAGTTAAGGCCAGAAATCCCTGACACAGTAGTACCCGGGGACATAGTTAGCAAGGAGATAGGCGTGACAGACTCCGAAGGGAGGAACTATTATTGTAAAAAGATCGCGGAAGGCGATGATTACGTAAAAGGGCATAGGCGTGTATTGACCCTCTTAATAAAGGGGGGGGGGGGGGGGAGAACGTGCTAGACCTAAAATGAACTACGATGAATTAAGCTTCATAAAAAGGGACTTATTAACTTGGGGCCAGAGTTCGGAGTATGTTGGCATATCGTGAGGGTTACGAAAGAGCGTAGAAATAAATTGGCAGCGGGTGTAATATGAGGCAAACATAAGGAGAACATACAGAAGATACCTGGTGAGGTCAACGAATATGAAGAGGGGACAACTGTGGCACCACCATATGAAGCTTTGTATAGAATGAAGTACAAGTTACAATCGGATGGTTCGAAATTGACGAAACTAAGTTAATTGGCCCATGGCCTACAGGAAACCTGAGCTTCTAAACGGATATGCTAAAGTGATCGCAGGTGACAATTATAAATTAGACCTCCCCAAAAGTGTCATAATACGCCATGAGGCCAATTCAACATTCGAGGACGAATGTTCTAAAGGGGGGGAGGATGTTATACCCCGCATTTTGTGCGTTCGGATAATTCAAGATAATCGCGGGAAGATAGCAAGCAAGGCCATGTTTTTATTTTGTTTGGCATACAAGTTGCTTATAAAAATCTTAAAGTGGAAATACTAAGAAAGGCGAGGGGTAAAAAGGTAAATCCGCAATATGACTCGTAGAAATATAGAGGAAGACGAAGGGTAAATTTGGCATTTGGAAAAAATATAATTTTTCATGAAGTGCAAAATAAAACAAAAAAAAAAGCGGGCTTGTGTTGATTGGGCCATGTTGGCCGTCCAAGAGGTGGGCTTAAGCCCACAAGTGGACTTCATCAATAAGAATAAAAAGATGACTAAGTCATCTTATTCATAAAATTCTCTAGAAATTTCAAGAAACAAGAAAAAACAGGAGAAGGAGAAAAACTCCAAGGCCATTCGGCCCCCTTCAACCAAGCAAGAACCTTAGACAATTTTTTACCAAAACTTATTCTATTCTAGCCAAACAACTAATTGAAGGGTCCTTAGCAAGTTGGAGTGTTCATTAGAGCAAGAACAACACATATTCTTACAAGTTGAAAGTTCTAGCTAAGTGGGAAGTCAAGAGAAAAAGGTAAGATTTAATCCCTCTTTTATATGTTGTGGATGTTTGTGCATGTTGTAGTGTATAAAAATGAGTGAAATTCATGAAGAACATGGATGTAGGGGTGTGGCCGTGAGTTGTATAGTGTGTGTATGGCCGTGTATATTTGTTGTATTGTGAAGGGATGGTGAGCAAATTTTATTAGTAATTTGGTTGTTGTGTTGTGGATTTTATGTTTCTAGTAAAAGCTTAATGATATTAGTGAAATTGTAGTAGTTGGAGATTTGTTTTAGAAGCTTATGTAAATTGAATATAATGTTCCTGCATGTATGGAAGATAATGTTGTTAGTATGATGTTGTTAGTGTGTGAATTATTAGGTTGTTATTGTTCTTATTGGAGTTGGAAGATCTTGAAGGAAGTAGTATATTGATTGAGTTGTTAGAATGTATCTTAGGTTGATTATTGAAATCGTTAGTATGATTGTTGGCATTGTTGTTGATAGTTTGGCCGGGTTGAATTCCCGGATTGTTGTTGATTAAAATTGGCCAAGTTGAATTTTTGGGGATGGTGTATTTACAGCGGAAGTGCTGCCGAAATTTCGGTTGACAAAGTGTTAGTTTGGGATGAAGTTCTTGGATATTCATAACTAATGTTTGTATTCATTAATATTGTTATAGATTTTGGGAAGGCCAAGAGTTAAGTTGAGTTGACTAAGGAGGCGAACAAGGTATGTAAGGCTCATCCTTTTCTTTTAAGGCATGATTCCGACGTTAAGATTTCATATTTATTTCCACATCTCCTTGATCTCGAAAGTTAGGTGTTATGATTCCGATGCTATAATTTCGTAACTACTTCTAAACTTTCCTTGTTTTCAAAGTCAAAAGTCTAGGGTCCCAAGATATGATATCCTTCCTAATAACCCGTAATGGTTTCCAAAATGTCTATATCTTTCCAAGGCAAAGGTGTATGAATTCGTAAACTTCTATGACTACGATGATGAATATGCTTTTGTAATAATAACGATGAAGTCTAAGAAAGGAATTGTCTAGAATGATTATGACAAGAATGATTGTATGTCTAAAAGTCTTAAGTTAAGGATTCAATATGAATATAAGAATAATGAGCAAGTTCTTGAGTCCAATTCTATTCCTTTGTCATGACTCTATTTTCTAAAGACTCCAAAGTACATGAAGTAATGTTTTATGAGGCTTATGATCTTATTCTTTGTATTCTCTTAATGTTACTCTCCATTGATAGTCTCGCCTTATAATACTAGTCCCTTCAAGGTGAGACATGACGATCTTGATCATTTCATAATATAATCGGAGGTTACCGACCTTACGACACTCCGATAAAGTTATAGCTTTGATTGGGCTCTTATGCATGCTTAAGTTATGACAGTTACACCGTGCCTAGATGGCCGGGCATGTCACCGCTAAGGCAGGCTGCTATGTTTACACCGCGCCTAGATGGCCGGGCATGTCACCGCTAGGGTGGGCTTCTATGTTTACACCGAGCCTAAAGGGTCGGGCATGATCACCACTAGTGGGCGGCATGAGATGATTACCCCGGACGCGGGCTAATGATGTTATGTGATTCAGACAGGTTATGTGTGTATATGAAAGTAAAAGTAAGCATGCATGATTCCGCCTTAAGAGGCAGACAGTTATAGTCATGTCTTTATTCATATCTCTCGTATTGTCTCATTATGTTACTGTTCATGTTCTGTTCATGTTATCATATTATGATTCATGCCTTACATACTTGGTACATTACTCGTACTGACGTCCCTTTTTGTGGACGCTGCGTTTTCATGCCGCGCAGGTACACAGGTAGACGGGTTTGATTTCTAGGAGCTTCTCCAGCGGTATATTGGAAGTGCTCCAGTTGTTCCGGAGCTCCAGTTTATTGGTACTACTTTTGTGTACATGTTCGGGCACGGCAGCACCCGGCCCATCTTGTTACTATATGTATTTTGTTTAGAGGCTCGTAGACAGATATGCACAGTCAGCCGGTCCATAACCTTGTTTGTTCCCGTCGTTGTATATTAAGTTAGTAAAGTTTATTAATGCATCTTTATAACAATGCTATTAATGATAGTGTCAATTAAAGACATGACGATATTTATTTATACGGCCCATTTAGTAGTAAGAGTACGATACGAGATAGGGGGTGCTCGTTACATGTATCGGGTACCCGTCGCGGCCCCTAGTTAGGTCGTGACAATATCTCGCCAAGGAATTAAATTGAAGGCTATATTCCTGAGAACTCATATGTTCTTGCTTCAAATTTTCAAATCTATCCGCTCTAGCTCGGCGGACCTCGGGTGGCAAATAGTGACAGATGAAAGCATCTTCATAGTCTTTCCAAACGGGAGGAGGCGCATTCTGTTTTCTCGATGCTATCCAATTATTATACCACATTACCGCCACATCTCGGAGCCTATAAGATGCCAACTCCACAGATTCAGTCTTGGAGGCATGAATGATTCTCAATGTTCTCAGCATCTCATCAATAAAACCTTGTGGGTCTTCATCCGGCTTTGACCCGAAAAACTCCGGAGGATTTAAACTCATAAAATCACGGGGTCGGGTACTAGCTGACCGATCACTTGGGCCCGCATTCTGCCGCCATGCCTGGGCGGCAACCAACTGTGTCAATAGATGAATGGCCTCGGTCACTTGTTGGCCCGAAGCAACCGGTGGAGGAACTGGAGCTGAAGCTCCTCCTTGTTCTTCTATATTGTGCGGGGTAAAGGAAGTATTAGATAGGGCCTCGTTATGTGACTCGCCCTCTTCTGCATTCATTGGCGGCTCTCTTTCTACCCGCCTTTTTGTCGTAATCATGCCCTTCTGGGCGGTTGTAGATTTTCCCTTCGGCGGCATTTCTGAAATCATAACACACTATTAAGAGGGGAAAATCTTATAACACAACTCTATCGCACGATCTCATAAGAAGAAAGATGGTCATTTTTCCTAAATGCCCTGTAGCCTCCTATTTATTGATGTGGCGCGCAACACACCATAAACAAGACTCTACTAGACACGGCTCGTAGACACTTCCTAGGACTGAACTGCTCTGATACCACTTTTTTCATGACCCAACTAGGGGCCGTGACGGGTACCCAGGGCTAACCACCGAGCACCCCTCGTTCTACTACTTATCATGCTCATTAAATGTTCTTATATATATATATATATATATATATACATACATAATGGCAATCTCGTGAGACCACAGAACCCATACTACGTATCTACGAGCCTCTACTAGAGTACTAGACAAAAGGATGGGACAAGACCCCGTCGTGCCCAAAATATACATGTAGATATATACCAAAAGAATAACCAATGGCACCTCTGGAAAATGGAGCGCTCTTCAGATCAGCTAACAGCTCCTATGAGTCTGGATCAAGATCACCTCCCTGTCTACTTGTGGGCATGAACACAACGTCCAAAGAAAACAGACGTCAGTACGAACATTGTACTGAGTATGAGAGGCATAAACAATAATGATATGTCAATGAAATAAAGGAAGCATCTATAAGGAACATGTGTATCTGACTGTCAAATATAAAGGAAATGATGCATGCTGGCTTACTCATAATCATCATCATATCATATATGCATAAATATATAAGTTGCCCGTCCATATCGGATCGGTGTGATAATCATTAGCCTACGTCCAGGCCTCCCGCGTCCGGGGTTTCATCTCATGCCGCCCACTAGTGGTGTCTGCCCATGCCATCTAGCCATGGTGTATACGCTGCCCGCCTTAGCGGTGACTTCCCGGCCATATAGGCGCCGTGTTATATCATCATCATAATATGCTCGTCATAGTGCATGCATAAAGACTCAAGGACAACTATTCTTTATTGGGGTGACGTAAGGTCGTGATCGCCCGATTTCATTATGGAGCACTCATTAATATTCTGCCTCACCTTGAAGGGAATAGTATATGAGGTGAGTGTAAGCAATAAATGACATCATTAACGTTTTAGGAAAATCATATCATGAACATCTAGAATCTCTATACTTTAACTCTTACCTTGTGTAGCTATTTTTAAACATAGGCTCATAGTTTCCCGGAATTTAAGACATTCATGGAGAGGAAGGAAAGTCATACTATAGGATTCATGCCATAGAAAGAAAGGACTAGCCTCACATACCTTTGTCGTTTAACTATTCTATCGCTTGATCGTCCTCTTTCGATGCTCGCGTTTCTACCTTCAAGAGGATTCGCATTAACATTAGTTACTCGGCTATAAGAACATTTTACTATTTCTAGGGAAAAATTGGGCAGCAGTTCCTTTGTTTCAACTACTTTTCCCACATTCTATATCCACTCCCAAACGTTCATAACAATATTCACAATATCGCAACAACAATCATCAATCATCTACATTTACCACAATTCACCATTTCCCTTCAATTTCTCCACAATTATAGTTATAGCTCACTATCGCGTTTTCTCATATATAATACTTATTCCATGGTCTAAATGTCCTTTATAACATATTTACAATCACAACATATCGATAATCATGACTCAATCCAAACCATTACCCAACAATGTCACTATTCCCATATTTATGACCCATTTTCTACCTCCTTCTACAATCCAAATGTTTCAACATTCAACCCCTTAAATAACACGTAAATACCATAAAAATCACCTTGGATAATGGAGGAACAACCTTTGAGTGGAACTTCTCTTCTTGCACCAAAACCCTAACTCTCTTCTCTTGAGTTTTCTTGGCTTAGGTGAACTTTTACTAGGTTTCAGACACTTGATTTCATAGTTTTGGTGTAGTTGATCATGTATTTCCTTTTATTTCTTATGGATGAATGATGGAGAAGGTTCTAGAGGGTTCTTGAAGAGAGGAGAGTGAAAGATGAAATGAAATAAAATGAGGAAATTGTCCTTATATTAAATCATGAAATCAGTCCTGACCGAGATGTACGGTACGATCGACGGGGCGTCGATCTGATCGTCGAAGTCGTTAAATTTCCAGTGAGCAATCTGCCGTTTCCTTTCATTCTACGGTGAGAGGGACGGTCCGTCGAACTGATCGACGGAGCATCGATCTGGTCGTCGAATGGTATTCCCTCTATTTCAATTTTACGGCACAATCGATGAAGCGTCGACTCGTCCGACGGTACAAAGAACGACCGTCGAACCCCCTTTTTGCAAAACCGCGGTGGAGTTTCATTTAACGAACTTTTCTCCCTTGCCTCTAACTTCTTTGGAATCTTAATTAGAATTATTAAGTATCCCTTCTTACTTTTAGGGACATCATGTACACCTTAACTTACGTTAGTCCCTTCACCGCTCAACCACCAAAAGTTCCGAGGTGTAACATTCTCCCCCTCTTTTGGAACATTCATCCTCGAATGTTAAGTACTCGGGAATTCTACAAAAATTTTGCCAAAGTTTTCCCTGTAATATGGCATTACCATCCTGTCACAACAATCCATAATAACATTGCCTCACAGGGCCACAATATAATAGCAACATAAATTGGCCACACACAACCAAAAGCATACACACCTCATATTGTTAGCGTTTCATCTTGAACCTCTCCTGGGGGTTGGAATAAGTGCGGGTACTTGAAATTCATACTCTCTTCTGCTCCCCAAGTCATTTCTTCCCGATTGTTGTTTCCCCACAAGACTTTGATAGAAGCTACTTCCTTGTTTCGAAGTCTTCGCACTTGCCTGTCCAAAATGGCAATGGGCACTTCTTCATATACTAGTTTTTCTGTCACTTGCACATCATCTATTGTAACAATTCTCTTGGGATCCCCAACACACTTGCGGAACATTGAGATATGAAAAATTGGGTGAACTGATTCAAGCTCTGAAGGCAAGTTTAATTCATAGGCTACTTGGCCCACCTTACGGATAATTTTATAGGGTCCAACATAGCGGGGACTCAATTTCCCTTTCTTGCCAAATCTCATCAGTCCTTTCATTGGCGATACCTTAAAAAATACCCAATCATCAACCTGAAATTCTAAGTCTCGTCAGCGGTTGTCCGCGTAAGATTTTTGGCGACTTTGGGCTGTCAGCAACCGATCTCGGATCACTTTGACTTTTTCTACCTCTTGCTGAACTAATTCAGGGCCTATTTACTGTACTTCCCCTATTTCGAACCATCCAATTGGGGACGTACACTTTCTTCCATATAAAGCTTAATACGGGGCCATTTGAATACTGGAATGGTAGCTATTGTTATATGCAAACTCAATAAGGGGTAGGTGATCATCCCAACTACCATCGAGATCCAGCACACATGCTCGGAGCATATCTTCTAAGGTCTGTATAGTACGTTCGGCTTGTCCATCAGTCTGCGGATGAAATGCCATGCTAAGCTTCACTTGAGTACCTAGACCTTCTTGGAAAGACTTCCAGAACTTGGCTGTAAATTGTGCTCCTCTATCCTTGATAATGGATAGTGGAATACCATGAAGTCGCACAATTGTTTTGAGATACAAACTCACATAATCTACTGCTGAGTATGTGGTCCTGACTGGAAGAAAATGAGGCGCCTTTGTTAATCTGTGCACAATTATCCATATAGAATCACACTTGCCTCGGGAACGGGATAATCCTACAATAAAATCCATATTGATAATTTCCCATTTCCACGTAGGAATTTTCATCGCTTGCAATAACCCTCCTGGCTTCTGATGTTCGATCTTTACTTGTTGGCAATTTGGACATTGGGCTACAAATTATGCTATGTCTCTCTTCATGCCATCCCACCAATATATCAATTTGAGATCATGATACAACTTTGTTGCATCTGGGTGAATAGAATACCGAGAATAATGGGCTTCTTTCAGAATTCGTCGGCGCAATTCTGCGACATTCGGAACACGTAGCCTGCCTTGGTATCTAAGAATCTCATCCATCGTAGTTTTATTCGATTTAAATGGGGATCTCTCTTTTTCATGAAGTGCTCTCTATATTGGCTCAACTGAGGGTCTTTATACTGACGCTCTTTCACTTCCACATTCAGGGATGAAACCTTGAGATCATTGATACCAATCCCTGCACTACCTGAATCAATTACACATACTCCAAGATTAGCAAATTGATGGAGCTCGTGAACCATCTCGTTCTTTTCCGGCGGAATTTCACATAAACCGCCCACTGATCGACGGCTAAGCGCATCGGCTACTACATTTGCTTTTCCAGGATGGTAAAAAATATTCACATCATAATCCTTCAACAATTCTAACCACTGCCTTTACCGCAGATTTAACTCTTTCTGCTTGAAAATGTATTAAAGGATCTTGTGGTCTGTATAGATATCAACATGTACGCCATACAAGTAATGTCTCCGTATCTTTAATGCATCAATAACTGCAGCAAATTCGAGGTCATGAGGTGGATAGTTCTTTGCATGTTTCCGCAGCTGCCTCGAAGCATAAGCAATGAATCTACCGTGCTGCATTAACACGCATCCTAATCCAACAACGGAAGCATCGCAGTATACTACATAACCATTTGACCCTTCTGGAAGTGCTAAGACTAGAGTTGAGGTTAATCTGTGCTTCAACTCTTGGAAGTTATGTTCACAAGCATCATTCCATTGAAATATAGCTGACTTCTGGGTTAGCATCGTCAATGGGGCAGAAATAGAAGAGAAGCCCACTACGAATCTTCTATAATAACCTGCCAATCCCAGAAAACTACGAACTTATGTAGGCGTCGTAGGCCTTGGCCAATTCTTCACAGCTTCAATTTTCTTAGCGTCGATTGGAATGCCGTCATTCGAAATAACATGGCCCAAAAATGTTACGGAATTCAGCCAAAACTCACACTTTGAAAATTTTGCATATAATTCTCGAGCTCAAAGAATTCTAAGTACGATACGTAAATGATCTACATGCTCTGATTCTGTGCGAGAATACACCAGAATATCATGAATGAATACTATTACAAATAGATCCAATAGTGGCCTGAACACATTATTCATGAAAATCATAAATACGGCCGGAGCATTAGTCAACCCAAACGACATCACCCGAAACTCATAATGGCCATATCTCGTTCTGAAGGCTGTTTTAGGAATATCTTCTTCTTTAACCCTCACTTGATGATAGCCCGACCTCAGGTCTATTTTAGAAAACCACTTGGCACCCTGCAGCTGATCGAAAAAATCGTCAATCCTTGGGAGAGGATATTTGTTCTTTATCGTTACCTTGTTAAACTGCCTATAATCGATCCACATTCGTAGGGAACCATCTTTCTTTCTCACGAACAAGACTGGTGCTCCCCATGGTGGTGAACTGGGTCTAATAAACCCCTTTTCAATCAAATCTTTCAACTGCGCCTTTAGCACTTTCAATTCTGTCGGAGCCATTCGATAAGGAGGAATAGAAATAGGCTTGGTGTCTGGCAACACATCAATGGCGTAGTCAATTTATCTTTCTGGAGGAAGACCTGGAAGTTCATCTGGAAATACATCCGGAAATTCATTCACTACCGAAACGGATTGGAAAGTTGGCGACGTTGCTTCGGTGTCATGTACTCGGGCTAGATGATAAATATAGCCTTTAGCTATCATCTTCCTTGCCTTAAGGTAGGAAATAAACCTACCTTTTGGAGAGGCTGTATTACCCTTCCACTAAAGCACGGGCTCTCCCGGAAATTGAAATCGAACTATTTTCATTCGGCAATCAACATTAGCATAGCATGAGGCCAACCAATCCATACCCATAATGACATCGAAATCTAGCATTTCCAGCTCAATTAAATCAGCTTTGGTATGGCGACTACATATCACAAATACACAGTTTTTATACTCTTGCCTAGCTATCACGGGATCACCAACCGGAGTAGATACCTCAAAAGGTTTGATTGGCTCAAGTTTCACCCTAATACGACCAGCAACATACGGGGTAATATAGGAAAAAGTAGAACTCGGATCTATCAAGGCATATACATCATGGGAAAATATGCATAATGTACCTGTAACCATATCTGGGGAGGACTCGAGATCCTGTAGTCCGGCTAAAGCATACACATGGGGCTGAGTGGCACCTGAAGTAGACGCTACCCCTCGGCCTCTACCTCGACCTGCTGAAATATGGGGAGTCTGCCCTACCGGGCGTACTGAAGATGAACCCGCTGCTGATCCTGTGGGCTGAATCCCAACTCTACCGCTCGTCGACGGGCAATCTTGCATCATATGCCCAACCTGGACACAGGTATATCAAGCATCCGAACCTTGGCGGCATTGTCCAGAATGTAGTCTACCGCACTGGCTGCATCGCAGTACTGAGGGTCTCCTCTGACTATAATCTTCCCTGAACTGAGAATCGGAGGCCCTCGAACTCTGACCCTGTCCTGAACGAAAGGAGTGATCAAATCTCCTACCCGTAAATCGAGGAGGTGCACTAGTCACCGACTGGCCTAAATGTTGGGAATAAGTTTGCCTCGATCCCCCTCTATAATCATTGCCTGCTCCCATAGATCTGACCCTCTTTCTTGCCTTCTATCAATATCATGATCACCTCTTGGTGGTGGCTGTCGTCCCTCCAAGTTCTGGGCATGGGCTTGTATTCGTGAAATATCCATCCCTTCTTGTACCTAAGCCGTCAAACAATCCTTTAACAAATGTGACCCCAAGCCACTCACAAACCTGTGCACCCTGTCTCCCATATCGGCCATGATAGTCGGGGCATATGTAGCCAAGGAATTAAATTGAAAGCTATATTCCCGAGCACTCATATTTCTTTGCTTCAAATTTATAAATCTATCCGTTGTAGCTCGGCGGACCTCGGGTGGAAAATAGTGACGGATGAAAGCATCTTCCAATTCTTGCCAAACGGGAGGAGGCGCATTCTCTTTTCTCGATGCTATCGAATTATTATACCACAGTACCGCCACATCTCGGAGCCTATAAGATGCCAACTCCACAGATTCAGTCTCGGGGGCATGAATAATTCTCAATGTTCTCAGCATCTCATCAATAAAACCTTGCAGGTCTTCATCCGGCTTTGACCCGAAAAACTCCGGAGGATTTAAACTCATAAAATCATGGGCTCGGGTACTAGCTGACCGATCGCTTGGGCCCGCTTTCTACCGTTGTGCCTGGGCGGCAACCAACTGTGTCAATAGATGAATGGCCTCGGTCACTTGTTGGCCCGAAGCAACCAGTGGAGGAACTGGAGCTGAAGCTTCTCCTTGTTCTTTTATATTGGGCGGGGTAGAGAAAGTATTATATAGGGCCTCATTTTGTGACTCGCCCTCTTCTGCATTCATTGGCGGCTCTCTTTCTACCCGTCTTTTTGTTGTAGTCTTGCCCTTCTGGCCGGCTGTAGCTTTTCCCTTCGGCGGCATTTCTAAAATCATAACACACTATTAAGAGGGGAAAATCTTATAACACAGCTCTATCGCACGATCTCATAAGAAGAAAGATGGTCATTTTTCCTAAATGCCCTGTAGCCTCATATTTATTGATGTGGCGCAACATACCATAAACAAGACTCTACTAGACACGGCTCGTAGACACTTCCTAGGACTGAACTGCTCTGATGCCACTTTTGTCACGACCCCAACTAGTGGCCGTGACGGGTACCCGGGGCTAACCACCAAGCACCCCTTGTTCTACTACTTATCATGCTCATTAAATGTTCTTTTATCAAAATCATACCCAAATTATACGAAAATCATCTTTCATTCGGAAACATAAATACTTTTATATGCACAAGCCTTTTGGTCATTAAAATAACATATATATATATATATATATATATATATATATATATATATATATATATACATACATACATACATACATAATGGGAATCTCGTGAGACCACTGAACCCACACTTCATATCTACGAGCCTCTACTAGAGTACTAGACATAAGGACGGGACAAGACCCCGTCGTGCCCAAAATATACATGTACATATATACCAAAAGAATAACCAATGGCACCTCCGGAAAATGGAGTGCTCTTCAAATCAGCTAACAGCTCCTACGAGTCTGGATCAAGATCTCCTCCCTGTCTACCTGTGGGCATGAACACAGCGTCCAAAGAAAACGGACGTCTGTACGAACATTGTACTAAGTATGAGAGGCATAAACAATAATGATATGTCAATGAAATAAAGGAAGCATCAATAAGGAACATTTGTATCTGACTGTCAAATATAAAGGAAATGATGCATGCTGGATTTCTCATAATCATCATCATATCATATATGCATAAATGTATAAGCTGCCCATCCATATCGAATCGGTGTGATAATCATTAGCCTGTGTCCAGGCCTCCCGCGTCTGGGGTATCATCTCATGCCGCCCACTAGTGGTGTCTGTCTATGACATCTGGCCATGCTGTATATGCTGCCCGCCTTAGCGGTGACTGTCTGGCCATATAGGCGCGGTGTTATATCATCATCATAATATGGTCATCGTAGTGCATGCATAAAGACTCAAGGACAACTATACTTTACAGGGGTGACGTAAGGTCGTGATCCCCCGATTTCATTATGGAGCACTCATTAACATTCTGCCTCACCTTGAAGGGAATAGTATATAAGGTGAGTGTAATTAATAAATGACATCATTAACGTTTTAGGAACATCATATCATGAACATCTAGAATCTCTATACTTTAACTCTTACCTTGTGTAGCTATTTATAAACATATGCTCATAGTTTTCCGGAATTTAAGAGATTCACGGAGAGTAAGGATAGTCATACTATAGGATTCATTCCATAGAAAGAAAGGACTAGCCTCACATACCTTTGTCGTTTAACTATTCTATCGCTTGATCGTCCTCCTTCGATGCTCGCGTTTCTACCTTCAAGAGGATTCGCATTAACATTAGTTACTCGGCTATAAGAACATTTTACTATTTCTAGGGAAATATTGGGCAGCATTTCCTTTGTTTTTACTACTTTTCCCACATTGTATATCAACTCCCAAACGTTCATAACAATATTCACAATATCGCAACAACAATCATCAATCATCTACGTTTTCTCATATATAATACTTATTCCATGGTCTAAATGTCCTTTATAACATATTTACAATCACAACATATCGATAATCATGACTCAATCCAAACCTTTACCCAACAATGTCACCATTCCCATATTTATGACTCATTTTCTACCTCCTTCTACAATCCAAGTGTTTCAACTTTCAACCCCTTAAATAACACATAAATACCACAAAACTCACCTTGGATGATGGAGGAACTGTTATATCCCGCATTTTGTGCAATCGCATAATTCAAGACAATTGCGGGAAGACAACAAGCAAGGCCATATTTTATTTTGTTAAGCATATGAATGGCTTATGAAGAATTTAGAAGTGGAATTATTAAGAAAGGTCGAGGACATAAAGGGAAATTTGCAATATGACTCGTGGATATACGGAGGAAGACGAAGGGTAAATTTGGAATTTGGAAAAAAATAAATTTTCATGAAGTGCAAAACACAAAAAAAATGGGCTTGGCTAATTGGGCCATGTTTGGCCATCCACCTAGTAGTGGGCTTAAGCCCACATGGGGCTTTAATGAACAAATTTAAAAGATGACTAAGTCATCTTTATTTGTCATAATTCTCTAGAAATTTCAAGAGTCTTGAAGAATAAGAGAAAGGGAGAAACACTTCAAAGGCCATTTCGGCCATAACAAGAGCAATAAGAACTTTGGGAATTTTTCATCAAAAATCTACCTCTTCTAGCTAAACAATTCCTTGAAGGGTTCTTAACATAGTGAAGAGTTCTTTGGAGCAAGGAAAATACAAAGCTTGACAAGTCTTCCATAGTAATCCAAGTGAAGGTTCAAAGTAAAAAGGTGAGGTTTGAACTTTTTCTTATGTGTTGTGTTATGTTGTGTGTTGGTTATTGTTGTAAAGTGTAGAAAATATAGAAATTCATGAAAATATGTGTATGGGGTGTGTTGGCCGAATGGTTTGGGTTATGCAAAGGTGTGGTGAATTAATTTTACTTAGTATTGTAATTGTTGTTATGGTAAGTTTCATGATGTAAAATAAGGATTTAATGGTTAAGGAGTGAAATTGTGTTGATTGTGGATTCTAGATTGCTAATAAAAAGCTTAATGATCTTAAAGAAATCATGGTAGTTGGAGACTTGCTTTAGAGATTATGTAAATTGAAAATAATGTTCTTGAATGTATGGAAGATAATGTTGTTAGTGTGGTGTTGTTGGTATATGAATTATAATGTTGTTAATGTTCTTATTGGAGTTGGAAAGTTTTGAAGGAAGTAGTATATTGATTGAGTTGTTACAATGTAACTTGGAATGAATATGGAAATTTTTAGTATGGTCGTTGATATTGTGTTGTTAGTTTGGCCGGGTCGAATTCCCGGATTGTTGTTGATTGAAATTGGCCAAGTTGAACTTGGCCGGATTGTTGTTGATTGAAATTGGCCAAGTTGAACTTGGTGGGATGGAGTAGTTTACAGGGGAAGTGCTGCAGAAATTTCGGTCGCCAAGTATCATTTAAGAATTCAATTCCAAAGGCACTAATCATGTTTGGTAAACTTGACCAATTTGTATATTTTGGCGGATTTGCGAGTTGAATTCGGGATAGCCAAAGGAGCGGAAAGAGGTATGTAAGGTCTCACTTTCCTTCTTCGGCATGTCTTAGACATAATAGGGTTGAATACAAACTTCGGGGATGATCCTATTCCTAGAAACCCGAGATTGAAATTAACCCTTTTTCATTCAATAGAATTGACTTAAATTTTTCATATCTTGTTGAAACAATAGCCCCTACTTCTATAACTTGCCAAATGAAACCGGATTTTGACAAAACCTTCATAAGTGACTCCATGAAACTTATTATATGCAATTTGGGTACGCCACCCCGGTCGACCCGAGGTGGGCCCACTATTCCCAAATTCCCTCCTATTGTTCCATTTAGCTTATTTTCGTACTATAATTAAGGGAAACTTTTAGCTACTATTCCGACTACTAAACAATAGTTGTTTAACTAATCTATTGATCCTAAGGTATGATCTTCTCCCCAATAGCTCGTAAATGTTTTCCAAACGCCCGCATTTTCCCAAAACAAAGGTTATGGCAAAGTAAGTTTTTTTGTCAATGACGATGAGTATGTTCTACAATGACATGGATGATGTCAGGAAAGAAAATGTTTACATGATGAATATGACAATGATGATTCCATGATTAAAGATTCCATAGTACATGAAACGATACCTT
The DNA here is from genome assembly GCF_019175385.1 of Lycium barbarum. Lineage (NCBI taxonomy): Eukaryota > Viridiplantae > Streptophyta > Magnoliopsida > Solanales > Solanaceae > Lycium > Lycium barbarum. Next base: position 55,924,540 of record NC_083338.1, read on the forward strand.
ATGATCCTGTTCTATGTTCTCTCATGATGTTATCCTTTATGGACAGTCTCGCCTTATAATTGTTGTTCCCTCAAGGTGAGACCTGACGACCATGACGATTTCATAATGTAATTGGAGGCTACCGACCTTACGCCACTCCGATAACGTTATAGCTTCTTTTTGGGCTCGCTTGCATGCTATGGTATATATGTATATATGTATATGTACACGGGGAAGAAGGGAGCAGGGCAGAGCGCTATAGACGCGGGGTTACACACGGTACATGTAGCCGTATTTGACTAGATATCATCCCGGACGCGGGATGCCCGGACGCGGGATATTTACACACATTCATGGTTAAATGGATCGGCTGCCGACGCCTCGGCACTATATATTATGTTTTATTTTCATATATGAACACAAAATGTTTTTTTTAAAGACAGCTTAGCATGCATGGCATCTGCCCTGGGTGGCACATACATGTACATGTTACTCTATTATCGCTCTATATGTCCTATGATTTCATTATGTATTGGTTGCAATTTATATTCCTCTCTTTACTATTTTCATGCCTTACATACTCGGTACACTATTCGTACTGACGTCCCTTCTTGTGGACGCTGCGTTTCATGCCGCGCAGGTAAGCAGGTAGACGGATCCGGTTCTTAGAAGCTCCACCAGCGGTTCATAGAGAGTGCTCCAGTTGTTCCGGAGCCACTGTTTATTGGTACTATTTTGTGTATATATATATATTCGGGCGTGACAGTGCTCGGCCCTTCTTGTGTATATGTGTATTATGTCTAGAGGCTCGTAGACAGATGTGTCCAGTTAAATGTTTTGTACTTTTAGAAGTCCTAGTCGATGTATAATGTGTTAGTAAAGGTTGTTCGCCTAGGTTCATAACTATGCTACTAATGTTAATGTTAAGTAACAAAAAAAATGGTATAGGTCATACGACCCACTTAGTAATAAGGATATGAGACAAGATAAGAGGTGCTCGGTACAAGTACCGGGTACTCGTCACGGCCCCTAGTCGGGTCGTGACAGAAGTGGTATCAGAGCAGTTCGGTCCTAGGGGTTTGTCTACGAGCCGTGTCCAGTAGAGTCATGTTTATGGGTGTGTTGCGCGCCACACTTATAGGCAGGAGGCTGCGGGGCATTTAGGAAATATGACCTTCTTTGCATTCTAGATCGTGCAATAGAGCTATAGTAAGGGTTTTTCCGGTGTTATATTTTCAGCGATACCTGCGAAGATGAAAGCGACAGCCTCCGAGAAGGGCAAGACGGTAGCGGAAAGGCGGACTGAATGGGAGTCACCGGTAAATATTGAAGAAGGCGAATCTCATAGTAAGGCTCCCTCTCGTGCTGATCGCACTCCGCAGACATTAGGGGAGCAAGAAGGGATTTCCGTTCCAGTTTCAGCACTCCCCGCTCCCCCACCTAATGCTTCACTTCAGGAGATGAGACGGGCCATCCTTCTGCTAACTCAGATAGTAGATACTCAAGCCCAACAACAAGGCATAGATTCTGGTAATAAGGATCGCAGAAAAAGGGCTAGACCTTCCGAAACGAGAAGTGTGTATAGAAGGAGGCAGGCACCACAACAGTCGGGGTATTCAGGACCAGATCAGAGTGCTCGAGTTTCGGGGCCCCGGCATAGAGCCAACGTTAGTAGCACGGGGCTACCCCCACCGCGGTGTGCGCGATGTGGCAGGCCACACTCTGGGCAGTGTTACTTAGATACAGATGCCTGTTTTGTCTCTGGTCGGGCTGACCATTTGATGCGTGATTGCCTATGGAGGTACGACAGAGACCAAACTCAGCCCGCCGGATCCGGTCAGGGCTATGGAGTTTTGGGTTCCCAGTGTGGCGGTGAGCTTAATCAGCGGAGAACACCCGTATCACGCTGCCCTCAGTGTCGTAGATTCCATGCAGGGCCGTGTCGCGCGGGTTTGGGTATTTGTTATACTTGTGCTAACTCAGGTCATTATATGCGCGACTGCCCATTTCGCCGTGACAGAGGGGGGTTCAGCCCACGGAGGTAACACGCGACTCACAATCATTGGCGCACCCTCCAATGCAAAGGTCCCAGATAGCAGTAGGCAGCGAAAGAGGCCGAGAAGGAACACACAGTTCGAGTGGACCCCAGCATCATACCTATGCACTAGCTGGCCGACAGGATCCTGAGCTATCCCCTGATGTCTTTCCAGGTATATTATCAGTATTTTTCTACAATATACAAGTATCGATTGATCCAGGTTCTACGTGTCAGATATCGCACCCTAAATCGCTGAACATATTAGGGAGGGGAAACCCGAGCTAAATCAAACGAGCTGGGATGTCTATGCCTGTTGCGACTAAGGTGTTTTCGCCACTACTGGGAATGTGGAGATTTAGGACAAAAATTAGCCATACACATAGGAAAAAGGACGAATACTGGGGACTGCGGAGGTTAGAATTGTAATTAAAAGAAAAGATGTGTTACGCGGACGTTTTGAAAACTTCTAAGACCCCAACTTGTCCCATATTAGGTGATATAGGTAGTGCGGGGCAGTCGATATAATTATACCAGCATTCATGCACTAAAATGCACCAAAGTTTCAAGGTTAAGCGTGCTAGGGTGAGAGCAATATCAAGATGGGTAACCCCCTAGGAAAAAATGCTGAAAATTTCATAAATGTGGAAACAAGAGACGAATGTGAAATTAGGTAGCCCAATGTAAATGAGAGTGTGTGGAGTGATTAGAAACCCTACAGAAGTCATGTAAGCTGAGACGGACTAGACTAGCAGAAGAAGAGAAAGCATGACAGAGCTTCAGGATTAAAGAAAGTCGATTAGTGTTTGGAAGTGATTGTAAAGAAAAAACAATATAATGGTGGAAAGGTATATACGAACATGACATCTTATCTGTGACTGTAGGATCCTAACAAGCAGTGTCGCGATGCATAGAATGTGCTAGCTGAATGAAATTCAAAGGACGTAATGAAGGGTATGAGTATGGATGTCACCGGGTAAGACCGATGCTGCACCCACAAGGCTATAACGGCCTAATGCGATGATATACGGGAACATATCTAACAAGGGGATAAACGTGACAAACCCTATGCAGAGGGAATTACAACTGTAAAAGATCGCGAAAGACAACGATTGCTTAAAGGGCATAGGCGTGTGTAGGCCCTCTTAATAAAGGAGGGGAGGACATGTTGGACCTAAAATGGACTATGACGATTCAAGAACCAACAAAAGGGACTTGTTGGTGCAGAGCCAGCGTTCGGAGCTAGCTCAATTGGCCTGCGACATAAAGGCAAGCTAAGCTCCTAAAATGGACATGCTAAGCGACATGTGAGATATCTACGAAGGAGACCTCCCCGAAGTACTATAATACACTATGAGGCCGTTTAACATTCGAGGAAGAATGTTCTAAAGGGGGGGGGGGGAGGATGTTATATCCCGCATTTTCTGCAATCGTATAATTCAAGACAATTGCGGGAAGACAACAAGCAAGACCATATTTTATTTTGTTAAGCATATGAATGGCTTATGAAGAATTTAGAAGTGGAATTATTAAGAAAGGTCAAGGACATAAAGGGAAATTTGCAATATGACTCGTGGATATACGGAGGAAGACGAAGGGTAAATTTGGAATTTGGAAAAAAATAAATTTTCATGAAGTGCAAAACACAAAAAAATAGGCTTGGCTAATTGGGCCATGTTTGGCCATCCACCTAGTAGTGGGCTTAAGCCCACATGGGGCTTTAATGAACAAATTTAAAAGATTACTAAGTCATCTTTATTTGTCATAATTCTCTTGAAATTTGAAGTGTCTTGAAGAATAAGAGAAAGGGAGAAACACTTCAAAGGCCATTTCGGCCATAACAAGAGCAACAAGAACTTTGGGAATTTTTCATCAAAAATCTACCTCTTCTAGCTAAACAATTCCTTGAAGGGTTCTTAACATAGTGAAGAGTTCTTTGGAGCAAGGAAAATACAAAGCTTGACAAGTCTTCAATAGTAATCCAAGTGAAGGTTCAAAGTAAAAAGGTGAGGTTTGAACTTTTTCTTATGTGTTGTGTTATGTTGTGTGTTGGTTATTGTTGTAAAGTGTAGAAAATATAGAAATTCATGAAAATATGTATATGGGGTGTGTTGGCCGAATGGTTTGGGTTATGGAAAGGTGTGGTGAATTAATTTTACTTAGTATTGTAATTGTTGTTATGGTAAGTTTCATGATGTAAAATAAGGATTTAATGGTTAAGGAGTGAAATTGTGTTGATTGTGGATTCTAGATTGCTAATGAAAAGCTTAATGATCTTAGAGAAATCATGGTAGTTGGAGACTTGCTTTAGAGATTATGTAAATTGAAAATAATGTTCTTGAATGTATGGAAGATAATGTTGTTAGTGTGGTGTTGTTGGTATATGAATTATAATGTTGTTAATGTTCTTATTGGAGTTGGAAGGTTTTGAAGGAAGTAGTATATTGATTGAGTTGTTACAATGTAACTTGGAATGAATATGGAAATTTTTAGTATGGTCGTTGATATTGTGTTGTTAGTTTGGCCGGGTCGAATTCCCGGAGTGTTGTTGATTGAAATTGGCCAAGTTGAACTTGGTGGGATGGAGTAGTTTACAGGGGAAGTGCTGCAGAAATTTCGGTAGCCAAGTATCATTTAAGAATTCAATTCCAAAGGCACTAATCATGTTTGGTAAACTTGACCAATTTGTAGATTTTGGCGGATTTGCGAGTTGAATTCGGGATAGCCAAAGGAGCGGAAAGAGGTATGTAAGGTCTCACTTTCCTTCTTCGGCATGTCTTAGACATAACAGGGTTGAATACAAACTTCGGGGATGATCCTATTCCTAGAAACCCGAGATTGAAATTAACCCTTTTTCATTCAATAGAATTGACTTAAATTTTTCATATCTTGTTGAAACAATGGCCCCTACTTCTATAACTTGCCAAATGAAACAGGATTTTGACAAAACCTTCATAAGTGACTCCATGAAACTTATTATATGCAATTTGGGTACGCCACCCCGGTCGACCCGAGGTGGGCCCACTATTCCCAAATTCCCTCCTATTGTTCCATTTAGCTTATTTCCGTACTATAATTAAGGGAAACTTTTAGTTACTATTCCGACTACTAAACAATAGTTGTTTAACTAATCTATTGATCCTAAGTTATGATCTTCTCCCCAATAGCTCGTAAATGTTTTCCAAACGCCCGCATTTTCCCAAAACAAAGGTTATGGCAAAGTAAGTTTTTTTGTCAATGACGATGAGTATGTTCTACAATGACATGGATGATGTCAGGAAAGAAAATGTTTACATGATGAATATGACAATGATGATTCCATGATTAAAGATTCCATAGTACATGAAACGATACCTTATGATCCTGTTCTATGTTCTCTCATGATGTTATCCTTTATGGATAGTCTCGCCTTATAATTGTTGTTCCCTCAAGGTGAGACCTGACGACCATGACGATTTCGTAATGTAATCGGAGGCTACCGACTTTACGTCACTCCGATAACGTTATAGCTTCTTTTTGGGCTCGCTTGCATGCTATGGTATATATGTATATATGTATATGTACACGGGGAAGAAGGGAGCAGGGCAGAGCGCTATAGACGCGGGGTTACACACGGTACATGTAGCCGTATTTGACTAGATATCATCCCGGACGCGGGATGCCCGGACGCGGGATATTTACACACATTCATGGTTAAATGGATCGGCTGCCGACGCCTCGGCACTATATATTATGTTTTATTTTCATATATGAACACGAAATGTTTTTTTAAAGACAGCTTAGCATGCATGGCATCTGCCCTGGGTGGCACATACATGTACAGGTTACTCTATTATCGCTCTATATGTCCTATGATTTCATTATGTATTGGTTGCAATTTATATTCCTCTCTTTACTATTTTCATGCCTTACATACTCGGTACACTATTCGTACTGACGTCCCTTCTTGTGGACGCTGCGTTTCATGCCGCGTAGGTAAGCAGGTAGACGGATCCGGTTCTTAGAAGCTCCACCAGCGGTTCATAGAGAGTGCTCCAGTTGTTCCGGAGCCACTGTTTATTGGTACTATTTTGTGTATATATATATATTCGGGCGTGACAGTGCTCGACCCTTCTTGTGTATATGTGTATTATGTCTAGAGGCTCGTAGACAGATGTGTACAGTTAAATGTTTTGTACTTTTAGAAGTCCTAGTCGATGTATAATGTGTTAGTAAAGGTTGTTCGCCTAGGTTCATAACTATGCTACTAATGTTAATGTTAAGTAACAAAAAAAATGGTATAGGTCATACGGCCCACTTAGTAATAAGAATATGAGACAAGATAAGAGGTGCTCGGTACAAGTACCGGGTACTCGTCACGGCCCCTAGTCGGGTCGTGACAGGAACAACCTTTGAGTGGAACTTATCTTCTTGCACAAAAACCCTAACTCTCTTCTCTTGAGTTTTCGTGGCTTAGGTGAACTTTTACTAGGTTTCACACACTTGATTTCATGGTTTTGGTGTAGTTGATCATGGATTTCCTTTGATTTCTTGTGGATGAATGATGGAGAAGGTTCTAGAGGGTTCTTGAAGAGAGGAGAGTGGAAGATGAAATGAAATAAAATGAGGGAATGGTCCTTATTTTAAATCATGAAATCAGTCCCAACCGAGTTATACGGTACGATCGATGGAGCGTCGATCGGATCGACGGGGCGTCGATCTGATCGTCAAAGTCATTAAATTTCCAGTGAGCAATCTGCCGTGTCCTTTCATTCTACGGTTAGACGGACGGTCCGTCAAACTGATCGACGGAGCGTCAATCTGATCGTCGAATGGTCTTCCCTCTATTTCAATTTTACGGCACAATCGACGAAGCGTCGACTCGTCCGACGGTACAAAGAACGACCGTCGAACCCCCCTTTGGCAGAACTGCGGTGGAGTTTCATTTAACGAACCTTTCTCCCTTGCCTCTAAATTCTTTGGAATCTTAATTAGAATTATTAAGTATCCCTTCTTACTTGTAGGGGCATCATGTACTCCTTAACTTACGTTAGTCCCTTCACCGCTCAGCCACCCAAAGTTCCGAGGTGTAACATTCTCCCCCCCCCCCCCCCCCCCCACCCTCCGTTTTGGAACATTCGTCCTCGAATGTTATGTACTCGGGAATTCTAAAAAACTTTTGCCAGAGTTTCCCCTGTAATGTGGCATTACTATCCTGTCACAACAATCCATAATAACATTGCCTCACAGGGCCATAACATAATAGCAACATAAATTGGCCACACACAACCAAAAGCATAAAAAAAAGCATACACAGCTCATATTGTTAACCTTTTATCTTGAACCTCTCACGGGGGTTGGAATGAGTGCGAGTACTTGAAATTCATACTCTCTTCTGCTTCCCAAGTCATTTCTTCCCGATTGTTGTTTCGCCACAAGACTTTGACTGAAGCTACTTCCTTGTTTCGAAGTCTTCGCACTTGCCTGTCCAAAATGGCAATGGGCACTTCTTCATATACTAGTTTTTCTGTCACTTAAACATCATCTATTGGAAAAATTCTCTTGGGATCCCCAACACACTTGAGAAGCATTGAGACATGAAAAACTGGGTGAACTGATTCAAGCTCTGAAGGCAAGTTTAATTCATAGGCTACTTGGCCCACCTTACGTATAATTTTAAGGGTCCAATGTAGCGGGGACTCAATTTCCCTTTCTTGCCAAATCTCATCACTCCTTTCATTGGCGATACCTTAAAAAATACCCAATCATCAACCTGAAATTCCAAGTCTCGTCGGCGGTTGTCCGCGTAAGATTTTTGGCGACTTTGGGCTGTCAGCAACCGATCTCGGATCACTTTGACTTTTTCTACCGCTTGCTGAACTAATTCAGGGCCTATTTACTGTACTTCCCCTATTTCGAACCATCCAATTGGGGATGTACACTTTCTTCCATATAAAGCTTAATACGGGGCCATTTAAATACTGGAATGGTAGCTATTGTTATATGCAAACTCAATAAGGGGTAGTGATCATCCCAACTAGCACCGAAATCCAGCACACATGCTCGGAGCATATCTTCCAATGTCTGTATAGTACGTTCGGCTTGTCCATCAGTCTGCGGATGAAATGCCGTGCTAAGCTTCACTTGAGTACCTAGACCTTCTTGGAAAGACTTCCAGAACTTGGCTGTAAATTGTGCTCCTCTATATGTGATAATGGATAGTGGAATACCATGAAGTCGCACAATTTCTTTGAGATACAACCTCGCATACTCTTCTGCTGAGTATGTGGTCCTGACTGGAAGCAAATGAGATGCCTTTGTTAATTTGTCCACAATTACCCATATAGAATCACACTTGCCTCGGGAACGGGTTAATCCTACAATAAAATCCATATTGATAATTTCCCATTTCCATCGCTTGCAATAACCCTCCTGGCTTTTGATGTTCGATCTTTACTTGTTGGAAATTTGGACATTGGGCTACAAATTCAGCTATGTCTCTCTTCATGCCATCCCACCAATATATCAATTTGAGATCATGATACATCTTTGTTGCACCTGGGTGAATAGAATATCGAGAATAATGGGCTTCTTTCAGAATTCGTCGGCGCAATTCTGCAACATTCGGAACACGTAGCCTGCCTTGGTATCGGAGAATCTCATCCATCGAAGTTTTAAATGGAGATCTCTCTTTTTCATGAAGTGCTCTCTATATTGGCTCAACTGAGGGTCTTTATACTGACGCTCTTTCACTTCCACATTCAAGGATGAAACCGTCGGATACTTGATACCAATCCCTGCACTACCTGAATCAATTACACGCACTCCAAGATTAGCTAATTGATGGAGCTCGTGAACCATCTCTTTCTTTTCCGGAGGAACTTCACATAAACCGCCCATTGATCGGCGGCTAAGCGCATCGGCTACTACATTTGCTTTTCTAGGATGGTACAAAATATTCACATCATAATCCTTCAACAATTCTAACCACCGCCTCTGCCGCAGATTTAACTCCTTCTGCTTGAAAATGTATTGAAGGCTCTTGTGGTCTGTATAGATATCAACATCTACGCCATACAAGTAATGTCTCCATATCTTTAATGCATGAATAACTGCAGCTAATTCGAGGTCATGAGTTGGATAGTTCTTTGCATGTTTCCGCAGCTGCCTCGAAGCATAAGCAATGAATCTACCGTGCTGCATTAACACGCATCCTAATCCAACACCAGAAGCATCGCAGTATACTACATAACCATCTGACCCTTCTTGAAGTGTTAAGACTGGAGCTGAGGTTAATCTGTCCTTCAACTCTTGGAAGCTGCGTTCACAAGCATCATTCCATTGAAATTTAGCTGACTTCTGGGTTAGCTTCGTCAATGGGGCGGAAATAGATGAGAATCCCTCTACGAATCTTCTATAATAACCTGCCAATCCCAGAAAACTACGAACTTCTGTAGGCGTCGTAGGCCTTGGCCAATTCTTCACAGCTTCAATTTTCTGAGCGTCGACTCGAATGCCGTCATCCGAAATAACATGGCCCAAAAATGTTACGGAATTCAGCCAAAAATCGCACTTTGAAAATTTTGCATATAATTCTTGAGCTCGAAGAATTCCAAATACGATACGTAAATGATCTGCATGCTCTGATTCTGTGCGAGAATACACCAGAATATCATCAATGAATACTATTACAAATAGATCCAAGAGTGGCCTGAACACATTATTCATCAAATTCATAAATACGACCGGAGCATTAGTCAACCAAACGACATCACCCTAAACTCATAATGGCCATATCTCGTTCTGAAGGCTATTTTAGGAATATCTTCTTCTTTAACGCTCACTTGATGATAACCCGACCTCAGGTCCATTTTAGAAAACCACTTGGCACCCTGCAGCTGATCGAATAAATCGTCAATCCTTGGGAGAGGATATTTGTTCTTTATCGTTACCTTGTTCAACTGCCTATAATCGATGCACATTCGTAGGGAACCATCTTTCTTTCTCACGAACAAGACTGGTGCTCCCCATGGTGATGAACTGGGTCTAATAAACCCCTTTTCAATCAAATCTTTCAACTGCGCCTTTAGCTCTTTCAATTCTGCCGGAGCCATTCGATAAGGAGGAATAGAAATCGGCTTGGTGTCCGGTAACACATCAATGGTGAAGTCAATTTCTCTTTCTGGAGGAAGACCTGGAAGTTCATTTGGAAATACATCCGGAAATTCATTCACTACCGAAACGGATTGGAAAGTTGGCGACGTTGCTTCGGTGTCATGTACTCGGGCTAGATGATAAATATAGCCTTTAGCTATCATCTTCCTTGCCTTAAGGTAGGAAATAAACCTACCTTTTGGAGAGGCTGTATTACCCTTCCACTCAAGCACGGGCTCTCCCGGAAATTAAAATCGAACTATTTTCATTCGGCAATCAACATTAACATAACATGAGGCTAACCAATCCATACCCATAATCACATCGAAATCTAGCATTTCCAGCTCAATTAAATCAGCTTTGGTCTGGCGACTGCATATCACAAATACACAGTTTTTATACACTTGCCTAGCTATCACACGATCACCAACCGGAGTAGATACCTCAAAAGGTTTGATTGGCTCAGGTTTCACCCTAATACGACCAGCAAAATACGAGGTAATATAGGAAAAAGTAGAACTCGGATCTATCAAGGCATATACATCATGGGAAAATATGCATAATGTACCTGTAACCACATCTGGGGAGGACTCGAGATCCTATCGTTCGGCTAAAGGATACACACGGGGCTGAATGACACCTGAAGTAGACGCTCCCCCTCGGCCTCTACCTCGACCTGCTGAAATCTGGGGAGTCTGCCCTACCGGGCGTTCTTAAGATGAACCCGCTGCTGATCCTGTGGGCTGAATCCCAACTCTACCGCTCATCGATGGGCAATCTCGCATCATATGCCCAACCTGACCACAGGTATAGCAAGCATCCGAACGTTGGCGACATTGTCCAGAATGTAGTCTACCGCACTGGCTGCATCGCGGTACTGAGGGTCTCCTCTGACTATAATCTTCCCTGAACTGAGAATCGGAGGCGCTCGAACTCTGACCCTGTCCTGAATGAAAGGAGTGATCAAATCTCCTACCCGTAAATCGAAGAGGTGCACTAGTCACCGACTGACCTGAATGTTGGGAATAAGTCTGCCTCGATCCCCCTCTATAATCACTGCCTGCCCTAATAGATCTGCCCCTCTTTCTTTACCTTCTATCAATTTCATGATCACCTCTTGGTGGTTGCTGTCGTCCCTCTAAGTTCTGGGCATGGGCTTGTATTCAGGAAATATCCATCCTTTCTTGAAGCGAAGCCGTCAAACAATCATTTAACAAATGTGGCCCCAAGCCACTCACAAACCTGTGCACCCTATCTCCCATATCGGCCACCACAGTCGGGGCATATCTAGCCAAGGAATTAAATTGAAGGCTATATTCCTGAGCACTCATATTTCCTTGCTTCAAATTTAGAAATCTATCCGCTCTAGCTCGGCGGACCTCGGGTGGCAAATAGTGACGGATGAAAGTGTTGCTCCCAAACGCACACACAAGTATACGCGGTCGTACAAGTAATATAGACTGTTAAGTCCAGATATCGATCCCACAGAGACTTAGATTCTACTGTGGACGTTACCTCCTTTACCTTGGTGCACACTTGTTGTGAGTTCAAATTTGCGCTCTGCAGGGTTGTACTCCATCCGGTCATGTTTCTGAACCTTATATTTGTGGTACTCGAACAGTTTTGACGGTTTTGGCATCCACCTTAGACCTTCTGCTGCATAGCTGCAACATCATCAACTTTAAGAACCTCAGTTGCTTTTTGTGGTAACCCCGGGCTATTCTTATGATACTCATGATAACCCTCAGACATCCTCTCAAGGAGATCTTCCATCTCTTCATATGTTTTGTTTAAGATCTGCCCTTGAGCTGAAGCATTCATCAGGGCCCTTGATTCATGGTTAAGACCTTCTACGAAATAGTTGCCAATGATCTCCTTTGGCTGCATGTGATGGGGGCAATCTCGCAGATAGCCCTTATACCTTTCCCAAGCGTGTGGTAGAGATTCAGAATCTCTCTGAGTGAAGTTAGCAATTCTTCCTCGCAGCTCCTTTGTTTCTTGGGTGAGAAGAACCTGTCGATATACTTATTTGATAATATCTCCCAAGAAGTAATAGAACCTGCAGGTAGATTCGTCAACCATTCCCTCGCTTCGCCAATCAGTGAGAACGGAAATAAGGACAGCTTCACATAATCATCGGGAACATCTCTATATTGGAAATTTTCGCTCAACTCCACGAACTGCATCAAGTGCTTATGCGGGTCTTCACTAGACTTTCCCATATACTGGCACGTATATTGCACTAGCCGCACTGTTCCTTCTTTTAGCTCGAAATTTCCAGTAATGTCAGGCCTAACAATAACCTTAGCAATAGTTGCCAGACTAGGCCTAGCATAACTGGATAAAAGAATCTGTTGTTCTTGTGCCCTCGCAGCTGCTCTTTCACCCTGTTCATCGCTGTTTCTGGCTCTATCCCTTTCTGCCTGTTCAAGAGCAAGTCTTGCTGCTTCTTTAGCCATTTTTCTCTGTCGGTGAAATGTTCTTTCGATTTCTTGATCAAGATCAACTAATGGTTTTCCTGAACTTCTAGTGCTTGGCATAAACCAGAGAAGCCTGAAGTGACACAAGTAGAACAACGAAAAAAGTAAAGACTTGAATAGAAAAAAACAAACTCAAATTAGAAAAACAGTAAAAAAATTTCTAACTCCCCGGCAACGGCGCCAAAAACTTGTTGCTCCCAAACGCACACGCAAGTATACGCGGTCGTACAAGTAATATAGACTGTTAAGTCCAGGTATCGATCCCACAGAGACTTAGATTCTACTGTTAAGCTAATTCAAATTCGAATGAAACTATTCAAGAAAGTGAAAATCAAGATGTTTGTTGTACTAAACTAAAACTTAAAAGTAAACAATTTGTGAAGGGTGTTTTTGTGACTGGGACTATCTTGACAAAGATTGTAAGAATTATCAGATGAGAGAAAGATCTAGGGTTATGGATTTCGAAAATCCAGTTGATCTTTAGACAATTCCACCTATTTTATTTCCTAGGTTACTAGTTGATGGGTTAATTATACTTTATGATATTCTCTCGAACTACTCACAAGCCTGTAGATGTTACTATAATGCCTATATCTCTATGGTCATCAGAGGTAACAAGAACGCATTTATTTCTCCGTATTCAACTAAGTAGGGCTAAAGGGTATATCTCTATCCTCAGTAGCGAAACGATTAAATCGAATAAACTCTATTTATTCCTATTACGTACGTGAATTCCCTTTCTCAAGTTCAATTCGCGCACCACAGATAGTGTCTAACTATTGGCCAGATAATCAAACAATTAAGATCAAGAATAAATAAGCAACCAGAAATATGTAAAATCAATAGATAATAATTGTCATCAAACCAAATTTCAAGTCTTTCACCACAACCCTAGAATTAAGAAGTTTAGCTACTCATGATTCGATCATAGACAAAAGAATTCATGAATAAACTAGGGTTGAAAAAGATGAAAAATAAAATAACCTAGAGAGAGAAAAAATAGAACGGTGGCTTACAACTCCTTGAATAATCACAGCACACCGTTCTCAGCTATTAAAACGTCTATATATTGTCTAGGGTAAAAACAAAAAATAAGTAATCCAAATCCCAGTCGAATCGGGACAACTCACGCAGAACCCCGCTTTCCTTCCGCATCGCGGAAGGATCGCGCAGGGTACTGAGGCTTCTCGCTTTCCTTCCGCATCGCGGATGGATCGCCTGATGGTATTGCCTGGCTAGACTTGTCCGCTTTCTACACGCGATGCGGAAGAAAAGCGGACCATTCAGTCGAATTATTTTCCTTTTTGGTTCGTCCTTTGTGGTCTTCGACTCGTCATCTCGTCTACTCGTCATATGTTCCAAACTCAATCACCTTAATCTCAGTTTTCCATCGTTTGTCATCGTTGTACCTATACACATGAAATATAACGATATAAGTTCAAATACGACGGTTGCATCATGAATTAAGCGATAAAAGTCATAAGAGTAGGCTGTAAAATGACACAAAACATGATATTTGTGCAAAATATCACCACCCCCACTTAGACTTTGCTCGCCCTCGAGCAAACACAAACCAACACCAGACTATACTTCTAGTTCCACTCATTCAAACAGGTCTGCAATGGGATTCGGCGAGTATGGCTATCTCTAAAGAAAGATTTTCAAAACCAAAACAATGACCCAAGTTGCGAAAGCCATGCCAAAGATGGCACCAAGGACCACCGTCCTGAAAGAACACTTCACTTTTAAAACCAATTGACCCAACGACACCACTTTATAACATGTAAGCAACCTTATCATCAAGAAATCAACACTTCACCACTCTATTTCTAATTATGTGCCCTCACCAAAACAAAGCGGTCCATATCTCATCAAGAATCACATATGTTTAAATCAATGGACCTAAAATCAATAAGTACGCTCACTCTCACAAAAAATATCACATGTAAAATACGCCATACCATATGCTTGCCCGTAGTGTAACCACTCCACTAATACAAGTAAGACGAACCAAGAATCAACTAGGACTTTGAGGGTTGTAATGTAGGCTAAGGGACGGGTAGGAATTATTTGGATAATAGTGACTAACCTCCCTAAGCACTTTAATACATATACTTTTATTATTATTGCACAATATCTTCAATAGCCCTGATTCGACACCAACCAACCTTTAAATTTCTCCCAATTCACCCATTTTCTTTGTTTAAGCACCACTTTTGTTTTTAAAAAAGTCACACAAGCTAGAAGGGAAACTTTTTTGCTACATTTTTTTTCTTTTCTTTTTTCAATTCCCAACTAGCAGGTGAATTAGTTCTGTTCATTCGGTGCTCCCAGTGTCTTCCTAGATTACAATTAACAACCATTTCCCCTCTTTATTTCACGACCCAACTCCCATTATACATGTAATTGATTAAAGTTCTCATGGAGTGTTTGGATCAAAAATCAAGTTTTATAGAACGAAGGGGTAAAGGCTAATTAACTGCTATCAAAGAAAAGGCTAAAGGCTCAAAAGGGTTAACTTGGGTGCTATTTGCAAGTTGGTAGGATAACTTTTTAGGCTTTTTAGTGACAAATCAAAGGAACGCCTCTATCACTTTCTAGGTTCAACCGAACTTCATTTCGCTTTGTGAACACACAGGGCAAGTTCTAGACGTCAATACCAAACATGGACTCAAATATGAAAACTTACTCCCACATGGCACACAATCAACGCAAGAGGGATCCGGTTGTTCCTCGAATCAAACAACAATGAAAATCAACAATGCCAAGTGGGTCATACGAGTCACACATAAACCATTTCAAAGAGCTTTCAAGAAAAGTGATAGAATTTCACGGCATGCTTTCACAAAAAATTTAAAGATCACTCATATGCCAATACTTCACCTATCCCGTGCACCTAGCTTTTGAATACACCTATCCTAAGGACTAATTTTCCCTCAAGCAGGTTGTCATCCACCCGTCATCAGGAAAAGCCCTTTCTATGACTACAAAAGAAAAATCTACCTACGTCCGGTTCAAAGGCCGCCCCTCAGGAAAGAACCGAGGCCATAAGAAAACCAAAGGGGGTGGATGATGAATGCCTACTAATGATGGACTTAAGAATTTATCAAAGAAAAATAAGGAAAATAAAATGTTTTTGTATTTTTTTTTGACAATAAGATGTAAAACTACTAAAAAAAAACTCCTAAGGCATACTAATCATCATCCGCAACCTCAAAACATGTTGTTACAAACCAGGGATGTATTTTCCCACCCCACACTTAAAATTATGCAATGCCCTCAATGCATATATATTTTAAAACAAATAAAGCGCAAGCAAGGTAAGAAATACTCCCTGGGGCCCATTAGGGCCTAGTCGTCCTCATCGAGGAAATCCTCACCATCAGCCTCGCCCTCATGTGGCTCGGCGTCCTCTTCTTCTTCATTGTCGTCGCCTTGCATCAGCGACTCTACCTCCTCCCCTTCTTCGAATGCAGCCAATACTCGATCAACCGAGTTTTCATCCTCATCCGCAGGTAACTGAGACAGCTCGCCCACAAGTGCCCGAGAATATGGAGTGTGGGGGTTCTGAATAAAGAACCTTCAGAGATCAATGTTAAAGTGCTCACTCGCAACATCATCCCCGAGTAAAGCTGGGCTAGTACAGTGGACTGGGCGGACCTCTCATCTACCGGAGTCAAATGATGTCCGGATACACTCGCTGGGGCCATGACATTTTAGATGTCGAGCGAGTCAATGGGCGCCTCAAGTACTCTATTAGTAGAGTATGCCAACTCCTCGTCGAGACTCATTAAGTAGGAAATGAGAGTGTTTACATAACTCAGCCTTTTAGACTTGCCAGCCCGCACTCTTCGAATTTCCTGCATCATCCAATACCGATGTTCACCGGCTGCCCTGTCATCAGGAAGTACACTATGCACACTCCCTTCCTTTGTACCTCCGAGAAGTGATAAAGTGGCATGATTCTAGCATTTAGAAGGCGCAACCACACTCGGGCCTCTCTACAAAAATTACTCATGCTCATGCTCCGATGCTTCTGAAGAGGCCCTGAGTATCGTGCCCATTGAGCTTTTGAGTTGGCTCCACAAAGAGGTTCCTGGATAGCCCTATAATCGGGTCTTTTGATAAATTCTATCAATGGTTCAACAGGCACATCCGGGACTCCAATTGCCCCGCACAAAGTCGATGCCGTCAATGGCACCCAATTTTTCCGAACGAATACAGAATCTGCACTCCCACGGATTGGCATGCTAGCGTAAAGTTCCATGACCCAATCAATGTTCACAGGCCCCGGTTGTTCGAACACTGACGTCCATCCCATGGTGACTATACGGTTGTAGATATCCCGAAAATTCTTCTTCAATGGGACTCAACTGATCGTTCGCTCATGATTGTATCCCTTCGAGGTGTCAAACCCCGCATACCACTCTGCCCCGTCCCCAGAGAGTTGGGGTGGGGCGTCCTTTTAGATGCTGGAGGAATGACAACCGCGGGATGCTTGCCAATTCTGGATGTCTGCCCTGTTGTCGCTTTGGACGGGTTTTGTGCTCTCCCTCTTTTTCTGCCTTGGGAGGAGGAGACGACAGATTTGCCTTTGGACTTGGCGTGAACCATCTTTCCTGCAAAACAACGCGTCACCAAACGAGGAGTACAGGTCAGTAACCAAGAGGGTCGTGGCACAACCCCACACTTACTCCAAACTATAGTACGAAAATCGAAATCAAAGAAGTTAACTACTCCTACATGACAAAGAAAGCAAAAACAAAGTAAGCTATTTCATGTTGTAGGGCTTGGAATGGAAAAATCACAATTCTCCAATCCTCCTTCACAATTCGAATTTTATGGTGAGAGGAGATGCACAAGGGTTCCTATGCTCGGTTAATGTTCCATTGCTACTCAAGACATCACAATTTCACAAAAACTTCGTTTTGCACTTTTATCGAACACCTTGTGCGATTAAAATCGTCCCTTAACTTTTTATAACAATGGTGGGTTGAAGAACCCTCCCTTGTGCAATGGGAGTCACATTCTAGCCATAATCACTCATATCACACAAGCAATTCCAATCCCCGCCCAAGATTCGCCCATACCCATATCCCTACTTTACAACTACAAACATCAACAATAAGGGGGAAAAGAAAAAAAATGGAAGATGAACCCACTTACCTTGTGAAGTTAATGGGGGATGGATTAGAGCAACTTGAAGTTGTTTTTGTTAGAGAGGGAATAGGGATGGGGATTGTTTTTCGTGGGAAAGGGAATGTGGGAGAGAAGGGGACTTTTTTGTGTGAACGGGAATGAAGGGCCGCGGATATATCATAAATAAGAGAAAAAAAATACAGACCGGGTCGACCAGCGCGATCCGTCCGCATAGCGGAAGGAAAGAGCGATCAATCCACATCGCGGGACCGATGCGCAAATCACTGAAGGGTTCTCATTTTTCATGCGCGATCGATCCGCATCGCGGAACCGATGCGCAAATCACTGGGCACTTTGTATTTTTCTTCTTTCCGCCCAATTCCTGCAACATGAACAAATGTGACCTATATCATACAATAAAAAAATGGGTTGCCTTCCAACAAGTGCCTTAGTTAAGGTCATGGCACAACACTTTTTAAAAAAAAAAATATTTTATTTTTATAACACCGGTTGCATCCCGAGAAGCGCCTAATTTAACGTTGCGGCACGACGTAGGATTTCCTCAAGCCTCTTCTAGATTGATGGTGGACCTCACACGGTCAGTGGCCTCCCCGTAGTAATGCTTCACTCTTTTCCCGTTCACCAAAAATGTCTCATCCGAGTTGGGTTTCTTTAGCTCAACTGCTCCATGTGCAGTCACACGAACTACCTCGAATGGTGCGGACCACTTACTCTTCAACTTTCCACCGAAAATCATCAGCCTAGAGTTATACAGCATGACTAACTGCCTAGGCTCAAAGTCACGAGATTGGATGCGCCTGTCATGAATTCTCTTCGTTCGCTCCTTGTACATTTTCGCGTTTTCATAAGCATGATAGCGAAATTCCTCCACCTCGTGCAGCTGCAACAGTCTCTTTTCTCCAGCTTGAACCATGTCTAGATTCAGCTTCTTGATCGCCCAATATGCTCTATGCTCAAGCTCAACTGGTAGATGACATGCCTTACCAAAAACAAGCTTATAGGGAGATGTGCCAATCGGAGTTTTGTAAGCTATTCTGTATGCCCACAGAGCATCATCAAGCTTCAACGATCAATCTTTCCTACTTACCTCACAGTCTTCTCCAAAATCCTCTTGATTTCTCTGTTTGATACCTCCACGTGACCACTCGTCTGAGGGTGATAAGAAGTCGCTATCTTGTGTTTCACTCCATACTTGAGCAGCAATTTATCAAAGAGCTGATTGCAAAAGTGCATACCTTGATCACTGATGCTGGCCCGAGGGGTCCCAAACCTTGTAAAAATGTTCTTTTTCAGAAATCGTGCCACCACACTAGCATCATTGGTGGGAAGTGCAATGGCTTCCACCCACTTCGAGACATAGTCTACAACAACCAATATGTACTTATTCCCTTTTGATGGTATGAAGGGACCCATGAAGTCAATACCCCACACATCAAACAGATCGATTTCTAAGATGCCCTTCAAAGGCATTTCATGACGCTTGGAGATATTTTCGGTTCTCTGGCAGCTATCACATGCTCGCACAAATTCATGAGCATCTTTGAACGAAGTTGGCCAGTAGAACCCAGACTGAAGTACCTTTGCAGCTGTTCTGTCTCCGGCGTGATGTCCCCCATAGGGTCATGACTGACACTTCTCGAGAATCGCTGAGACCTCTTCCTCTGGAACACACCTTCTGATCGGCTGATCTGTGCCAACCCGGTAGAGATAGGGCTCATCCCACACATAGAAACGACTGTTATGCAAAATTCGCTTCTTCTTCTCGTGATTAGCACCAGGGGGTAAATCTCACTTACGATAAAGTTCACCATGTCTGCATACCATGGAACCTCAACTGATTGAAGAGCAAAGAGTTGTTCGTCAGGAAAAGTCTCCTTAATTGCCACTGCTTCATCCACATGTCCCCGATCTTCTAATCTCGATAAGTGATCTTCTACCTGATTTTCTGTGCCCTTTTGATCAAGAATCTCGATGTCAAACTCTTGCAGCAGCAACACCTAACGAATAAGCCTCGGCTTTGCATCCTTCTTTGCAAACAAATAACGAACTGCAGTGTGATCAGTATAGACAATCGCCTTCGTGCCCACCAGATATGATCGGAATTTGTCAAAGGCGTAGACAACCGCCAATAACTCCTTCTCTGTGACAGTATAGTTCATCTGGGCTGCATCAAGTGTCTTGCTGGCATAATAAATAGGATGAAACATCTTGTCCCTTTTCTAACCAAGGACCGCACCCACAACAAATCACTTGCATCACACATCAAAATAAACGGTAGAGACCAATCGGGTGCGATGATAATAGGAGCCGACACCAACCTTCGTTTCAGCTCATCAAAAGCCATCAGACAGGCTTCATTAAACACAAACTTCACATATTTCTCTAAAAGCTTGCACATTGGATTAGCAACTTTAGAGAAGTCTTTGATGAACCGTCGATAGAATCCTGCATGCCCAAGAAAACTGTGCACTCCCCGAACTGAAACTGGTGGTGGAAATCTTTCAATTGCTTCAATCTTCGCCTTGTCAACCTCTATTCCCTTGCTCGATATCTTGTGCCCAAGAAAAATTCCCTCTCGCACCATGAAGTGGCATTTTTCACAATTAAGTACCAAGTTCGTTTCTTTACAACGAGCTAACACGGCATCAAGATGATTTAAACAGTCATAAAAAAAATCTCCAAAAACAGAGAAGTCATCCATAAATACCTCCACATAATTTTCCATCATATCGGTGAAAATAGCCGTCATGCATCGCTGGAAGGTACCTGGAGCATTGCATAAACCGAAAGGCATCCTCCGGAATGGAAACGTGCCATATGGACATGTGAATGTGGTTTTATCTTGATCCTCAGGTGCAATCATGATATGGTTGTAACCCGAATAACCATCCAAAAAGCAATAATAATCATGCCCAGCCAATCTGTCGAGCATCTGATCCATGAAGGGCACAGGAAAATGATCTTCTCTGGTGGCGTTGTTCAACTTGCGATAGTCGATACATATCCTCCAGCTCATAACAGTTTGTTGAGGCACCAATTAATTCTTCTCGTTTTCCACCACAGTTATGCCCCCTTTCTTCGGGACACATTGTACAGGACTCACCCAATTGCTGTCCGAGATGGGATAAATAATGCAGCTGTCAAGCCACTTGATTACCTCTTTCTTCACCACCTCCTTCATGATCGGGTTCAGTCACCTCTGGCACTCAATACTGGGTTTGCTGTCTTCCTCCAATAATATTTTGTGCATGGAAAACGAGCTACTAATACCTCGAATATCAGCTATCGACCACCCAAGGGCTCGGACTCGATCTCTTAGCACTCGTAACACACGTTCAACATGCACATCAGTCAAATGAGCAGAGAGGATTACGGGCAATGTGTTCCACTACCCAAGAAAGCGTAGCGAAGGTGAGGAGGCAATGGTTTCAACTCAAGAACGGGAGCCTCTTCAATAGATGGTTTCGGCTTCTTCCATGTCTGGTCTGTCTAGCTCCTCAACCAGTGTACTTGCTCGTAGAAAAGCACATGAAGTGTCAAGAATGCCAAGACACTCCTCCAATTCTGCATCAATTTTCAGATCTTCCCCATACACCAAAGCTGTCTCTAACGGATCTCGCGAGGCTAGAAAGTGATCTAACTCGGCATTAGTGAGCTCGGGTTCCACCATGGAAATCATCTTCAACTCCTCATAATGGGTTGGAAGTCTTGTAGCTTTAAACATATCAAAAGTAGCCTCTTGACCATTAGCTATCATGGACATCTTCCCATCTTTCAGTCGGATCACAGCATCGACAGTAGCTAAGAATCCTCTCCCCATGATGAGAGGAACACTCTTATCTACCTCATAATCAAGTATCACAAAATCAACCGGCAGAATAAATGGGCCTACCTTCGCAAGAACGTCCTCAATAATACCATCAGGATAAGCAAGAGATCGATCAGCCAACTGTAACGTAATAGTGGTTGGCCTAGGCTCTCCCAAACCTAACGTTCAGAACACAGAGGTGGGCATCATATTAATACTAGCACCCAAATCATACAATGCTAGCCCAAATTCAATGTTGCCAATCGTAATTGATATTGTGAAGCTGCCCGGATCTTTCAACTTTGGAGTAATTTTACTCCTCACTCTAGAACTGCACTCCTCAGTAAGTGCAACAGTCTCAAACTCTGTCCAACGCCATTTGTTCGCGACCACATCTTTAATATATTTCTCATATTTTGGGACTTCTTGCAGAAGCTCCACCAAAGGTATGTTGATGTGTACCTGTTTTAAGAGTTCAAGAAATTTCTTGCAAGCCGAATCTGCTTTCTGTTTCTGAAGTCGCTGTGGAAAGGGAGGGGGTGGTCGCACCACTTCCTCTACATGTTGCTCTGCGAGTGTTTGCTTTGGTTCAGCTCGCTTAGCAGGGATAAGTTCTGCCTCTGCTATGTTCTTCTTTTTCGGTGGCACTTCTTCTAGCTCTCTACCATTCCTCAAGGTGACTGCCTTGCATTCTTTTGGATTCAATTCAGTATCACTCGGAAGAGCACCCAGAGGTCTGACATTCTGCATAAGAGCCATCTGCCCCATTTGACGCTCAAGCTCGTGAATAGATTTCTGCATCTCACTCTGAATTTTTTGATTTTGCTGCTGGATCACTTGATTTTGAGCTATGAGCTGCTTCATCATCTTCTCTAAATTGCTAGCTGGCTGAGCTTGAGGTTGCTGATAATTGTTCGGCTTGTGGAAATCCTGCTTCCCAAATGGAGTGTTGTAATTATTTCCATAATAGTTTCCCCGATTACCAATACCGCGATTCTGCTGTCCCACAAAATAGACGGACTCTAGATTCAATGGACAATTGTTATAGTCATGAGGTTCACCGCAACTTACACATGCTGCCTGCTGAATATGTTGAACTAGTTGGATCTGCTGAGCTTGAGAAACAGCCTCAACATCACGTTAGTGAGAGTACCAATATCAGCCCGAATAGCTGCAACATCATCAACTTTAAGAACCCCAGTAGCTTTTTGTGGTAACCCCCGGCTATTCTCATGATACTCATGATGACCCTCAGACATCATCTCAAGGAGATCTTCCATCTCTTCATATGTTTTGTTTAAGATCTTCCCTTGAGCTGAAGCATTCAACAGGGCCCTTGATTCATGGTTAAGACCTTCTACGAAATAGTTGCCAATGATCTCCTTTGGTTGCATGTGATGGGGGAAATCTCGCAGATAGCCCTTATACCTTTCCCAAGCGTGTGGTAGAGATTCGGAATCTCTCTGAGTGAAGTTAGGAATTATTCCTCGCAGATCCTTTGTTTCTTGGGTGAGAAGAACCTGTCGATAAACTTATTTGATAATATCTCGCAAGAAGTAATAGAACCTGCAGGTAGATTCGTCAACCATTCCCTCGCTTCGCCAATAAGTGAGAACGGAAATAAGGACAGCTTCACATAATCATCGGGAACATCTCTATATTGGAAATTTTTCGCTCAACTCCACGAACTGCATCAAGCGCTTATAGTTGATGGGTTAATTATAATTTATGATATTCTCTCGAACTACTCACAAGCCTGTAGATGTTACTATAATGCCTATATCTCTATGGTCATCAGAGGTAACAAGAACGCATTTATTTCTCCGTATTCAACTAAGTAGGGCTAAAGGGTATATCTCTATCCTCAGTAGCGAAACGATTAAATCGAACAAAATCTATTTATTCTTACTACGTACGTGAATTCCCTTTCTCAAGTTCGATTCGCGCACCACAGATAGTGTCTAACTATTGGCCAAATAATCAAACAATTAAGATAAAGAATAAATAAGCAACCCGAAATATGGAAAATCAATAGATAATAATTGTCATCAAACCAACTTTCAAGTCTTTCGCTACAACCCTAGAATTAAGAAGTTTAGCTACTCATGATTCGATCATAGACAAAAGATTTCATGAATAAACTAGGGTTGAAAAAGATGAAAAATAAAATAACCTAGAGAGAGAAAAAATAGAACGGTGGCTTACAAGTCCTTGAATAATCCCAGCACACCGTTCTCAGCTATTAAAACGTCTATATATAGTCTAGGGTAAAAACAAAAAATAAGTAATCCAAATCTTAGTCGAATCGGGACAACTCTCACAGAACCCCGCTTTCCTTCCGCATCGCGGAAGGATCGCGCAGAGTACTGAGGCTTCTCGCTTTCCTTTCGCATCGCGGAAGGATCACCTGATGGTATTTCCTGGCTAGTCGTGTCCGCTTTCTTCACGCGATGCGGAAGAAAAGCGGACCCTTCAGTCGAATTATTTTCCTTTTTGGTTCCTTCTTTGTGGTCTTCGACTCGTCATCTCGTCTACTCGTCATAAGCTCCAAACTCAATCACCTTAATCTCAGTTTTCCATTGTTTGTCATCGTTGTACCTATACACATGAAATATAACGACATAAGTTCAAATACGATGGTTGCATCATGAATTAAGAGATAAAAGTCATAAGAGTAGGCTGTAAAATGACACAAAACATGATATTTGTGCCAAATATCACCACCCCCACTTAGACTTTGCTCGCCCTCGATCAAACACAAACGAACACCAGACTATACTTCTAGTTCCACTCATTCAAACAGGTATGCAACGGGATTCGGCTAGTATGGCTATCTCTAAAGAAAGATTTTCAAAACCAAAACAATGACCCAAGTTGCGAAAGCCATGCCAAAGATGGCACCAAGGACCACCGTCCTGAAAGAACACTTCACTTTTAAAACCAATTGACCCAATGACACCACTTTATAACATGTAAGCAACCTTATCATCAAGAAATCAACACTTCACCACTCTATTTCTAATTATGTGCCCTCACCAAAATAAAGCGGTCCATTTCTCATCAAGAATCACATATGTTTAAATCTATGGACCTAAAATCAATATGTACGCTCACTCTCACAAAGAATATCACATGTAAAATACGACATACCATATGCTTGCCCGTAGTGTAACCACTCCACTAATACAAGTAAGACGAACCTAGAATCAACTAGGACTTCGAGGGTTGTAATGTAGGCTAAGGGACGGGTAGGAATTATTTGGATAATAGTGACTAACCTCTCTAAGCACTTTAATACATATACTTTTATTATTCTTGTACAATATCTTCATTAGCCCTGATTCGACACCAACCAACCTTTAAATTTCTCTCAATTCACCCATTTTCTTTGTTTAAGCCCCACTTTTTCAAAAAAAAAAAAAAAAGTCACACAAGCTAGAAGGGAAACTTTTTCGCTACATTTTTTTTCTTTTCTTTTTTCAATTCCCAACTAGCAGGTGAATTAGTTATGTTCATTCGGTGCTCCCAGTGTCTTCCTAGATTACAATTAACAACCATTTCCCATCTTTATTTCATGACCCAACTCCCATTATACATGTAATTGATTAAAGTGCTCATGGAGTGTTTGGATCAAAAATCAAGTTTTATAGAACGAAGGGGTAAAGGCAAATTAACTGTTATCAAAGAAAAGGCTAAAGGCTCAAAAGGGTTAACTAGGGTGCTATTTGCAAGTTGGTAGGATAACTTTTTAGGCTTTTTAGTGACTAATCAATGAAACGCCTCTATCACTTTCTAGGTTCAACCGAACTTCATTTCGCTTTGTGAACACACAGGGCAAGTTCTAGACGTCAATACCAAACATGGACTCAAATATGAAACCTTACTCACACATGGCACACAATCAACGCAAGAGGGATCCGGTTGTCCCTCGAATCAAACAACAATGAAAATCAACAATGCCAAGTGGGTCGTACGAGTCACACAAAAACCATTTCAAAGTGCTTTCAAGAAAAGTGATACAATTTCACGGCATGCTTTCACAAAAAAATTCAAGATCACTCATATGCCAATACTTCACCTATCCCGTGCACCTAGCATTTGAATACACCTATCCTAAGGACTAATTTTCCCTCAAGCAGGTTGTCATCCACCCGTCATCAGGAAAAGCCCTTTCTATGACTATAAAAGAAAAATCTACCTACGCCCGGTTCAAAGGCCGCCCCTCGGGAAAGAACCGAGGCCATAAGAAAACCAAAGGGGTGGATGATGAATGCCTACTAATGATGGACTTAAGAAGTTATCAAAGAAAAATAAGGAAAATAAAATATTTTTGTATTTTTTTTTTACAATAAGATGTAAAACTACTAAAAAAAATCCTAAGGCATACTAATCATCATCCGCAACCTCAAAACATGTTGTTACAAACCAGGGATGTATTTTCCCACCCCACACTTAAAATTATGCAATGCCCTCAATGCATATATATTTGAAAACAAATAAAGCGCAAGCAAGGTAAGAAATATTCCCTGGGGCCCACTAGGGCCTAGTCGTCCTCATCGAGGAAATCCTCATCATCAGCCTCGCCCTCATCTGGCTCGGCTCCTCTTCTTCTTTATTGTCATCGCCTTGCATCAGCGACTCTACCTTCTCCCCTTCTTCGAATGTAGCCAATACTCAATCAACCGAGTTTTCGTCCTCATCCGCAGGTAACTGAGACAGCTCGCCCACAAGTGCCAGAGAATATGGAGTGTGGGGGTTCTGAATAAAGACCCTTGATAGATCAATGTTAAAGTGCTCACTCGCAACCATCATCCCCGAGTAAAGCTGGGGTAGTACAGTGGACTGGGCGGACCTCTCCTCTATCGGAGTCAAATGATGTCCGGATACACTCCCTGGGGCCATGACATTTGAGATGTCGAGCGAGTCAATGGGCGCCTCAAGTACTCTATCAGTAGAGTATGCCAACTCCTCGTCGAGACTCATTAAGTAGGAAGTGAGAGTGTTTAAAAAACTCAGCCTTTTAGACTTGCCAGCCCGCACTCTTCGAATTTCCTGCATCATCCAATACCGGTGTTCACCGGCTGCCCTATCATTAGGAAGTACACTATGCACACCCTCTTTCTTTGTACCTCCGAGAAGTGATCAAGTGGCATGATTCTAGCATTTAGAAGGAGAAACCACACTCGGGCCTCTCTACAAAAATTACTCAGGCTCATGCTCCGATGCTTCCGAAGAGGCTCTGAGTATCGTACCCATTGAGCTTTTGAGTTGGCTCCACAAAGAGTTTCCCGGATAGCCCTATAATCGGGCCTTTTGATGAATTCTAGCAATGGTTCAACAGGAACATCCGGGACTCCAATTGCCCCGCACAATGTCGATGCCGTCAATGGCACCCAATATTTCCGAACGAATACAGAATCTGGACTCCCACGGATTGGCATGCTAGCGTAAAGTTCCATGACCCAATCAATGTTCACAGGCCCCGGTTGATCGAACATAGACGTCCATCCCATGGCGACTATACGGTTGTAGATATCCCGAAAATTCTTCTTCAAAGGGACTCGACTGATCGTTCGCTCATGATTGTATCCCTTCGAGGTGTCAAACCCCGCATACCACTCTGCCTCGTCCCCATAGAGTTGGAGGTGGGGCGTCCTTTTAGATGCCGGAGGAATGACAACAGAGGGAAGCTTGCCCGTTCCGGATGTCTGCCCTGTTGTCGCTTTGGACGGGTTTTGTGCTCTCCCTCTTTTTGTGCCTTGGGAGGAGGAGGCGACAGATTTTCCTTTGGACTTGGCGTGAACCATCTTGCCTGCAAAACAATGCGTCACCAAACGAGGAGTACAGGTCAGTAACCAAGAGGGTCGTGGCACAACCCCACACTTACTCCAAACTATAGTACGAAAATCAAAATCAAAGAAGTTAACTACTCCTACATGACAAAGAAAGCAAAAACAAAGTAAGCTCTTTCATGTTGCAGGCCTTGGGATGGAAAAATCACAATTCTCCAATCCTCCTTCACAATTCGAATTTTATGGTGAGAGGAGATGCACAAGGGTTCCTATGCTCAGTTAATGTTCCATTGCCACTCAAGACTTCACAATTTCACAAAAACTTGGTTTAGCACTTTTATCGAACACCTTGTGCGATTAAAATCGTCCCTTAACTTTTTATAACAATGGTGGGTTGAAGAACCCTCCCTTGTGCAATGGCAGTCACATTCTAGCCATAATCACTCATATCACACAAGCAATACCAATCCCCGGCCAAGATTCGCCCATACCCATATCCCTACTTTACAACTACAAACATCAACAACAAGGGGGAAAAGAAAAAAAATGAATGATGAACCCACTTACCTTGTGAAGTTAATGGGGGATTGATTGGAGCAACTTGAAGTTGTTTTTATTAGAGAGGGAATAGGGATGGGGATTGTTTTTCGTGGGAAAGGGAATGTGGGAGAGAAGGGGACTGTTTTTGTGTGAAAGGGAATGAAAGGCCGCGGATATATCATAAATAAGAGAAAAAAAATACAAACCGGGTCGACCAGCACGATCCGTCCGCATCGCGGAAGGAAAGCGCGAGGCTTCAGTACTTTGCGCGATAAGTCCGCATCGCGGGACCGATGCGCAAATCACTGAAGGGTTTTGATTTTTCATGCGCGATCGATCTGCATCGCGGAACCGATGCGCAAATCACTGGGCACTTTGTATTTTTCTTCTTTCCGCACAATTCCTGCAACATGAACAAACGTGACCTATATCATACAATAAAAAATTGGGTTGCCTCACAACAAGTGCCTTACTTAAGGTCGTGGCACAACACTTTTTTTTTAATTTTATTTTATTTTTATAACAAGGGTTGCCTCCCGAGAAGCGCCTGATTTAACGTTGCGGCACGACGTAGGCTTTCCTCAAGCCTCTTCTAGATCGATGGTGGACCTCACACGGTCAGTGGCCTCCCCGTAGTAATGCTTCACTCTTTTCCCGTTCACCAAAAATGTCTCATCTGAGTTGGGTTTCTTTAGCTCAACTGCTCCATGTGCAGTCACACGAACTACCTCGAATTGTCCGGACCACTTAATCTTCAACTTTCCACCGAAAATCTTCTGCCTAGAGTTATACAAGCAAGACTAACTGCCTAGACTCAAAGTCACGAGATTGGATGCGCCTGTCATGAATTCTTTTCGTTCGGTCCTTGTACATTTTCGCGTTTTCATAAGCATGATAGCGAAATTCCTCCAACTCGTGCAGTTGCAACAGTCTCTTTTCTCCAGCTTGAACCATGTCTAGATTCAGCTTCTTGATCGCCCAATATGCTCTATGCTCAAGCTCAATTGGTAGATGACATGCCTTACCAAAAACAAGCTTATAGGGAGATGTGCCAATCGGAGTTTTGTAAGTTGTTCTGTATGCGCACAGAGCATCATCAAGCTTCAACGATCAATCTTTCCTACTTACCTCACAGTCTTCTCCAAAATCCTCTTGATTTCTCTGTTCGATACCTCCACGTGACCACTCGTCTGAGAGTGATAAGCAGTCGCTATCTTGTATTTCACCCCATACTTGAGCAACAATTTATCAAAGAGATGATTGCAAAAGTGCATACCTTGATCACTGATGCTGGCCCGAGGGGTCCCAAACCTTGTAAAAATGTTCTTTTTCAGAAATCGTGCCACCACACTAGCATCATTGGTGGGAAGTGCAATGGCTTCCACCCACTTCGAGACATAGTCTACAGCAACCAATATGTACTTATTCCCCTTGGATGGTATGAAGGGACCCATGAAGTCAATACCCCACACATCAAACTAGCTCGAATTCTAAGATGCCCGTCAAAGGAATTTCATGACGCTTGGAGATATTTTCGGTTCTCTGGCAGCTATCACATGCTCGCACAAATTCATGAGCATCTTTGAACAAAGTTGGCCAGTAGAACCCGGACTGAAGTACCTTTGCAGCTGTTCTGTCACCGGCGTGATGTCCCCCATAGGGCGATGAGTGACACTTCTCGAGAATCGATGAGACCTCTTCCTCTGGAACACACCTTCTGAGCAGCTGATCTGTGCCAACCCGGTAGAGATAGGGCTCATCCCACACATAGAAACGACTGTCATGCAAAATTCGCTTCTTCTTCTCGTGATTAGCACCAGAGGGGTAAATCTCACTTACTATAATGTTCACCATGTCTGCATACCATGGCACCTCAGCTGATTGAAGAGTAAAGAGTTGTTCGTCAGGAAAAGTCTCCTTAATCGCCACTGATTCATCCACATGTCCCCGATTTTCTAATCTCGATAAGTGATCTGCTACCTGATATTCTGTGCCCTTTTGATCAAGAATCTCGATGTCAAACTCTTACAGCAGCAACACCTAACGAATAATCCTCGGCTTTGCATCCTTCTTTGCAAACAAATAACGAACTGCAGTGTGATCAGTATAGACAATCGCCTTCGTGCCCACCAGATATGATCGGATTTTTTCAAAGGCTTAGACAACCGCCAATAACTCCTTCTCTGTGACAGTATAGTTTATCTGGGCTGCATCAAGTGTCTTACTGGAATAATAAATAGGATGAAAGATCTTGTCCCTTTTCTAACCAAGGACCGCACCCACAGCAAATCACTTGCATCACACATTAAAATTAAGGGTAGAGACTAATCGGGTGCGATGATAATAGGAGCCGACACCAACCTTCGTTTCAGCTCATCAAAAGCCGTCAGACAAGCTTCATTAAACACAAACTTCACATATTTCTCTAAAAGCTTGCACATTGGATTAGCAACTTTAGAGAAGTCTTTGATGAACCGTCGATAGAATCCTGCATGCCCAAGAAAACTGTGCACTCCCCGAACTGAAACAGGTGGTGGAAATCTTTCAATTGCTTCAATCTTTGCCTTGTCAACCTCTATTCCCTTGCTCGATATCTTGAGAACGGAAATAAGGATAGCTTCACATAATCATCGGGAACATCTCTATATTGGAAATTTTCGCTCAACTCCACGAACTGCATCAAATGCTTATGCGGGTCTTCACTAGACTTACCCATATACTGGCACGTATTGCACCAGCCGCAAGGTACATGGAGCATTGCATAAACCGAAAGGCATCCTCCGGAATGCAAACGTGCCATATGGACATGTGAATGTGGTTTTCTCTTGATCCTCAGGTGCAATCATGATCTGGTTCTAACCCGAATAACCATCCATAAAGCAATAATAATCATGCCCAGCCAATCTGTCGAGCATCTGATCCATGAAGGGCACAGGAAAATGATCTTTTCTGGTGGCGTTGCTCAACTTGCGATAGTCGATACATATCCTCCATCCCGTAACAGTTCGTTGAGGCACCGATTCATTCTTCTCGTTTTCCACCACAGTTATGCCCCCTTTATTCGGGACACATTGTACGGGACTCACCCAATTGCTGTCCGAGATGGAATATATAATGCAGCTGTCAAGCCACTTGATTACCTCTTTCTTCACCACCTCCTTAATGATCGGGTTCAGTCGCCTCTGGCACTCAATACTGGGTTTGCTGTCTTCCTCCAATAATATTTTGTGCATGCAAAATGAGCTACTAATACCTCGAATATCAGCTATCGACCACCCAAGGGCTCAGACTCGATCTCTTAGCACTCGTAACACACGTTCAACCTGCACATCAGTCAAATGAGCAGAGAGGATTACGGGCAATGTGTTCCACTACCCAAGAAAGCGTAGCGAAGGTAAGGAGGCAATGGTTTCAACTCAAGAACGGGAGCCTCTTCAATAGATGGTTTCGACTTCTTCCATGAGTCTGGTCTGTCTAGCTCCTCAACCAGTGTACTTTGAGAACGGAAATAAGGATAGCTTCACATAATCATCGGGAACATCTCTATATT
The DNA here is from genome assembly GCF_019175385.1 of Lycium barbarum. Taxonomy (NCBI): domain Eukaryota; kingdom Viridiplantae; phylum Streptophyta; class Magnoliopsida; order Solanales; family Solanaceae; genus Lycium; species Lycium barbarum. The sequence continues at coordinate 55,956,017 of NC_083338.1, forward strand.
GGAAATTTTCGCTCAACTCCACGAACTGCATCAAATGCTTATGCGGGTCTTCACTAGACTTACCCATATACTGGCACGTATGTTGCACCAGCCGCACTGTTCCTTCTTTTAGCTTGAAATTTCCAGTAATGTCAGGCCTAACAATAGCCTTAGCAATAGTTGCCAGACTAGGCCTAGCATAACTGGATAAAAGAATCCGTTGTTCTTGTGCCCTCGCAGCTGCTCTTTCACCCTGTTCATCGCTGTTTCTGGCTCTATCCCTTTCTGCCTGTTCAAGAGCAAGTCTTGCTGCTTCGTTAGCCATTTTTCTCTGTCGGTGAAATATTCTTTCGATTTCTTGATCGAGATCAACTAACGGTTTTCCTGAACTTCTAGTGCTTGGCATAAACCATAGAAGCCTGAAGTGACACAAGTAGAACAACGAAAAAAGTAAAGACTTGAATAGAAAAAAACAAACTCAAATTAAAGAAACAGTAAAAAAAATTCTAAGTCCCCGGCAACGGCGCCAAAAACTTGTTGCTCCCAAACGCACACGCAAGTATACGTGGTCGTACAAGTAATATAGACTGTTAAGTCCAGATATCGATCCCACGGAGACTTAGATTCTACTGTTAAGCTAATTCAAATTCGAATGAAACTATTCAAGAAAGTGAAAATCAAGATGTTTGTTGTACTAAACTAAAACTTAAAAGTAAACAATTTGTGAAGGGTGTTTTTGTGACTGGGACTATCTTGACAAAGATTGTAAGAATTATCAGATGAGAGAAAGATCTAGGGTTATGGCTTTCGACAATCCAGTTGATCTTTAGACAATTCCACCTATTTTATTTCCTGGGTTACTAGTTGATGGGTTAATTATAATTTATGATATTCTCTCGAACTACTCACAAGCATGTAGATGTTACTATAATGCCTATATCTCTATGGTCATCAGAGGTAACAAGAAAACATTTATTTCTCCATATTCAACTAAGTAGGGCTAAAGGGTATATCTCTACCCTCAGTAGTGAAATGATTAAATCGAAAAAACTCTATTTATTCCTATTACGTACGTGAATTTCCTTTCTCAAGTTCAATTCGCGCACCACAGATAGTGTCTAACTATTGGCCAGATAATCAAACAATTAAGATCAAGAATAAATAAGCAACCCGAAATATGGAAAATCAATAGATAATAATTTTCATCAAACCAACTTTCAAGTCTTTCGCCACAACCCTAGAATTAAGAAGTTTAGCTACTCATGATTCGATCATCGACAAAAGAATTCATGAATAAACTAGGGTTGAAAAAGATGAAAAATAAAATAACCTAGAGAGAGAAAAAATAGAACGGTGGCTTACAAGTCCTTGAATAATCCCAGCACACCGTTCTCAGCTATTAAAACGTCTATATATAGTCTAGGGTAAAAACAAAAAATAAGTAATCCAAATCTTAGTCGAATCGGGACAACTCTCACAGAACCCCGCTTTTTCCGGAAGGATCGCGCAGAGTACTGAGACTTCTGGGTTTCCTTCCGCATCGCGGAAGGATCGCCTGATGGTATTGCCTGGCTAGTCTTGTCCGCTTTCTTCACGCGATGCGGAAGAAAAGCGGACCATTCAGTCGAATTATTTTCCTTTTTGGTTCATTCTTTGTGGTCTTCGACTCATCATCTCGTCTACTCGTCATATGCTCCAAACTCAATCACCTTAATCTCAGTTTTCCATCGTTTGTCATCGTTGTACCTATACACATGAAATATAACGACATAAGTTCAAATACGACAGTTGCATCATGAATTAAGCGATAAAAGTCATAAGAGTAGGCTGTAAAATGACACAAAACATGATATTTGTGCCAAATATCACCACCCCCACTTAGACTTTGCTCGCCCTCAAGCAAACACAAACCAACACCAGACTATACTTCTAGTTCCACTCATTCAAACAGGTCTGCAATGGGATTCGGCTAGTATGGCTATCTCTAAAGAAAGATTTTCAAAACCAAAACAATGACCCAAGTTGCGAAAGCCATGCCAAAGATGGCACCAAGGACCACCGTCCTGAAAGAACACTTCACTTTTAAAACCAATTGACCCAACGACACCACTTTATAACATGTAAGCAACCTTATCATCAAGAAATCAACACTTCACCACTCTATTTCTAATTATGTGCCCTCACCAAAATAAAGCGGTCCATATCTAATCAAGAATCACATATGTTTAAATCAATGGACCTAAAATCAATAAGTACGCTCACTCTCACAAAGAATATCACATGTAAAATACGACATACCATATGCTTGCCCGTAGTGTAACCACTCCACTAATACAAGTAAGACGAACCTAGAATCAACTAGGACTTCGAGGGTTGTAATGTAGGCTAAGGAACGGGTAGGAATTATTTGGATAATAGTGACTAACCTCCCTAAGCACTTTAATACATATACTTTTGTTATTCTTGCACAATATCTTCATTAGCCCTGATTCGACACCAACCAACCTTTGAATTTCTCCCAATTCACCCATTTTCTTTGTTTAAGCACCACTTTTTTAAAAAACAAAAGTCACACAAGCTAGAAGGGAAACTTTTTCGCTACATTGTTTTTATTTTCTTTTTTCAATTCCCAACTAGCAGGTGAATTAGTTCTGTTCAATTGGTGCTCCCAGTGTCTTCCTAGATTACAATTAATAACCATTTCCCCTCTTTATTTCACGTCCCAACTCCCATTATACATGTAATTGATTAAAGTGCTCATGGAGTGTTTGGATCAAAAATCAAGTTTTATAGAACGAAGGGTTAAAGGCTAATTAACTGCTATCAAATAAAAGGCTAAAGGCTCAAAAGGGTTAACTAGGGTGCTATTTGCAAGTTGGTAGGATAACTTTTTAGGCTTTTTAATGACTAATCAAAGAAACGCCTCTATCACTTTCTAGGTTCAATCGAACTTCATTTCGCTTTGTGAACACACAGGGCAAGTTCTAGATGTCAATACCAAACATGGACTAAAAAATGAAACCTCACTCACATATGGCACACAATCAACGCAAGAGGGATCCGATTGTCCCTCGAATCAAACAACAATGAAAATCAACAATGCCAAGTGGGTCATACGAGTCACACAAAAACCATTTCAAAGTGCTTTCAAGAAAAGTGATACAATTTCACGGCATGCTTTCACAAAAAATTTCAAGATCACTCATATGCCAATACTTCACCTATCCCGTGCACCGAGCATTTGAATACACCTATCCTAAGGACTAATTTTCCCTCAAGCAGGTTGTCATCCACCCGTCATCAGGAAAAGCCCTTTCTATGACTATAAAAGAAAAATCTACCTACGCCCAGTTCAAAGGCAGCCCCTCGGGAAAGAACCAAGGCCATAAGAAAACCAAAGGGGTGGATGATGAATGCCTACTAATGATGGACTTAAGAAGTTATCAAAGAAAAATAAGGAAAATAAAATATTTTTGTATTTTTTTTTTACAATAAGATGTAAAACTACTAAAAAAAAAACTCCTAAGGCATACTAATCATCATCCGCAACCTCAAAACATGTTGTTACAAACCAGGGATGTATTTTCCTACCCCACACTTAAATTATGCAATGCCCTCAATGCATATATATTTTAAAACAAATAAAGCGCAAGCAAGGTAAGAAATACTCCCTGGGGCCCACTAGGGCCTAGTCGTCCTCATCGAGGAAATCCTCATCATCAGCCTCGCCCTCATCTGGCTCGGCGTCCTCTTTTTATTTATTGTCGTCGCCTTGCATCAGCGACTCTACCTTCTCCCCTTCTTCTAATGCAGCGAATACTCGATCAACCGAGTTTTCGTCCTCATCCGCAGGTAACTGAGATAGCTCGCCCGCAAGTGCCCGAGAATATGGAGTGTGGGGGATCTGAATAAAGACCCTTGAGAGACCAATGTTAAAGTGATCACTCGCAACCATAATCCCTGAGTAAAGCTGGGCTAGTATAGTGGACTAGGCGGACCTCTCCTCTACCGGAGTCAAATGATGTCCGCATACACTCGCTGGGGCCATGACATTTGAGATGTCAAGCGAGTCAATGGGCGCCTCAAGTACTCTATCAGTAGAGTATGCCAACTTCTCGTCGAGACTCATTAAGTAGGAAGTGAGAGTGTTTACATCACTCTGCCTTTTAGACTTGCCAGCCCGTACTCTTCGAATTTCCTGCATCATCCAATACCGATGTTCACCGGCTGCCTTGTCATCAGAAAGTACACTATGCACACTCTCTTCCTTTGTACCACCGAGAAGTGATCAAGTGGCATGATTCTAGCATTTAGAAGGCGCAACCACACTCGGGCCTCTCTACAAAAATTACTCATTCTCATGCTCCGATGCTTCCGAAGAGGCCCTGAGTATCGTGCCCATTGTGCTTTTGAGTTGGCTCCACAAAGAGTTTCCCGGATAGCTCTATAATCGGGCCTTTTGATGAATTCTAGCAATGGTTCAACAGGAACATCCGGGACTCCAATTGCCCCGCACAAAGTCGATGCCGTCGATGGCACCCAATTTTTCCGAACGAATATAGAATCTGGACTCCCACGGATTGGCATGCTAGCGTAAAGTTCCATGACCCAATCAATGTTCACAGGCCTCGGTTGTTCGAACACAGACGTCCATCCCATGGCGACTATACGATTGTAGATATCCCGAAAATTCTTCTTCAAAGGGACTCGACTGATCGTTTGCTCATGATTGTATCCCTTCGAGGTGTCAAACCCCGCATACCACTCTGCCCCGTCCCCATAGAGTTGGAGGTGGGGCGTCCTTTTAGATGCCGGAGGAATGACAACAGAGGGAAGCTTGCCCTTTCCGGATGTCTGCCCTGTTGTCGCTTTGGACGAGTTTTGTGCTCTCCCTCTTTTTGTGCCTTGGGAGGAGGAGGCGACAGATTTGCCTTTGGACTTGGCGTGAACCATCTTGCCTGCAAAACAACGCGTCACCAAACGAGGAGTACAGGTCAGTAACCAAGAGGGTCGTGGCACAACCCCACACTTACTCCAAACTATAGTACGAAAATCAAAATCAAAGAAGTTAACTACTCCTACATGACAAAGAAAGCAAAAACAAAGTAAGCTATTTCATGTTGCAGGGATTGGGATGGAAAAATCACAATTCTCCAATCCTCCTTCACAATTCGAATTTTATGGTGAGGGGAGATGCACAAAGGTTCCTATGCTCGGTTAATGTTCCATTGCTACTCAAGACTTCATAATTTCACAAAAACTTGGTTTAGCACTTTTATCGAACACCTTGTGGGATTAAAATCGTCCCTTAACTTTTGATAACAATTGTGGGTTGAAGAACCCTCCCTTGTGAAATGGGAGTCACATTCTAGCCATAATCACTCATATCACACAAGCAATACCAATCCCCGCCCAAGACTCGCCCATACCCATTTCCCTACTTTACAACTACAAACATCAACAACAAGGGGGAAAAGGAAAAAAATGGAAGATGAACCCACTTACCTTGTGAAGTTAATGGGGGATGGATTGGAGCAACTTGAAGTTGTTTTTGTTAGAGAGGGAATAGGGATGGGGATTTTTTTTCGTGGGAAAGGGAATGTGGGAGAGAAGGGGACTGTTTTTGTGTAAAAGGGAATGAAGGGCCGCAGATATATCATAAATAAGAGAAAGAATTACAAACCGGGTCGACCCCGCGCGATCCGTCCGCATCGCGGAAGGAAAGCGCGAGGCTTCAGTACTTTGCGCGATCAATCCGCATCGCGGGACCGATGCGCAAATCACTGAAGGGTTCTGATTTTTCATGCGCGATCGATCCGCATCGCCGAACCGATACGCAAATCACTGGGCACTTTGTATTTTTCTTCTTTCCGCCCAATTCCTGCAACATGAACAAACGTGACCTATATCATACAATAAAAAATTGGGTTGCCTCCCAACAACTGCCTTAGTTAAGGTCGTGGCAAAATACTTTTTTTTTAATTTTATTTTATTTTTATAACACGGGTTGCCTCCCGAGAAGCTCCTGATTTAACGTCGCGGCACGACGTAGGCTTTCCTCAAACCTCTTCTAGATCGATGGTGGACCTCACACGGTCAGTGGCCTCCCCGTAGTAATGCTTCACTCTTTTCCCGTTCACCAAAAATGTCTCATCCGAGTTGGGTTTCTTTAGCTCAACTGCTCCATGTGCAGTCACACGAACTACCTCGAATGGTCCGAACCACTTACTCTTCAACTTTCCACCGAAAATCTTCAGCCTAGAGTTATACAGCAAGACTAACTTCCTAGGCTCAAAGTCACGAGATTGGATGCGCCTGTCATGAATTCTCTTCGTTCGCTCCTTGTACATTTTCGCATTTTCATAAGCATGATAGCGAAATTCCTCCAACCCGTGCAACTGTAACAGTCTCTTTTCTCCAGCTTGAACCATGTCTAGATTCAGCTTCTTGATCGCCCAATATGCTCTATGCTCAAGCTCAACTGGTAGATGACATGCCTTACCAAAAACAATCTGATAGGGAGATGTGCCAATCGGAGTTTTGTAAGCTGTTCTGTATGCCCATAGAGCATCATCAAGCTTCAACGATCAATCTTTCTTACTTACCTCACAGTCTTCTCCAAAATCCTCTTGATTTCTCTGTTCGATAGCTGCACGTGACCACTCGTCTGAGGGTGATAAGCAGTTGCTATCTTGAGTTTCACCCCATACTTGACCAGCAATTTATCAAAGAGCTGATTGCAAAAGTGCGTACCTTGATCCCTGATGATGACCCGAGGGGTCCCAAACCTTGTAAAAATGTTCTTTTTCAGAAATTGTGCCCCCACACTAGCATCATTGGTGGGAAGTGCAATGGCTTCCACCCACTTCGAGACATAGTCTACAGCAACCAATATGTACTTATTCCCCTTGGATGGTATGAAGGGACCCATGAAGTCAATACCCCACACATCAAACAGCTCGATTTCTAAGATGCCCTTCAAAGGAATTTCATGACTCTCGGAGATATTTCCGGTTCTCTGGCAGCTATCACATGCTCGCACAAATTCATGAGCATCTTTGAACAAAGTTGGCCAGTAGAACCCGGACTGAAGTACCTTTACAGCTGTTCTGTCACCGGCGTGATGTCCCCCATAGGGTGATGAGTGACACTTCTCGAGAATCGCTGAGACCTCTTTCTCTGGAACACACCTTCTGATTGGCTGATCTGTGCCAACCCGGTAGAGATAGGGCTCATCCCACACATAGAAACGACTGTCATGCAAAATTCGCTTCTTCTTCTCGTGATTAGCACTAGGGGGTAAATCTCACTTACTATAAAGTTCACCATGTCTGCATACCATGGCACCTCAGCTGATTGAAGAGCAAAGAGTTGTTCGTCAGGAAAAGTCTCCTTAATCGCCACTGCTTCATCCACATGTCCCCGATCTTCTAATCTCGATAAGTGATCTGCTACCTGATTTTCTGTGCCCTTTTGATGAAGAATCTCGATGTCAAACTCTTGCAGCAGCAACACCTAACGAATAAGCCTCGGCTTTGCATCCTTCTTTGCAAACAAATGACGAACTGCAGTGTGATCAGTATAGACAATCGCCTTCGTGCCCACCAGATAAGATCAGAATTTGTCAAAGGCGTAGACAACCGCCAATAACTCCTTCTCTGTGACAGTATAGTTCATCTGGGTTGCATCAAGTGTCTTGCTGGCATAATAAATAGGATGAAAGATCTTGTCCCTTTTCTAACCAAGGACAACACCCACAGTAAATCACTTGCATCACACATCAAAATAAACGGTAGAGACCAATCGGGTGCGATGATAATAGGAGCCGACACCAACCTTCGTTTCAGCTCATCAAAAGCCGTCAGACGGGCTTCATTAAACACAAACATCACATCTTTCTCTAAAAGCTTGCACATTGGATTAGCAACTTTAGAGAAGTCTTTGATGAACCGTCGATAGAATCCTGCATGCCCAAGAAAACTGTGCACTCCCCGAACTGAAACAGGTGGTTGCAATCTTTCAATTGCTTCAATCTTCGCCTTGTCAACCTCTATTCCCTTGCTCGATATCTTGTGCCCAATAACGATTCCCTCTCGCACCATGAAGTGGCATTTTTCCCAGTTAAGTACCAAGTTCGTTTCTTCACAACGAGCTAACACGACATCAAGATGATTTAAACAGTCGTCAAAACAATCTCCAAAAACAGAGAAGTCATCCATAAATACCTCCACATAATTTTCCACCATATTGGTGAAAATAGCCATCATGCATCGCTGGAAGGTACCTGGAGCATTGCATAAACCGAAAGGCATCCTCCGGAAGGGCAAAGGAAAATGATCTTTTCTGGTGCAATCATGATCTGGTTGTAACCCGAATAACCATCCAAAAAGCAATAATAATCGTGCCCAGCCAATCAGTCGAGCATCTGATAAGCAGGCAATGGTTTCAACTCAAGAACGAGAGCTTCTTCAATAGATAGTTTCGGCTTCTTCCATGACTCTGGTCTGTCTAGCTCCTCAACCGGTGTACTTGCTCGTAGATAAGCACATGAAGTGTCAAGAATGCCAAGACACTCCTCCACTTCTGCATCAATTTTCAGATCTTCCCCATACACCAAAGTTGTCTCTAACGGATCTCGCGAGGCTAGAAAGTGATCTAACTCGGCATTAGTGAGCTCGGGTTCCACCACGGAAATCATCTTCAACTCCTCATAATGGGCTGGAAGTCTGGTAGCTTTAAACATATCAAATGTCGCCTCTTGCCCATTAGCTGTCATGGACATCATCCCATCTTTCACTCGGATCACAGCATCGACAGTAGCCAAGAATCCTCTCCCCATTATGAGAGGAACACTCTTATCTGCCTCATAATCAAGTATCACAAAATCAACCGGCAGAATAAATGGGCCTACCTTCGCAAGAACGTCCTCAATAATACCATCAGGATAAGCAAGAGATCGATCAACCAACTGCAACGTAATAGTGGTTGGCCTAGGCTCTCCCAAACCCAACGTTCGGAACACAGAGGTGGGCATCATATTAATACTACCACCCAAATCACACAATGCTAGCCCAACTTCAATGTTGCCAATCGTAATTGAAATTGTGAAGCTGCCCGGATCTTTCAACTTTGGAGGAATTTTACTCCTCACTCTAGATCTACACTCCTCAGTAAGTGCAACAGTCTAAAACTCTGTCCAACGCCATTTGTTTGCGACCACATCTCTAATATATTTCTCATATTTTGGGACTTCTTGCAGAAGCTCCATCAAAGGTATGTTGATGTGTACGTATTTTAAGAGTTCAAGAAATTTCTTGCAAGCCGAATCTCCTTTCTGTTTCTGAATTCACTGTGGAAAGGGAGGGGGTAGTCGCACCACTTCCTCTACATGTTGCTCTGCGAGTGTTTGCTTTGGTTCAGCTCGCTTAGCAGGGATAAGTTCTGCCTCTGCTATGTTCTTCTTTTTCGGCGGCACTTCTTCTAGCTCTCTACCATTCCTCAAGGTGACTGCCTTGCATTCTTTTGGATTCTTTTCAGTATCACTCGGAAGAGCACCCGAAGGTCAGACATTCTGCATAAGAGCCATCTGTCCCATTTGACGCTCAAGCTCGTGAATAGATTTCTGCATCTCACTCTGAATTTTCTGATTTTGCTGCTGCATCACTTGATTTTGAGCTATGAGCTGCTTCATCATCTCCTCTAAATTACTAGCTGGCTGAGCTTGAGGTTGCTGATAATTGTTCGGCTTGTGGAAATCCTGCTTCCCAAATGGAGTGTTGTAATTATTTCCATAATAGTTTCCCTGATTACCAATACCGCGATTCTACTGTCCCACAAAATAGACGGACTCTAGATTCAATAGACAATTGTTATAGTCATGATGTTCACCGAAACTTACACATGCTGCCTGCTGAATATGTTGAACTAGTTGGATCTGCTGAGCTTGAGGAAACAGCCTCAACATCACGTTAGTGAGAGTACCAATATCAGCCCGAATAGCTGCAACATCATCAACTTTAAGAACCCCAGTAGCTTTTTGTGGTATCCCCCGGCTATTCTCATGATACTCATGATGACCCTCAGACATCATCTCAAGGAGATCTTCCATCTCTTCATATGTTTTGTTTAAGATCTGCCCTTGAGCAGAAGCATTCAACAGGGCCCTTGATTCATGGTTAAGACTTTCTACGAAATAGTTGCCAATGATCTCCTTTGGCTGCATGTGATGGGGGCAATCTCGCAGATAGCCCTTATACCTTTCCCAAGCGTGTGGTAGAGATTCGGAATCTCTCTGAGTGAAGTTAGCAATTCTTCCTCGCAGCTCCTTTGTTTTCTTGGGTGAGAAGAACCTGTCGATAAACTTATTTGATAATATCTCCCAAGAAGTAATAAAACCTGCAGGTAGATTCGTCAACCATTCCCTCGCTTCGCCAATCAGTGAGAACGGAAATAAGGACATCTTCACATAATCATCGGGAACATCTCTATATTGGAAATTTTCGCTCAACTCCACGAACTGCATCAAGTGCTTATGCGGGTCTTCACTAGACTTACCCATATACTGGCACGTATGTTGCACCAGCCGCACTGTTCCTTCTTTTAGCTCGAAATTACCAGTAATGTCAGGCCTAACAATAGCCTTAGCAATAGTTGCCAGACTAGGCCTAGCATAACTGGATAAAAGAATCTGTTGTTCTTGTGCCCTCGCAGCTGCTCTTTCACCCTGTTCATCGCTGTTTTTGGCTCTATCCCTTTCTGCCTGTTCAAGAGCAGGTCTTGCTGCTTCGTTAGCCATTTTTCTCTGTCGGTGAAATGTTCTTTCGATTTCTTGATCGAGATCAACTAACGGTTTTCCTGAACTTCTAGTGCTTGGCATAAACCATAGAAGCCTGAAGTGACACAAGTAGAACAACGAAAAAAGTAAAGACTTGAATAGAAAAAAACAAACTCAAATTAGAAAAATAGTAAAAAAATGTCTAAGTCCCCGGCAACGGCGCCAAAAAATTGTTGCTCCCAAACGTACACGCAAGTATACGCGGTCGTACAAGTAATATAGACTGTTATGTCCAGATATCGATCCCACAAAGACTTAGATTCTACTGTTAAGCTAATTCAAATTCGAATGAAACTATTCAAGAAAGTGAAAATCAAGATGTTTGTTGTACTAAACTAAAACTGAAAAGTAATCAATTTGTGAAGGGTATTTTGGTGACTGGGACTATCTTGACAAAGATTGTAAGAATTATTAGATGAGAGAAAGATCTAGGGATATGGCTTTCGACAATCCAGTTGATCTTTAGACAATTCCACCTATTTTATTTCCTGGGTTACTAGTTGATGGGTTAATTATACTTTATGATATTCTCTCGAACTACTCACAAGCCTGTAGATGTTACTATAATGCCTATATCGCTATGGTCATCAGAGGTAACAAGAACGCATTTATTTCTCCGTATTCAACTAAGTAGGGCTAAAGGGTATATCTCTATCCTCAGTAGCGAAACGATTAAATCGAGCAAACTCTATTTATTCCTATTACGTACGTGAATTCCCTTTCTCAAGTTCAATTCGCGCACCACAGATAGTGTCTAACTATTGGCCAGATAATCAAACAATTAAGATCAAGAATAAATAAGCAACCAGAAATATGGAAAATCAATAGATAATAATTGTCATCAAACCCACTTTCAAGTCTTTCGCCACAACCCTAGAATTAAGAAGTTTAGCTACTCATGATTCGATCATAGACAAAAGAATTCATGAATAAATTAGGGTTGAAAAAGATGAAAAATAAAATAACCTAGAGAGAGAAAAAATAGAACGGTGGCTTACAAGTCCTTGAATAATCCCAGCACACCGTTCTCAGCTATTAAAACGTCTATATATAGTCTAGGGTAAAAACAAAAAATAAGTAATCCAAATCCCAGTCGAATCGGGACAACTCTCGCAGAACCCCGCTTTCCTTCCGCATCGCGGAAGGATCGCGCAGAGTACTGAGGCTTCTCGCTTTCCTTCCGCATTGCGGATGGATCGCCTGATGGTATTGCCTGGCTAGTCTTGTCCGCTTTCTACACGCGATGCGGAAGAAAAGCGGACCATTCAGTCGAATTATTTTCCTTTTTGGTTCGTCCTGTGTGGTCTTCGACTCGTCACCTCGTCTACTCGTCATATGCTCCAAACTCAATCACCTTAAGCTCAATTTTCCATCGTTTGTCATCGTCGTAGTCTGGGGTAAAAACAAAAAATAAGTAATCCAAATCCTAGTCGAATCAGGACAACTCTCGAAGAACCCCGCTTTCCTTCCGCATCGCGGAAGGATCGCGCAGAGTACTGAGGCTTCTCGCTTTCCTTCTGCATCGCGGAAGGATCCCCTGATGGTATTGCCTGGCTGGTCTTGTCTGCTTTCTTCACGCGATGTGGAAGAAAAGCGGACCCTTCAGTCGAATTATTTTCTTTTTTGGTTTGTCCTTTTTGGTCTTCGACTCGTCACCTCGTCTACTCGTCATATGCTCCAAACTCAATCACCTTAAGCTCAGTTTTCCATCGTTTGTCATCGTCGTACCTATACACATGAAATATAACGACATAAGTTCAAATACGATGATTGCATCATGAATTAAGCGATAAAAGTCATAAGAGTAGGCTGTAAAATGACACAAAACATGATATTTATGCCAAATATCAGAAAGCATCTTCCAATTCTTGCCAAATGGGAGGAGGCGCATTCTCTTTTCTCGATGCTATCCAATTATTATATCATAGTACCGCCACATGTCAGAGCCTATAAGATGCCAACTCCACAGATTCAGTCTCGGAGGCATGAATGATTCTCAATGTTCTCAGCATCTCATCAATAAAACCTTACGGGTCTTCATCCATCTTTGACCCGAAAAACTCCAGAGGATTTAAACTCATAAAATCACGGGCTCGGGTACTAGCTAACCGATCACTTTGGCCCGCATTCTTCCGCTGTGCTTGGGCGGCAACCAACTGTGTCAATAGATGAATGGTCTCGGTCACTTGTTGGCCCGAAGCAACCGGTGGAGGAACTGGAGCTGAAGCTCCTCCTTGTTCTTCTATATTGTGCGCGGTAGAGGAAGTATTAGATAGGGCCTCGTTATGTGACTCGCCCTCTTCTGGATTCATTGGCGGCTCTCTTTCTACCCGCCTTTTTGTCGTAATCTTGCCCTTCTGGGCGGCTGTAGCTTTTCCCTTCGGCGGCATTTCTAAAATCATAGCATACTATTAAAAGGGGAAAATCTTTTAACACAGCTCTATCGCACTATCTCATAAGAAGAAAGATGGTCATTTTTCCTAAATGCCCTGTAGCCTCCTGTTTATTGATGTGGCGCGCAACACACCATAAACAAGACTCTACTTGACACGGCTCGTAGACACTTCCTAGGAGCGAACTGCTCTGATACCACTTTCGTCGCAACCCAACTAGGGGCCGTGACGGGTACCCAGGGCTAACCACCGAGCATGTCACGACCCAACAAGAGGGCCATGACAGGTACCCAGTATTAACTACCGAGCACCCCTTATCATACTATCTATCGCTCTACCTATGTAATTATAATTCCCAACATACTTGCGGTGAAATGGTCGCTAAATATTTTCACAAGACATGCATATGTGCATAAGATCTCGAGGTGTCAAAAGTAATATACAAAAATATACACTGAGGTGATCATGAGACATCTATTACCCACACATATGTATCTACGAGCCTCTATCTGGAATACTGAACATTAGGACGGGACAGGACCCCGCCATGCCCCAAAACATGTACACAAAAGGAAGTACCAATAAGCGGCAACTCCGGAGTAGTGGAGTGCTTCTGCAAAGCTGCTGACAAGGCTCCTAGGGATCTGTACCGTCTCCTCGTCTACCTGTTGGAATGAACACAGCGTCCATAAGAAGGGACGTCAGTACGAGTAATGTACCGAGTATGTAAGGCATGAACGATAATATAATAAGGGATACAAGTATGGATGATAAGAAAATGGAAATATAGAGCATATCGTAAGATAAAAGAGTAACATGTACATATGAGTGCCTTTTAGGACGGATGCCATGCATGCTTAGCTTTCTTTGAAAAACATTTCTTGTTCATATATACAGAAAATAGAACATATCATATTGCCAAGGCATCGGCTCCGCTCCATTTAACCCCATATATCCCGCGTCCGGGATGATATCATGTCATTTTATACCAACTGATCAGGTGGTTATGCGTATATAACTCTCCCCCCTTTTTCCCATATTCCCCATTTACATATACATATATCATATAAGCAGCATGCAGGAGAGCCCAAAGAAAGTTATGTCTCCATCGGAGTGACGTAAGGTCGGTAACCTCCGATTACATTATGGAATAATCATGGTCGCTTTGTCTCACCTTGGAGGAACAATTATTAAAAGGTGGGACTAACAACGATGAATAAAATTAAGGGAGTCAAAAGATAGCTCAATAATCCCATATCGTCATTGAAATTATAACTTGGAACCTTTAAACATGAAATCATTCTCATCATGGTCATCATAGAAAACTATTCTCACCTTTGGCGTCATTGTCATCATGATAAAAACATGTCCATCATTGTTGTCATAAGAGTTTACAAAATCATAACCCTCTGTTTTGGAAAAATACGGACACTTTGGAAAACATTTACGGGTCATCAGGAAAAGAAATCATGCCTTGGAATTATAAACATCTAACTTTTGGAAGTAAGAAGGCTATGAAAACATTTATGGAATTATAATCATAGGAATCATGCCTTTGAAAGAAAAGGACGAGCCTTAACATACCTGTTCGACCTCCTATTACCTATGCTTATTCGTCCGAGCTCGCAAGTCTACATTTAAGAGGAGTTATGCTAACGTTAGACTCTTTATTGCACACTTGTTCCAGGTTTCAAATCAAACTATTCTATATTCTGCCGAAAATCGGGCAGCATCTCCACTGTTTATATGCCTAGCCCAAAATTACAATTCAGCAACCAATCAACAACAACAACAATACCAACATCAACAACACTATTATCTATACCAATATATTCCATAAACATCCCACACGATGTTTTTCAACATGCAACAACAATATACACTTCCTTTCATCCCAATCAAGGAGTATAATCTCATCAACACACCAACAATGTTAGATACCATTTCTACACGTATAAATCAGCCCAGCCACATGGCTACAACATGTTCAAAACAGCCCATAAACACAACAACTACAACATAACACTTTATGACCTTTCCTCCATAACTATTTTCACCTTTCCGGCTTGCTAAACCCTAAAATAAGTTCAACATAAGAGATAGGATGAATAACATACCTTACACTTGAAGAAACTCAGCCACATCAACTTTCTCCAATACCAAGCTTAAGTAGAAGCAAGAACAATCACCTTTCGTGGGCTAGTTTGGTGAAATCTTGTTAAATTCTTGATTTATCGGACTATAATGTTTGGGAGAGGTGTGGAGAAATTTCTAGGACTCTTTAGAATGTTGTTTGCTGAAAAACACGGGGTTGATGGGCTATTTATACCCCTCCTAGGTCGGTTTCACTGACTTCCTCAAGTGGGGCCCGCGGGGCCATGATCTTAAAACGGCCATAACTTTTGATCCCGATATTGTGTGAGGGCCCACGACCTACGATTGGAAAGCTCTTTCAATTATCTACAACTTTCATTCTTGGGTTTTTTCCAAATTCCAAACTTATAATAGAGTTTTGGCCCCTCCAAGTCAGGTCATCCGAAAACGTACCTTTAAATCATCCTTTTGGAGGGCTTATGCCCATATTTGACTTAAGGGTCCTTCTTAAGATTTGCTCAACTTTCCATGTACTACTTGTATCACTTTTCATATGTCCTCTACAAAATCCCGACATGTGGACCCCACCTTAACTTATGGTTACGAAGGCTATCATCAAGTAATCGTGTTAACTGACTTACTCCATACAATCTCCAAATGTCATATATATATATATATATATATATGTATATATATTCTCATACTCAGATAATATAATCTTCCTCCCTAATCCTTGTGTAACTCTGCTCCCCCTTGAGCTCACACTAATCCATCCACAGTCTTGATAATGCGAAATTTTCCAGGGTGTAATAGAGCACCCTTCGTTCTACTACTTATCATGCTCATTAAATGTTCTTTTATCCAAAATCATACCCAAATTATACGAAAATCATCTTTCATTCGGAAACATAAATACGTTTATATGCACAAGCCTTTTGGTCATTAAAATAATATATATATATATATATATATATATATATATATATATATATATATATATATATATATATATATATATATATATATATATATATATATAAAATCGTGATACCACAGAACCCACACTGCGTATCTACGAGCCTCTACTAGAGTACTAGACATAAGGACGGGACAAAACCCCGTCGTGCCCAAAATATACATTTACATATATACCAAAAGAATAACCAATGGCACCTTCGGAAAATGGAGTGCTCTTCAAATCAGCTAACAGCTCCTACGAGTCTGGATCAAGATCACCTCCTTGTATACCTGTGGGCATGAACACAGCGTCCAAACAAAACGGACGTCAGTACGAACATTGTACTGAGTATGAGAGGCATAAACAATAATGATATGTCAATGAAATAAAGGAAGCATCAATAAGGAACATCTGTATCTGACTGTCAAATATATAGGAAATGATGCATGCTGGCTTACTCATAATCATCATCATATCATATATGCATAAATGTATAAGCTTCCCGTCCATATCGGATCAGTGTGATAATTATTAGCCTGCGTCCAGGCCTCCCGCGTCCGGGGTATCATCTCATGCCGCCCACTAGTGGTGTCTGCCCATGCCATCTGGCCATGGTGTATACGCTGCCCGCCTTAGCGGTGACTGCCCAGCCATATAGGCGCGGTGTTATATCATCATCATAATATGCTCATCATAGTGCATGCATAAAGACTCAAGGACAACTATACTTTATCGAGGTGACGTAAGGTCGTGATCCCCCGATTTCATTATGGAGCACTCATTAACATTCTGCCTCACCTTGAAGGGAATAGTATATGAGGTGAGTGTAAGCAATAGATGACATCATTAACGTTTTAGGAACATCATAACATGAACATCTAGAATCTCTATACTTTAACTCTTACCTTGTGTAGCTATTTATAAACATAGGCTCATAGTTTTCCGGAATTTAAGAGTTTCGTGGAGAGGAAGGAAAGTCATACTATAGAATTCATGCCATAGAAAGAAAGGACTAGCCTCACATACCTTTGTCGTTTAACTATTCTATCGCTTGATCGTCCTCTTTCGATG
Source organism: Lycium barbarum (assembly GCF_019175385.1). Classification (NCBI taxonomy): domain Eukaryota; kingdom Viridiplantae; phylum Streptophyta; class Magnoliopsida; order Solanales; family Solanaceae; genus Lycium; species Lycium barbarum. The sequence goes on from NC_083338.1 coordinate 55,973,346, forward strand.
CTCGCGTTTCTACCTTCAAGAGGATTCGCATTAACATTAGTTACTCGCTATAAGAACATTTTACTATTTCTAGGGAAAAATTGGGCAGCATTTCCTTTGTTTCTACTACTTTTCCCACATTCTATATCAACTCCCAAACGTTCATAACAATATTCACAATATCGCAACAACAATCAACAATTATCTACATTTACCACAATTCACCATTTCCCTTCAATTTCTCCACAATTATAGTTATAGCTCACTATCGCGTTTTCTCATATATAATACTTATTCCATGGTCTAAATTTCGTTTATAACATATTTACAATCACAACATATCGATAATCATGACTCAATCAAAAACTTTACCCAACAATGTCACTATTCCCATATTTATGACCTATTTTCTACCTCCTTCTACAATCCAAGTGTTTCAACTTTCAACCCCTTAAATAACACGTAAATACCATAAAACTCACCTTGGATGATGGAGGAACAACCTTTGAGTAGAACCTCTCTTCTTGCACCAAAACCCTAACTCTCTTCTCTTGAGTTTTCTTGGCTTAGGTGAACTTTTACTAGGTTTCACACACTTGATTTCATGGTTTTAGTGTAGTTGATCATGGATTTCCTTTGATTTCTTGTGGATGAATGATGTAGAAGGTTCTAGAGGGTTCGTGAAGAGAGGAGAGTGGAATATGAAATGAAATAAAATGAGGGAATGGTCTTTATATTAAATCATGAAATCAGTCCCGACCGAGACATACGGTACGATCGACGGAGCGTCGATCGGATCGACGGGGCGTCGATTTGATCGTCGAAGTCGTTAAATTTCCAGTGATCCATCTGCCATTTCCTTTCATTCTACGGTGAGACGGACAGTCCGTCGAACTGATCGACGTAGCGTCGAACTGATCGACGGAGCGTCGATCTGGTTGTCGAATGGTCTTCGCTCTATTTCAATTCTACGGCACAATCGACGAAGCGTCGAATCGTCCGACGGTACAAAGAATGACCGTCGAACCCCTCTTTCGCAGAACTGCGGTGGAGTTTCATTTAACGAACTTTTCTCCCTTGCCTCTAACTTCTTTGGAATCTTAATTAGAATTATTAAGTATCCCTTCTTACTTGTAGGGACATCATGTACACCTTAACTTACGTTAGTCCCTTCACCGCTCAGCAACCGAAAGTTCCTAGGTGTAACGTCTTCATAGACTAGTTTTTCTGTCACTTGGACATCATCTATTGGAACAATCCTCGTAGGATCTCCGACACACTTGCGGAGCATTGATACATGGAAAACTGGATAGACCGATTCAAGTTCTGGAGGCAAGTCCAATTCATAAGCAACTTGACCCACCTTGCGGATAATATTATAGGGTCCGATGTATCGAGGACTTAACTTTCCTTTCTTTTCAAATCTCATCACACCTTTCATTGGTGACACCTTTAAGAATACCCAACCATCAACTTCAAATTCTAAGTATCGCCGGCAGTTGTCCGCATAACATTTTTGGCGACTTTGGGCTGTAAATAATCGGTCTCGGATCACCTTGACTTTTTATACCGCTTGTTGAATCAACTCAGGGCCTATTAGCTGTACTTCTCCTATTTCAAACCATCCAATTGGGGATCTGCACTTCTTTCCATATAGAGCTTCGTACGGAGCCATTTGGATACTGGAATGGTAGCTATTGTTGTATGCAAACTCGATAAGAGGTAAGTGGTCATCGCAACTACCACCGAAATCTAGCACACACGCCCATAGCATATCTTCCAAGGTCTGAATAGTACGTTGGGCTTGCCCATCAGTTTGCGAATGGAATGTCGTGCTGGGCTTTACTTGGGTACCTAGACCTTCTTGGAAGGATTTCCAGAATTTGGCTGTAAATTGCGCTCCTCTATCTGTGATAATGGATATCGGAATACCATGGAGTCGCACAATTTCTTTGAGATATAACCTTGCATAATCTTCTGCCGAGTATGTGGTTCTGACTGGAAGAAAATAAGCTGCTTTCGTGAGTCTGTCCACAATCACCCATATGGAATCATACTTGCCTCGGGAACGAGGTAACCCCATAATAAAATCCATGTTGATCACTTCCCATTTCCAAGTAGGGACTTCCATTGCTTGCAATAATCCTCATGGCTTTTGATGTTCGATTTTCACTTGCTGGCAATTTGAACATTGGACTACAAATTCTGCTACGTCTCTCTTCATGCAATCCCACCAATATGTCAACTTGAGATCATGATACATCTTAGTTGCACATGGGTGAATAGAATATCAAGAATAATGAGCTTCTTCTAGAATTCGACGGCGCAATTCTGCAACATTCGGAACACATCGCCTGCCTCGGTATCTCAGAATTCCATCCATAGAATTTTCAAAGGGAGACTTCTCTTTGTCATGAAATGTGTCCCTATAATGGCTCAACTGATGATCTTCATATTAATGCTCTTTTACTTCCATATTCGGGGACGAAACTGTGAGATCATTAATACCAATTCCAGCACTACCTGAATCAATTAGACGTACTCCAAGATTAGCTAGGTGGTGGAGCTCATGAATCAACTCTTTCTTTTCCGGAGGAACTTCACATAGGCTACCCATTGATCGGCGGCTAAGCGCTCAGCTACTACATTCGCCTTTCCGGGTTGGTATAAAATGCTCACATGATAATCTTTCAATAATTCTAAGCACGCCTCTGCCGCACATTTAACTCCTTCTATTTGAAAATGTATTAAAGACTCTTGTGATCTGTATAGATATCAACATGCACGCCATACAAGTAATGTCTCCACATTTTTAATACATGAATAACTGCAGCCAATTCGAGATCATGAGTTGGGTAGTTCTTTTCATGCTTCCGTAGCTGTCTCGAAGCATAAGCGATGACTTTACCGTGCTGCATTAACACACATCCTAACCCAACATCGGAAGCATCACAATATACAACATAACCATTTGGCCTTTCTGGGAGTGTCAAGACAGGGGCTGAGGTTAATCTATCCTTAAACTCTTGAAGGCTACGTTCACAAGCATCATTCCACTGAAACTTAGCTGACTTTTGGGTTAGCTTCGTCAATAGGGCTGAAATAGAGGAAAATCCTTCTACAAACCTTCTATAGTAACCTGCCAATCCCAGAAAACTACGGGTTTCTGTAGGCGTCGTAGGCCTTGGCCAAGTCTTCATAGCTTCGATTTTCTGGGTGTCAACTTGAATGCCATCGTCTGAAATAACATGGCCCAAAAATGTCACAGAATTCAGCAAAAACTCGCACTTTTGAGAATTTTGCATACAATTCTCAAGCTCGGAGAATCCCTAGAATAATACATAAATGGTCTGCATGTTCTGATTCTGTGCGAGAGTATACCACAATATCATCAATGAATACTATTATGAATTGATCCAAGAGAGGCCTGAATACATTATTCATCAAATTCATGAACACTGCTGGAGCATTGGTCAACCCAAACGACATCACCCGGAATTCATAATGGCCATATCTCGTTCTGAAAGCTGTTTTGGGAATATCTTCTTCTTTAACTCTCACTTGGTGATAACCAGACTTCAAGTCTATCTTGGAAAACCACTTGGACCCCTGTAGTTGATCAAACAAATCATCAATCCTTGGGAGAGGATATTTATTCTTTATCATCACCTTATTCAACTGCCTATAATGAATGCACATTCGTAGGGAACCATCTTTCTTTCTCACGAATAGGACTGGTGCACCCTACGGTGATGAACTAGGTCTAATAAACCCCTTCTCAAGAAAATCTTTCAACTGTCCCTTTAATTCTTTCAATTCTGCCGGAGCCATTCGGTAAGGAGGAATAGAAATAGGCTCGGTGTCCGGCAACACATCGATAGCGAAATCAATCTCTCTTTCCGGGGGAAGACCTGGATGCTCATCTGGAAATTCATTCACTACCGGAATAGATTGGAAAGTTGGCGACTTTGCTTCAGTATCCTGAACTCGGACTATGTGATAAATATAGCCCTTAGCTATTATCTTTCTTGCCTTAAGGTAGGAAATAAACCTACCTCTCGGAGATGCTGTATTACCCTTCCATTCAAGCACGGGCTCTCCCCGAAATTGAAATCAAACAACTTTCATTCGACAATACACATTAGCATAACATGAGGCCAACCAATCCATACCCATAATCACATCGAAATCTAACATGTCCAGCTCAACTAAATCATCTTTAGTCTGGCGGTCGCATATCACAATCATACAATTTTTGTACACTCGTCTAGCTACCACAGGATCACCAACTGGAGTAGATACCTCAAAAGGTTTAATTGGCTCAGGTTTCACCCCAATACGACCAGCAACATACGGATTAATATAAGATAGGATAGAACCCGGATCTATCAATGCATACACATCATGGGAAAATACGGATAATGTACCTGTAACTACATTCGGGGAGGACTCAAGATCCTGTCGTCCGGCTAAAGCTTACATACGGGGCTGAGTGGCACCTGAAGTAGATGCTCCCCCTCTGCCTCTACCTCGACCTGCTGAAATCTGGGGAGTCTGCCCTGCTGGGCGCACTGAAGAGGAACCACCCGCTGATCTTGTGGGCTGAACCCTAACTCTACTACTCATCAACGGGAAATCTCTCATCATGTGCCCAATCCGGCCACAGGCATAGCAAGCATCTGAACCTTGGCGACACTATCCGGAATGTAGGCTACCGCAGTGGTTGCATCACGGTACTGGGGGTCTCCTCTGGCTATAATCTCCCCCAAAATGAGAATCTGTGGCCCTCGAACTCTGACCCTGTCTTGAACGAAAGGAGCGATCAAATCTCCTACCAGCAAATCGAAGAGGCACACTAGTCGCCTACTGGCCTAAATGTCTGGAATATGTATGCCTTGATCCCCCTCTATAATCACTTCCTGCCCCCATCGATCTGGCACTTTTACTTTGCCCTCTATCAACATCACGATCACCCCTTTATGGATGTTGTTGTCCTTATAAATTCTGGGCATGAGCTTGAATGCAGGAAATATCCATCCCATCTTGCAACGAAGCTGTCAAGCAATCCTTGAACAAATGTGGCCCTAAGCCACTCACAAATCTGTGCCCTCTATCCCCCATGTCAGCCACCATAGTCGAGGCATATCTAGCCAATGAATTGAACTGAAGGCTATACTCCAGGGCACTCATATTTCCTTGTTTCAAATTTAAAAATCTATCTACTCTAGTTCGGCGGACCTCGAGTGACAAATAGTGGTGGATGAAGGCATCTACAAATTCTTGCCAAACGGGAGGAGGGGCATTCTCTTTTCTTGACGATATCCAATTATTGTACCATAATACCGCCACATCGCGAAGTCTATAAGATGCCAACTCCACAGATTCAGTTTCGAAGGCAGGAATAGTCTTCAACGTTCGTAGCATTTCATCAACAAAACTTTGTGGGTCTTCATCTAGCTTTGACCCGAAAAACTCCGGAGGATTCAAACTCATAAAATCGCAGGCTCTGGTACTAGTTGCCCGATCACTTGGACTCGCATTCTATCGTTGTGCCTGGGCGGCAACTAACAGCGTCAATAAATGAATAGCCTCGGTCACTTGTTGACCTGAAGCAGCCGGTGGAAGAACTGGAGGCATAGGAGCTAGAGCTGATGCCCCTTCCTGTTCTTCTATAATAGGCGGAGCAGAGGAAGTATTAGTACTCCTCGCCTTTTCATCGTAGTCTTGCCCTTCTGGGCGGCTGTAGCTTTTTCCTTTGGCGGCATTTCTGAAATCATAGCACACTATTAAGGAGGATAAAATCTTATAACAAAACTCTATCGCACGATCTCTTAAGATGAAAGATGGTCATTTTTCCTAAATGCCTTGTAGCCTCCTGTTTATTAGTGTGGCCCACAACACACCATAAACAAGACTCTACTAGACACGACTCGTAGACACTTCCTAGGACTGAACTGCTTTGATACCACTTTTGTCACGACCCGACTAGGGGCCATGACGGGTACTCGGGGCTAACCACCGAGCACCACTCATTCTGTTACCCATCGTACTCATTATACACTTCTTTACTATCCATGTGGTCATAATCATAGGACAACCATTTTTCATTTGGAAACATAAATACCTTAATATACATAAGCCTTCGGCTATCAAAATAATATATATACAATAGGGACATTGTGAGACCATACTACCCACACATGCGTATCTATGAGCCTCTACTAGAGTACTAGACATATGGACGGGACAGGACCCCGTCATGCCCAAAATACGTATATGTACACAAAAGAATAAACCAAATAGCACCTCCGGAATAATGGAGTGCTCCTGTAAATCTGCTGATGGCTCCTATGGATCTGCACCGTCTCTCTTTCTACCTGTGGGCATGAACACATCGTCCAAAGAAAACGGATATCAGTACGAATATTGTACTGAGTATATAAGGCATGAACAATAATGATATATCAATGAAATACAGAGACATCGAGTGAAGAGCGATCTGTAACTGACTGGCACTTAAAACTGAAATAATGCATGCTAACTTACTTCATAATCATCATCATATCAAGAATGCATATATGTGTAAGCTGCCCGACCATATAGGTACGGTGTGATAATCATTAGCCCACGTCCAGGCCTCCCGCGTCCGGGGTTCCATCTCATGCTGCCCATTAGTGGTGTCTGCCCGTGCCATCTAGACATGGTGTATACGCTGCCCGCCTTAGCGGTGTCTGCCCGGCCATGTAGGAACGGTGTAATATCGTCATCACATACTTATCATGAAACATGCATGAGACTCAAGACAAACTGTACAACTATCGAGGTGACATAAGGTCGTGAGCCCCTGATTACGTTATGGAGCATGCATAAGTATTCTGCCTCACCTTGAAGGAATTAGCATATAAGGTGAGTGTATACAATGAACAACATCAATGGATCATAATAAAAATCATTAGCTTTGTAGAAACATAGTATCATGGGCCTTAGACTCTTTAGACTTAGACTCATCATCATCCTTATCATGCTCGTAACATATCTTTTATCTTGTCTCATATGAAGCTCTTTACTAAGATTGACTCATAATTTTCAGGACGTAGGAGAGTCATGAAGAGATAGGGAATATCATGTCGTAAGAATAATGCCTTAGAAAGAAGGGACTAGCTTCACATACCATTTAATTTAGCTACTCTATCGCTTGAACGTTCCTCTCCAATATTCACGTTTCTACCTTCAAGAGAGTTTATACTCATATTAGATAATCAATAACATAAGCGTGTTTGAACTAAAGCTATAGAAACTTGAGCAGCATCTCGTTTGTTTCTACTACTTTCTCCATATCATATATCAACTCCCAAACGTCAATAATAACATTGATAATATCATCATCAATGACTTTAGTAAAATTCATCATTATCCAATCCCCACAATTTCCTCTCAAGGTCATCCATAATCATAATCATAATACAACGTTACATTCATTCTCATCTAATGTTTCTCTCATGCTCTTAACATCATTCATAACGTAATTACAATGACAACGTATCAAGAATCATGATTCATATCAATCTACTACTTACAATTGCCACTAATCTCATATTTTGTAACCTATTTTCCATCTTCTTCCATAATCGAAGTGTTTCAACTTTTCAATACCTTAAACAACATGGAATAATCATAAAACTCACCTTTGAATGTGTAGGAACGGGTTCTGGTTGGAAATACTTCACTTGAAGAAAACCCTAGCTTCAACTTCCAAGGGATTTCTTGACTCTAGCAACCCCAATCCTTAACACAGTCCGTATAAGGTGGTCGTGTAGCTCACAGTTTTTTTCCGAAGTTGTCCTCGTCATTTCGTTTGATCTCCAATCCTTATACAACCTTCTTAACATTGGTTTAATACTTCATTAATAATCTAAACATCCCTATAACTCGTCCTCAAGGCCTTACCAAACAATCCTTAACGCAATAATTTACGAAACCTTTCCTAAACCCCACTTATACTCCATTTGTCCTTATCATTCCTTATTTCATCAATTCATTTGGCTTCAAAATCTTAACGTATGCATTCGAGGACTACTAAATATCCGTCTTATAGTCTTAAGAACTTCTTGTTATCCTTAAGCTCGCATTAGTTCATTCACTACATGACGACATGAAATTTCCAAGGTGTAACACTAACCCCACACATTCCTCTTTTGTTCCATACTACCACACTTTATCCCTTTCACATGCCTACCTTCGAATTTTTACCCAAATAGTCCCGTTTTTTGCCCGTCATCTTTCTTGGAGGCTTCACTCACTCAGGTTTCTTACTTTTTACTTTTTCTACATTTTGATCTCCTTATCTTCCATATACTCACTTTCTTTCTTTCCCAGATGTCATTGCATTAGAACTCTCCAAACCTAACCTGTAGTGAAACTAACATCAGTTTAACTGGTGACGTTTGTCACTTGAACTTTACTACCCTGTTCGATCAATGCCTTCAATACCGCAACGTCAGTTGCTGGGACACACATACCCGTTGATACAGCCGCATACGGGATATCATATATATATATATATTTATATATATATATATATATATATATATATATATTTAAATTTATATATATATATTCTAATGCCTCGCTTACAAGGTATTTCCAAACGCTACTTAAACTCATCCTAGTTCTAGAGCGATGCACCTTCTTTCTCTTCACCAGTCTAGTCTGCCTCGTCCTACGCGGCCTCTTAAGGTTTCCAACCACTCCGCATACTCCAATTTCCCTTAGGCTACACTAGCTTCTCATTTGTCTCTTATGTCTAAATTCATAGAACTTTTAGTACGATTCCCAGGGGGTCACCCATCCTAGTATTTCTCTCACCCCAGCACGCTTAACCTTGGAACTCTGATGAAATCCGGTGCGTTAATGCTATCATGATCGCATCCACCTCACTGCATGACCTTCACCACATAATCTAGAACAAGTTGAAGTCTTGACAGATTCCAAAACACTCTCGTAACGCATCTCCCTCCGAATTAGAAAGGGTCTCTTACTCTTCCGACTACACAATTACTATTTTTGCCTTTTTAATTCTCAATATTAACCTTTCATTTGTATGTATGACTACTTTCCATCCTAGATTTCTAGATTCCTAACGGTGGCGAAAACACCTTGGTCACCGTTACTTATAAATACTTGGTTATCGGTCCCTTTGGATTTTCGCTCGCCGCTATTAAGTAATAATCTATAACAAATACACATACATAGAAAATTCCAATAAAGATTCATATACCTGTAGCCGATCAGTCTCTAGTCTGATCTGGTGGACTATAAGGTGAAGTGTACTCCTCATCATTGCCTACCCACCATCTGCTCGTTTGGCCTTCATCATCTCTCTCATCTGAGTTCGAGGGATATAGATAACCGGCCAATTCCTGGTTTACCGACGGCCAGGATAGGGTGCTGGAGTAATCCGTAACACTCACCGGCGAGGCTGGTCTGACGTAGTGCTCCACCATAGGAGCAGCTGGCATGGCCTCGGGGATCTCCTTCTCCGGTGTCCCAGACGAATACTCAGACGGATCTGTGTCATAGCTGTCCCCCGAGGGGTCCTCCTCTTTGGAAGTAAAAAAATATTCTGGAGGAATCATCGCTGGGTCCTCCGAGGGATCCGTCTCAATGGAGTAACTGAGGCTCCTCCTTCTCAATATTGGAGCCTGGGGTCCTGGATCTGATCTGAGGGCCTTCTTAGCACCCCCACTGTCCGAGGCTGATCTCTTCACCTTTCGTCAGTCTACACTTACCTGCAGGAAAAGAGGTCAGAAGAAATCTTTCCTAGACTCTGGCTCTATTACACGATCTAAGATAGAAGGAAAGGTCAATGATTCCTAAACGTCCTCCAGCCTCCTGTTTATAAGTGTGGCTGGCTTCACACCCATAAAGAGGACTCTACTGGACACGGTCTGTAGACAATCCCTAGGACGAACTGCTCTGATACCACTTTTGTCACGACCCAAACCGATGAGCCGTGACAAGTATGCGACCACTACTGGCCGAGCACTCCCATGTTGACGTTTACTCCTCGCTAACTATCCTAGGCCCATACACAATGTGTAACTGAGTTGTACTGTCTTTTCAACAACTAACACAAGAGACACCACATCGAGAACTCACGGCCAACACATACACATAAGTATAAATACTGAAAGTAGCAACGACAACCGACTTGGCCGCTATATACATATACTGTACAACAAAATAAGCGCCGACGAGGCTGCATAACATCACGGCTACATATTACTATCTACAGACCTCTATAGAATACAGACTACAGAAAGGACAGGACAAGGCCCTGCCGTACCCATATATGTACATAACAGGATGGCCTACCAAAAATAACTATAGCTCCGGATCAATGGAGCGTACTGAGTGCCGCTGAGGGGAGGTCCTACTGCTGTGGATCGTCTGGCTGGCTACCTGATCCTACAGGCATGAACGCAGCGTCCAAAGAAGGGAAGTCAGTACGAGTAATGTACCGAGTATGTAAGGCATGAACAATAATATAATAAGGCATCTGGAACATAACATGAGATAAGGGAATAACCTGTACATCAGGATGCCTCTTAGGGCGGATGCCATGCATTCTTAACGTTCTTTGAAAAATATTTCTTATACATGTATACATAAAATTGAACATATCATATTGCTGAGGAACGTCGGCTCCGATCAATTTAATCATATACCCCGTGTTCGGGCATCCAGCGTCCTGGATGATATCATGTCATATTATACTAGCTGATCAGGTGGCCATGCGTCTATAGCGCCTCGCCCTTTTTCCTATATTCCCCATATACATATACATATATCATATTCATATGTCATATAAGCAGCATGCATGAGAGCCCAAAGAAAACTATGCCTCTATCGGAGTGACGAAAGGTCGGTAACCTCCGATTATATTATGGAATAATCATCATCCCTTTGTCTCACCTTGAAGGAACAATTATTATAAGGTGAGACTATCAATGAAGAATAACATCAAGAGAAAACATAAAATAAGATCATAAATCTCATAAGGCGTCAATTCCTTTACTTTGGAATTTTTAAAAATAGTCATCGTCCATGAATAAAATTGAGAAATCAAGAAATAGCTCAACATTCATTGAAATCATAAACTTGGAACCTTTAAACACAGAATCATCATCATCATAATCATCATAGAAAAATATTCTCATCTTTGACATCACCATTATCATCGTGAAAATAGGTTCATCGTTGTTATCATAAGAGCTTACGGAGCCATAAATCTCTGATTTAGAAAATACGAACATTTTGGAAAACATTTATGAATTATTAAGAAAGGAATTATGCCTTGGAGTCATAACATTTAACTATTGAAAACAAGGGAGATATGGGAACATTTATGAGATCATAACATAGGAATCATGCCTTTGAGAGAAAGGGATGAGCCTTAACATACCTATTCAGCCTCTAACTATCAACGCTTATCCGTCCAATCCCGCAAGTCTACATATAAGACCATTCATACTATGATTAGGCCCGTTGTTATATACGTATCCTAAGCCTTTAAATAAGTCTTTCTAAAATATATCGAAATTTCAGGAGCATCTCCTCTGTTTATATGTCTAGCCCGAATTCTTAATTCAACAACCATCAACAACCACAACAATACAATCATTAACCATAATATTTCCAATACCAAAATACTTCATAAACATCCCATATGGTGTTTGTCCCATATTTTCACCACAGAATCATTTTACAACAATTTAACAGCTCCTTCTCCGTAAATAAACCAAGACTAATATTAATAGCAGGAGATTCATACCTTTCTCTCGATAATATTGTTGTATCTTCGCTTTTCCACCTTGAGCTTAAGCCATAACGCGCTGCTACATGGTTTTTTAGTTGCAACTATATGCCGTCTAGACCCAGATTTGGGAATTATACCTGGTTTTGGGATAAAAAGTTGATGTTTGGAAGGTTGGGGAATTTTCTGGAATATTGGAGAGGTTTTTGGTGTGTTTGGGATGAAAATGAGGCGGCTGTCCCCTTTTAACCTGGACTGAATTAAAATTTGTTCAGTTTGATCACGTTGCCACATTGCGCGTTCGCGCTGAGTTACCAGGTCTTTCCCTGTGCGTTCGCGCCACCTTCTGGAGCGTTCGCATAGGGTTATTTCTCTGCCCAAACAACTGATATTAAAACATGCCTAACGTTTGATCCCGCTATTGTATGAGAGCCCACGACCTATGGTTGGAAAGCTCTTTCAATTATCTAAAACTTTCATTCTTGGTGTCTTTCCAAATTACAAACTTATAACGACGTTTTGGCCTCTTCAAGTCAGATTGTCCGAAAACATTTACTTAAATCATCCCTTTGAAGGGCTTATGTCCCTTTTCGGCTTAAGGGTACTTCTTAAGACTTGCTCAACTTCCCATGTACTACTCATATAATGTTTCATATGTCCTTTATAAAAATCCCGGCATGTGGGCCCCACTTGGCTTACAGTAACAAGGGCTTTTCGTCAAGCAACATATGAACCGATTCACCCCATGTGATCTCCAAATTTCATACATGTATATATTATTATGCTCAGATCATCTAATATTCATCGCTAATCCTTGTATGACTTTACTATTCTCCGAGCTCGTACCACGCCGTCTACGAATCGTGGTAGCGCGAAATTTTTTGGGGTGTAACATGATTATAGGCAGCTGAATAAAGTAACAATAAAGAACATGTATCCCCTTCCCAGGATTGACGATCTCTTTGACCAGTTGCAGGGTGCTAAGTGTTTTTCGAAGATTAGACTTTCGGTCAGGTTATCATCAGGTGCGGGTAAAGGAGGCAGATACTCCGAAGAAGGCATTCAGGACCCGATACGGGCATTATGAATTTAAAGTGATGTCTTTTGGGCTAACCAATGCTCTGTGTTTATGTATTGATGAACCGGGTATTCAAACCATTCCTAGATACGTTCGTTATTGTATTTATTGATAATATTCTGGTTTATTCACGTTCACAAGAAGAGCATGCAGACCATTTGAGGACGGTACTTAGGGTACTCCAGCAGCAGAAGTTGTATGCTAAATTTTCTAAGTGTGAATTCTGGTTGACTTCAGTAGCATTCTTGGGACATATTATTTGAGCTGACGGAATTCGGGTAGATACGTAGAAGATTGACGCAGTAAAGACTTGGCCCTGACCTACGACACCAATGCTCTGTGTTTCTCTATTGATGAACCGGATATTACAAGAGATTCATAGAAAGGTTTGCCTCGATTTCATCGCCTTTAACAAGGCTAACTCAGAAGGCAACTAAGTTCCAGTAGACTGATGCGTGTGAGCAAAGCTTCCAGTTGCTGAAAGACAAGTTGCATACGGCTCTAGTTCTAACTCTTCCCGAGGGACCAGATGGTTATGTTATTTATTGTGATGCTTCAAGTGTTGGATTAGGTTGTGCATTGATGCAGCATGGCAGGGTTATAGCCTATGCCTCCTGACAGCACAGAAGGCACGAGAAGAATTATCCTACTCATGATCTGGAGTTAGCAGCAGTGATTCACGCCTTGAAGATATGGGGGCATTATTTATATAGTATTGTCACGACCCGGCTAGGGGGCCACGATGAGCACCCGGTGCTACCCCACCCGAGCACCCCCTTATCGTACATAACATAACATCTAGGTGAACCATAAGTCAATTCGTGCTTTTCTTATCGTTAATCATATTGATCCCATTAGACGACCATCATCATTTAACATATCATAGGCATCTGTGCAACATCATAAGTACAAGGCCGACGTGGCCAACAAAAGATATACAAAACATGGGCCGACATGGCCGAACATCTCTACCCACATACACATGACTACGAGCCTCTAAGAGTATGACATATCGTATGAGCGGGACAGGACCCCGCTATGCCCATAATTATGTACACAAAAGAATAAGTACCCAAAAGCTACGGCTCCGAAAGAAATGGAGCTCTGCTAAGAAATCTCTGAATAAGCAGCTGTGGATCAAGTCTGTCTCCCTGTGCATCTGCGGGCATAACGCAGCGTCCACAAACAAAAGGACGTCAGTACGAAGAATGTACTGAGTATGTAAAGCGTGATCAACATAAATATGGGAGCATAATAGATATCATATGAAATAGCATAGGAGGGGAGGCAGTAATATCATCATCATCATGTCGCTTACTTGCATACCTCGTCGTTCATATCCCATAATAATACTCGTACCATACTTGTGCTCATATTCGTATACATGTCCTTATTCGTATTCTTATACATAGTCTTATCACATTCATATTCATATTATATACATAGTCATTTCATATACATAGCATACCCAACCTCATAGGATCGGTGTCTTACACATGCTTGGCCAACCAAGGCTCAAGGTGATACATACCTGGCCCTACCAAGGCATCAGGGTTATCCGTACCATCTGCAGAGGTGTGCGCGCGTTTCGTAATCGTATACATATATTATACATAGTCATATACATATATTCTTGCCCGGCATCATAAGCTCGGGGTCTTATCATAGCCCTTCATAGGCATACATATACATATCTCATAGCTCGTAAGCATCTCTAATCTCATTATACTCTCATCATCATTATCGTTATATCTACATTTTGGACTTACTCGTCATGCGAGGAACATAGTATAATCATAGTACATATCAAGGGTCGTGAGCTTATGAGCTCGGAATGCCGACCATGTGAAGACAACATACTCATATAGAGGAATTTACGAATTTGGCCAAGAACCATGCCTTATGAAAGAAGGGTTAGCCTTACATACCTTTCCGTCGAACTATTCTACACTTGCACGTTCCCTTCCAATGCTAGCGTTTATACCTTCATCAATATCATAACAATGGCCATTAGTCATGCACATTATCCGTATTATTTAGATTCCTCAATTTGCCTCTAATTCACCCACATTCATGGTCATAACACCCAACTTCGTCCATTCGTCTAAAGTGTTTAGTTCATGATCTTAATACCATTTATAACACATTCATATCACAGCACAACAACATTCATAACTCAATTCAAACCATTTCTCAAAATGTCACTATTCATCATTCATGACCTAGTTGACCACATTTTCTACAATCCATGTATTTTAATTCTCCAATACCTTAAACATCTTGTAAAAATCATGAATCTTACCTTAGAAGTTGTAGGAACAAGCTTTGGTTGATAATACTCTTCTTTGAGCAAAACCCTAGTTTTTCTCCATTTGGATTTCTTGACTTGGATGATCCTTGATGATTCCCTTATCCTTGATTCACTTGTCATAATGTTATTGATGGCTTATAATCCTTGAAAACTCATATAATAAATGTAGAGAGAAGTTTTAGAGAGAAGTGGTGTAATGTGGAAATGAAATAAGACAAGTCTTGATCCTCATATTTAATGAATTGGAAAAATCTGTGCTGGGTGAACAGTGGTCGTCCATGGAGGTTTACGGTCCGTATTCCACTTTACGGACCGTCCCTCGTGGTCGTCTTTAAGCTTAAGCAGGACCAGAGACTTTGGCCTGCATGCATGGTGATTTACGACCATGGTTTACGGGCCGTAAATCACTTTACAGTCCGTCCACCAGGTCGTATTATACCTTTTCCTCAGCTGGCAGAAAGTTGAAGTTTGGCATGCCAGTTTACGACCTGGCAGTTTACGGACCGTATACTAGTTTACGGTCCGTATTTGCACTTTACGACCACTGGCAGAAAGCTGAAGCCTTGCATTGCAGTTTACGTCTGCTAGTTTACGAACCGTATTGCACTTAACGGTCCGTATTTTGCAATATACGACCACTGGGCAGTTTTGCCAACTTTCAATTTTTCTCATTTCTCGACTTTTCATTCTAATCATCCACATCCCTTTTTATACATTTCCCATGAAACATTATACACTCGCACTCCTCGCACACATCATTAGTTCATTTACTTGCGTACCAATGGGAAATTTCCGAGGTGTAACATTCTACCCCCCTTAGGAACATTCGTCCTCGAGTTAAAGGCTTGGGGAATTCTATAAAATTTTTGCCAGAGTTTCCTCTGTAATGAGGCACTACCACCCTGTCACAACAACCCACAATAACAATGCCTCACAGGGAAATAATACAACAGCACTAGAAATTTGGCCACACACGACCTGAATGTATAAAAGGGAAAACATGCATACCTTATGATTTTGACGTCTCATCTTGGACTTCTTCCAAGGGCTGAAATAAATGTGGGTATTTGGATCGCATATTCTCTTCTGCTTCCCATGTCATTTCCTCTCGATTGTTATTTCTCCACAGAACTTTAATTGAGGCCACTTCTTTGTTTCTAAGCCTCCGTACTTGCCTATCTAATATGGCAATGGGTATTTCATCATAAGTTAACTTTTCTGTCACTTGAATATCATTCACTGGGACGATCCTCGTAGGATCTCCAACACACTTCCGAAGCATCGAGACATGAAATATTGGATGGACTGACTCCAAATCTTGAGGTAGATCTAGCTCATAGGCCACTTTGCCTATTTTACGCACAATTTCGTATGGCCCAATATACCGGGGACTGAGCTTCCCCTTTTTGCCAAATCTCATCACGCCCTTCATCGGCGACACTTTCAAGAATACCCAATCTTTCACTTCGAACTCTAAGTCTCTTCGACGATTATCCGCATAGGACTTCTGACGACTTTGAGCCGCTAGCAACCGATCTTGTATGAGCTTAACTTTCTCTATTGCTTGCTGGACCAAGTTTGGCCCTATCAACTTAGCTTCTCCGGTTTCAAACCACCCAATTAGGGATCTACACTTTCGCCTATATAGAGCCTCATACTGTGCCATTTGAATGCTAGAATGGTAACTGTTATTGTAAGCAAACTCAATGAGTGGCAAATGGTCATCCCAATTTCCTCCAAAATCTATCATACATGCCTGTTCGGTCTGTGGGTGAAATGCCGTGCTTAGGCGCACTTGGGTCCCTAAACCTTCTTGGAAAGACCCCCAAAACTTGGCTGTAAACTGAGTTCCTCTATCGGAGATAATAGATACCGGAACGCCATGGAGTCTCACTATCTCTCCGAGATAAAGCTTTGCATAATCTTCTGCCATATAGGTCGTTCTGACCGGTAAGAAATGCGCTGACTTTGTGAGTCTATCCACGATCACCCATATAGAATCATATTTACGTCGAGAACGGGGTAACCCTGTAATGAAATCCATATTAATCACTTCCCACTTCCAAGCTGGGATTTCTATAGCTGGCAATAAGCCACCCGGCTTTTGGTGTTCTATCTTCACTTGTTGGCAATTAGGACACTTAGCTACGAATTCCGCTACGTCTTTCTTCATCCCATTCCACCAATATATAGTCTTAAGATCATGATACATTTTCGTCGCTCTGGGTGAACGGAGTAACGGGAACAATGAGCTTCTCTCAAAATCTGATGGCGTAGACCTGCCACATCGGGAACACATAACCTGCCTCGACATCGGATAACTCCGTCTTCTGAAATGTCAAATGATGACTCCTCCTTCTGAGGGAGTGTATCTCTGTACTGCATTAGCATGGGATCCTCATATTGTCGCTCTTTTACTTCCGCTACTAACGATGAAACTGCTGAATTCTGAATAGTAGCTCCGCTGCTACCTGAGTCCACCACTCGGACTCCTAGGCTAGCTAACTGCTGAAGATCACGGGCCATCTCTTTCTTTTCTGGTCGTACATCACTTAGGCTTCCCATCGACCTACGGCTAAGAGCATCAACCACAACATTTGCTTTTCCGGGGTGGTACAGGATTTCAACAGCATAGTCTTTTAGCAACTCTAGCCATCGTCGTTTCCGCAAATTCAACTCTTTCTGCTTGAAGATGTACTGGAGACTCTTATGATCTGTATAAATATCCACGTGGACAACATAAAGGTAATGTCTCCATATCTTTAAAGCATGGACCACCGCAGCCAATTCTAAGTCATGGGTAGGATAATTCTGCTCATGTTTCCGTAATTGTCTAGAAGCATACGCAATCACCTTACCATTTTGCAACAATACACAACCTAGCCCGACGCCTGAAGCATCACAATAAATAACATATCCTTTCAATCCCTCTGGAAGTGTCAAGACTGGGGCTGAAGTCAGTCGGTCTTTCAACTCTTGGAAACTACGCTCGCAAGCATCTGTCCATTGAAACTTAGCTGACTTCTGAGTCAACTTGGTGAGCGGTGCAGAAATAGAAGAGAAATCCTCAACAAATCTTCGGTAATAACCTGCTAAGCCCAAAAAGCTACGAACCTCTGTAGGGGTCGTGGGCCTTGGCCAAGTCTTCACTGCCTCAATCTTTTGGCTATCCACTCGAATACCGTCAGCTGCAACAATGTGGCCCAGAAATGCCACTGAGTTCAACCAAAACTCGCATTTGGAAAACTTCGCGAATAACTCTCAGGTTCGAAGAACTCCAAGGACAATACGCAAGTGATCTGCATGTTTTGCCTTGGATCCAGAATACACTAGGATATCATCGATGAATACGATCACGAATAGATCCAGAAAAGGCCTGAATACATTGTTCATTAAGTCCATAAACACTGCCGGTGCATTAGTTAGCCCAAACGACATTACTCGGAACTCGAAATGGCCATATCTTGTTCTGAAAGCTGTCTTAGGGATATCTTTCTCCCTAACTCTTACTTGGTGATACCCGGACCTCAAATCAATCTTTGAAAACCATTTTGGCACCTTGCAATTGATCAAATAAATCATCAATCCTAGGGAGGGGATACTTGTTCTTAATTGTCACTTTATTCAATTGCCGATAATCAATGCACATTCTCAAGGAGCCATCGTTCTTCCGGACGAACAATACGGGTGCTCCCCACGGGGATGAACTAGGCCTAATGAAGCCTTTTTCAAGCAAGTCTTTTAATTGTTCCTTCAACTCTGCGGGTGCCATCCTATAGGGAGGAATAGATATGGGTTTAGTGTCTGGCAACACATCAATCGCAAAATCAATCTCTCGTTCGGGAGGAAGTCCTGGAAGCTCTTCCGGGAACACATCCGGAAATTCGTTCACTACCGAAACTGACTGAAGAGTCAGCGACTCAGCTTCTACATCTTGAACTCGCACTAGGTGATAAATACACCCTTTCGTGATCGTCTTTCTTTCCTTTAGATAGGAGATAAACCTACCTTTTGGTGATGCCGAATTTCCTTTCCATTCTAAGACTGGTTCTCCCGGAAATTGGAAACGAACCATCTTCATTTTACAATCAACATTGGCATAACAAGAAGCCAACCAATCCATGCCCATAATGACATCAAAATCTACCATCTCTAGCTCATGCAAATCAATCACGGTACGACGATCACAAATCACAATCACACAATTCCTATATACTCGGCTAGCTATTACCGATTCACCCACGGGTGTAGACACCTCAAAAGGCTTGATAGACTCCGGCTCAATTATAAATCGACCCGCAATATATGGAGTAACATATGATAATGTGGAGCCCGGATCAATCAAAGCATATACATCATGAGAGAATACCGATAATATACCTGTGACCACGTCAGGAGAAGACTCAAGATCTTGGCGACCAGCCAAAGCATAAATACGGTGCTGAGAACCGCTAGTATTGGGAGCTCTCCCTCTGCCTCTACCATGGCCAGCTGGTGCATGTGAACCTGGTCCCGTAGGGCGTACAGATGCCGAAGATCCGGCTACCGACCCTGATGGCTGGGTCCTACCTCTACCATGTACTGAGGGGCAATCACGCATAATATGGCTTGGCCGACCACATGAATAGCAATCATCTGAACCAAATCGGCATCGACCCCAATGCATCTTCCCACACTGGGAACACGTGGTGCGGGTGGCCTTGACTGGCCCAAATCACCTCTGAACTGAGGTCCTGTATAACTCAGACTCGGCCCTGAACGAGCAGATCTATCAAGGTCCTGGCCTGAAAACCGTGGAGGTGGACTGGTCATAGAATAGCCTGAATGGCTGGGAAGCTGCTGTCTGTGTCCACCCCTGGACTCGCTCCTCGAACCTGAAGGTCTAGCTCTCTTGCTATGTCCCCTATCTTGCTCACGTTCATTTCTCCGCTGCTATAGGTGTTCCTCTAATTCCTGAGCATATGCCTGAATGCGTGCAATATCCATGCCATCCTGAAGGGACGCAGTTAAGCATTTATCCATCAAGTGTGGCCCTAGGCCTTTCACAAACCGGTGCACCCGATCGCCCATATCCGCTACCATGGCCGAAGCATACCTAGCCAAGGAATTGAAGCGGAGACTATACTCTGTAGCACTCATGCTACCTTGCCTCAGATTCAAGAATTTATCGGCCCTAGCTCGCCAAACTTCTGGAGGCATGTAGTTACGGAGAAAAGCATCGACAAACTCTTGTCATACCGGCGGAGGTCCATTGGCTCCCCGCGAAGCCATCCATACTGTATACCACTGGATCGAGATATCTCTCAATCTATAGGATGCTAGCTCTACCGACTCAATGTCTGAAGCATATATCAACCGGAGCGTCCTTAGCATACCATCAATAAAGTCCTGGGGATCCTCCTCCGGTTTTGACCCAAAGAATTCCGGTTGTTTCAAAGCAATGAAGTCACGGGCCCTTGCACTAACAGCCCTGTCACCTTGCCCTGCGTTTGGCCTCTGAGTCTGGGCCGCAACCAACTGAGTCAACAAATTAATGGCCTCTCTCACGTCTTGGCCCGAAGCATTCGGTGGAGGAGCTGGAGCTGGGGCTGAGGCTCCCACGTGCTCCTCAGTAATAGGCACTGTCTGGGAGGACTGAGATTGAGCCGCACTCTGGGACTCATCTTCCTCTACTACCGGTGGCGGTGCTCTTTCAGCCCGCTTCTCTGCCACCGTCTTACCCTTTTGGGCTGCTGTAGCCTTTTTCTTTTTAGACATCTCTGAAATACACAACACACGATTTAGGAACAAGAATTTCTTACATCATAGCTCTATCGCACGATTCTTATGAAGAAAAGAAGGTCATATATTCCTATTCCTAAAATATCCACAGCTTCTCATTTATAGGTGTGGCGCGCAACACACCCATAACCAAGACTCTACTAGACACGGCTCGTAGACACATCCTAGGACTGAACTGCTCTGATACCACTTTTGTCACGACCCGGCTAGGGGGCCGCGACGAGCACCCGGTGCTACCCCACCCGAGCACCCCCTTATCGTACATAACATAACATCTAGGTGAACCATAAGTCAATTCGTGTTTTTCTTATCGTTAATCATATTGATCCCATTAGACGACCATCATCATTTAACATATCATAGGCATCTGTGCCACATCATAAGTACAAGGCCGACGTGGCCAACAAAAGATATACAAAACATGGGCCGACATGGCCGAACATCTCTACCCAGGTCGTATTATACCTTTTCCTCAGCTGGCAGAAAGTTGAAGTTTGGCATGCCAGTTTACGACCTGGCAGTTTACGGACCGTATACTAGTTTACAGTCCGTATTTGCACTTTACGACCACTGGCAGAAAGCTGAAGCCTTGCATGGCAGTTTACGTATGCCAGTTTACGAAACGTATTGCACTTAACGGTCCGTATTTTGCAATATACGACCACTAGGCAGTTTTGCCAACTTTCAATTTTTCTCATTTCTCGACTTTTCATTCTAATCATCCACATCCCTTTTTATACATTTCCCATGAAACATTATACACTCGCACTCCTCACACACATCATTAGTTCATTTACTTGCGTACCAACGGAAAATTTTCCGAGGTGTGAGTTTAGAAACCCCGGTAAAAGATAGTTATATGTATGGATAGGAGTAAATAGCGAAGATTTAAGCAGAGGCAATATGGTAGTTGTATGGTTAGGAAAGTGAAGATAGGAGCGGGACACGCCGTGAGGACGTTTTGGGAGCTGTTAGAACCCCGACATACTTTAAATAATGTGACAAAGGCCGTACGGGACAGTCGGAAAAATTACACCAGCGTTCACGTATTAAAATGCACCAGAGTTTCAAGGTTAAGCGTGCTCAGGTGGGAGCAATTTCATGATGGGTGACCCCCTGGGAAATATGCTGAAATTTTCACAAATGTGGGAACAAGAGACGAATGTGAAGCTAGGTAGTCCAATGTAAATTAGAGTGTGTGGAGTGGTTACAAACCCTATAAGAGTCATGTAGGCTGAGACGGACAAGACTAACGGAAGAGGAGAAAGCGTGACAGAAAGGGGACTTATTAACGTAGGGCCAACGTTCAGAGCTTACTCAATGGACTTACGACATAAAAGCGACCTAAGCGACATATGAGATGTCTACGAAGGAGACCTCCCCGAAGTATTATGATACACTATGAGGCCAGTTTAACATTCGAGGACGAATGTTCTAAAGGGGGGGAGAATGTTATATCCCGTATTTTTGAACGTCAGATTAATTGCTGAGGTGGGACCCACACATCGAGATTTTTTTGGGACATCTGAAAATTCATATGAATCACATATGAGAAGTTAAACACAACTCAAGAAGGACCCTTGGGCCAAATCAAAGTGGAAGTCCTCCAAACGAATATTTTTAAGAAAACGTTTTCGGGTGATCTGAATTCAAGGGGCAAAAACGGTATTATAAGTTTGGAATTTGGAAGAGTACCAAGATATAGAAGTTGTAGATAATTGAATTATCTTTCCAACCATAGGTCGTGGGTCGCCAGGTGACGTCGGTACAAGGAGATATGGACGTTTTAAGGTCGAAAGGTCAGTGGGCTAGGCCCAACTCGGGACCAACCGGGTTGGCCCAAAAAAATCAAACAATAATAATAAGGCCCAAATTTGTGAGGGATGGCCGGCCAACATGGCCCAAGCCCATGATTTTATTAATTATCCATGTGATAATTAATATAAAGGATCAATTAATGAGTCATATCTCATTAGAAACTTCAAGAACACTTGAGAAAAAGGAAAGAAGGAGAAATCTCCAAGGCCATTTCGGCCAAGTGCAAAAATTGACAAGAAAATTGACAAAAATTTCTTCAAAAATTATTTTCTACCAATTAAAGGATTCCTAGCAAGGTGGAGTGGTCTTTGGAGCAAGAAAAATTCATATTCTAGCAAGTTGCAAGACTTAGCTAAGTGAAAGATCAAGGAAGAAGGTAAGAACTTATTCTTTACATGTTATGGATATTTTTGAATGTTGTAGTGTGCAAAAGTGAGTGAAATTCATGAATAGCAAGAATATAGTTGTGTGGCGGTGAGTTGTATATCACATGTATAGCCGTGTATATTTGGTGAATCATGAAGGCATGGTGAGCAAGTTTTATTTAGTATGTTGGTTGTTGTGTTGTGGATTTTATATTGCAAACAAAAGCCTAATGAGCTTAGTGAAGTATTAGTAGTTGGAGGCTTGTCTTGGAAGATTATGTAAATTGAATATTATGTTCTTACATGTATGGAAGATAATGATATTAGTATGGTGTTGTTGGAATATATATTATAAGGTTGTTATTTTTTTCATTGGAGTTGGAAGGTTTTGAAAGAAGTAGTAAGTTGATTAAGTTGTTATAATGTATCTTGGATTGAATATGGAAATTGTTAGTGTGGTTGAGTTATGTTAATAGTTTGGCCGGGTTTGAATTCCTGGGTTGTTGATTAAAAACTTGCTAGGTAAATGTTGAGGATGGTGTATTTACAGAGGAAATGCTGCCGAAATTTCGGTAGCCAAGTGTTTCCTTAAGATTCTAACTCTAAGTACCCTAATGAAAGTTTGGGTAAATGTGACCAAATCGCAGATTTTGGCGGATTTGCAGCTTGAATTCGGAATAGCAAAAGAAGCGGAAAGAGGTATGTAAGGCTTCACCCTTCTTTCTATGGCATGTCTTAGTTGAAATAAGTTGGGTACGAGCCTCGGGGACAACTCGGTTCCCCGGAATCCGCACCTAAAGTTTTCCACTTTTTGTTCAATAGAATTGAACTAGAAAGTGTGTCAATTGT
The DNA here is from genome assembly GCF_019175385.1 of Lycium barbarum. Taxonomy (NCBI): domain Eukaryota; kingdom Viridiplantae; phylum Streptophyta; class Magnoliopsida; order Solanales; family Solanaceae; genus Lycium; species Lycium barbarum. The sequence goes on from NC_083338.1 coordinate 55,997,342, forward strand.
TGGAAAAACCTCCTACACCCTTAGAACTTGTATAAATGGGACCCGATTACCCTAAGACCCTCACAAGTAACGCTATGACACGTAACATACGTAAATCGTATACGCTACCTCATCCGGTCCGAGGTGGGCCCGCTACTCTCGGATTTTTCCTTACAGTCTTGCTTGACTTACTTGAAGTGAATCCAAAGGGAACCTTTGATCCCGATTTCGTTACCAAATGATAAATACTATGACTCCTCTAACGAGGGCACTTCCATGACGATAATGATAACAATGATGTTAGATGAGAGAATATGCCTATGATACATACTACCGGAACGACTCTATGACTAAGATGACTAAGCTAAGTATCTTATGTAAACATGAAAATGATAAACTAATTTTTTAATATTATTTATATTTCCTAGCTATGACTTTATTTTCTAAAAGATTTGAAAGTCTATGAACTGTCATCTATGATGCCCCGATTTCATTCTACGTTTACTTTAATATTATTCCCCGTTGATAGTCTCACCTTAAAATACTCGTTCCTTCAAGGTGAGACAAAGCGATCACGAGTGTTCTATAATATAATTGGAGGTCACCGACCTTACGTCACTCCGATGACTACATGATTCTTCTTTGGGCTTTCCTGCGTTCCTATGAGACATATGTATATAGGATACGTAAATGCATATAAGACATGTAAATGTATGTAAGATATGTGTATATATTTTTAAAACACGCACATGACGAAAGAGCTAGAGCGCTATAGACGCTGATACATGCACATGATACACGTATATGTATATGATAAAAGAGCTAGAGAGCTATAGACGTTGATATATGTACATGATATATGCATATGTATACGGGGGAAATGGAGGTAAGGGCAGAGCGTTATGAACGCATATCCACCTGATCAGTTGGCATTACATGATATGATATCGTCCCGGACGCGGGATGCCCGGACGCGGGATGTGTTTATTTATGGTTAAATGGATCGGCTGCCGACGCCTCGGCAATATGAGATGTCCTATTTTATATGTATATGTATATGAAAAAGGAAAGATTCTTAAAGGAAAGCTAAGTACGCATAGCACCTGCCAAGGGTATATATATATACAGCTTATGTTTCTATCCCAGGACATGTGTTGTAACTCTCTTATGTCATTATACATGATTCATATTTTCTGTATATTACTATTCATGCCTTACATACTCGGTACACTATTCGTACTGACGTCCCTTCTTGTGGACGCTGCGTTTCATGCCGCGCAGGTCAGCAGACAGGCGGATTTGATCCTTAGAAGCTCTACCAGCAGTGTTGACAGTGCTCCAGTTATTCCGGAGCCTCACTTCCTTGGTACTATTTTGTGTATATATATTCGGGCATGGCAGTACTCATCCCTTTCTATGTATAAGTGTACTACGTCTAGAGGCTCGTAGACAGTTATGTACAGTCAGTTAAGTACAGTTAGATATAGGGTGTTTTGGCATGTTAATGTTGATGTATAAGTGATAACGAAGTTTATTAGTCTATGTTCAGAATGACGCCGCTAATGTTAATGTTCAAAAAAAAAATGGCTCTGTTTACATGGCTTGCTAAGAGGTAAAGGTAAAACGATAGACAAGGGGTGCTCGGTACAAGTATCAGGTACTCGTCACGGCCCCTAGACGGGTCGTGACACTTCTATCCCGTACTCCGTAGGTGATTTAATCCAGCTACTGGAATTCGCATTCCTGGTACGGGCCACAAGGTACGGGTCATAATTTAAAGTACATCTCCCGCTTTAGTGAACATTATAAATTTGAGACTTTAGTTTTATTTCTCACTTTCACATTCACCAAGCCCTAGGATGACCTGCTCTTATTTTCCATTACCAACATCACTAAGGTAAGCAATCCTAACCTATTCCAAATGGATTCTAACATATATCTATGAACATTAAGCAAGAATCCATTGTTCTTAACCTAGGGTTTTCAAGCAAACCCAAATTAAAGGTATTTAAGATTAAGCTTTCGTATTCTTCATCAAAGTTCAGATTTTTATTACAAGTTTGAAGTGTTACCAGATGTGTAGGGCTTCTATCTACATGTGTAAACATCTTTGTTCTTCCCTACACCACGTTCTTTCATGATTATACAAGAGTTCATCAAAACTAGGGGTTTTAGACAAGTTCATGATAAACTCTAAGTCCATGCACCATGATATACTATGTTAGATTACTAGTTCATTATGGTATTCCTAATCATCCATTTTCGTTATTGGGAATCCGTCTGTAATCCATGAAAACCCATATATTGCATTTCATGGGTTCCTACATGCAAGATATTAAATATTATGCTTACTTTCATGAATATCCTACATGTCTACACGTTTTCATGCAAATAAATTATATAATCTTTATCCATGTTATAATACAAGTCATGTTTTTATGCAATGCATGGGCTTCTCAGCCAAATATATCATGTTCATGTTTTTGGAAGTTGCATAGATTACCGAGAAGATTTTATACCTGAAACTACATATGCCAACATAGGATATGGATCGCTCCGCCCAGTAGGACGATTTCTTCAGATATTTCCCATTGAGAGATATGGATCAATTCATGTCATGTTCATGTCTTGTACCTCAGCAAGGTACAAGACGTCTTAGCTGATCGGACAGAGATCAGACACCACGTACTAATGTGGTGGTTTTATGTCGGTTACATTAATGCTCTCCCACAGATACTTTTCTCATGTTATATATATGTATTTAAGTTCATGATCAAGATCAGGTTTCAGTTTCATCCCTTATCATGTTATTTCATGTGCCATGTCTATTTCATTCAGTTACATTACATACCAGTACATTCAATATGCTGACCTCCTTTTTCTATTGCCTGGGGGCCTGCATTTCATGATGCGGGTACGCACATCATCTTCACATAGTCTACTCGGGTGATTCCGCTGTAGCAGCCCTCAATCCAGCATAGTGTTATCACTATAACAAGGATCCCCTCCGCTACAATGGCCCGCGATTCCTTTCAGTCCTTGAGCTGCGGTCTCTAGCCGCGGCAACAGCTCATTGTTCTGCCTTTTTAATTGTATTGGTTTGGTCTTTATTGTGCGCTCCAAGTCTCCTGAACTATGTGTGCAGCCTTAAAAGGCCTAGTAATATTAAAGAGAGTCAGTACCTCGTTCCTTCTTTAGTTCATTGGTCTAGTAAAGATTTTCTTTAAGTAGTATGAGGTATTAGGGTCCACTAGCGGGTGATTACCAGTACGAACTCAAAACAAATTCTGGCTTGTGTATGGAGTCCTAGACCAAGGATTTTGGGTATTGCAATTTTAGTATGAGCTCCATTAAATTTTCAGTACTCAGAATGATATGATCGTTTAATCTCATACCACCCTTAGCCATTCGGGGATGAACGATTATTTAATTGATATCTGATGTAATGACCTGTCTAGTTATTATTAGCCTTTCAGCAGCTCATGTACGAGAACCAAGTTGATTTTTTATATGACTCATCCATGGGGAAGTTTTATGTGTGATTTTAACTATTGTTGAGTCGGTAAGAGTTTATAGTTGTGGGGTCGGGTAGAACAGCTTCGTTGCAGCGATCGAGGAACTGCCTCAGCGAGTCTGCCACAACAGACAAGTAGACCGCTGTAGCGGTTTACGCCAACCAGGCCCAGCTTAAAAACCTTATTTTGGAATTTGATCCCACTTTTCCACAAAACCTTATTCTAAGCCATCACCTGGGAGGATTTCTGAACAGAATGCTTAGAGGCTTGAGAAAGGTAACCTTCAAACACTCTTCATGCTATCTTCTTTAAAGAACAATCTTCTTTTGCTAAGCTTTATCTCATGCAATTAAAAAAGATGGGGTCCTTATCATTATTTTCGCCCTAAAGGATAACGGGTAATCTTGATCAAAAATCATGTACTTTCGAAAACTTCATATAGATTCTCGTTTTAGGATGATAAATCAATCACAAATAATGAAGGGAGGGGTTATTCCCTATGAATTATAAAGACTAGTAGTTATGGAGCCTAGTCTACCATGTATGCTTAAAATTTGAATCTCGTTCTCAGGTTCGTGATATTTCTAAACCTCTCTGTGATAACTTTCGATTGGAAATGGGAAAGTGGAGATTCCATGGACGTTCGTAACAGCTGCTCGACATCGAGGTAGGTTATGATTTACTTTAGTTATACTTTGATTAGTGAGTCGTACATACGCGTAGAATTGACGGGAGACTGCATGATTACGTCTTCGAACACGGCGTCCGGTTGGATACTAGTTAGGTTGGTATTAATGGTATAATTATGTGGGCTTGTCGCTATTAACAGAATTAGTTGAACTAAGTGTGTAGTTGTTATATTCAAAGGAAGGTGGTAGAATGTGTATATCCTCTTGTGGTTGACTTAATTGAAAAATGGGAGTTGTTTACTAATGAGTTGGCTAATATAGAGTCTTGCTATATCGTATGCTAGAGTGGTTCGTACTTAGAACATAATTGACTTCCTGTTGTGGTCGAATTAATTTTGTGAGTTTATTGAATTGAGGCATAAGGTTTGTATTCATTGACATTAATGTTATTGACTGATCATGTTCCATATTGACATGTTGGACTGAAAATACGTTGAGATTCATATTATGATGAGATACATAAAGAATGCATGTAGAAAGGTACATTCAACAAGGGATGAGGATGTGGCCTAGTTATGGGCTCGTGATCCGAGGTCAGTTCTGGAGCGAGTGGTACATTGACACCATGGGTCCCCTGTAGGTCATGGCTAATTGGGAAAACATTACCAGTTGGCATGTGTGTACACGATTGTGATACTATTATTATTTTGTTATATTGCAATGGTCTCATATTATTACTGTGTTTGGTGGATGACTGGACTTATCATATCCCTAGGGTTGGTTGATGGCTGATCCTGTTTGATAATGTTATTTGGTTATGGGCGTTTGTGTTTACGTGTAACTTCATGGCTTAGGTTTGGAAGTACAATTAAGATACTGTCGTTGGTTAAATTGCATTTGCTTAATTTTACTTGTATTTGATAAGTGGTTAGTGACTAATGTCTGATGTGTGTTGTTGTGTCTAGTTGTCAGTTTACCAGCCTGTTAAATTGTGGAGGAAAAGGGTAAGGATTAGAGGTCCCACTTAGTATTGGTTGGTATGGAGACTTGATGTTTGTTCCTTATTAATTATTTTGGGTTAGCTAGTCTAAGAGCCTGTCCTGAATATAACTGTTTGTTGTATGTTAGTCCTTACTTTCCGTTATTGCATTGACATGGTAAAGGAATTTGAGCATGTTTAGGTCAGAACTATTAAGTATGGGTAGGATTTAAAAAGGTGTTACGATTGTACTTCTCTGTTTATTCTAATTGATTTTATATCATATTGTGTGAACTAATCTCAGTTGGCCTATGATGCTTACCAGTACGTGTGGTGTACTGATACTACGCTTGCTACATCCTTTTCAGGGTGTAGATGTGTTTTAGGTTATGGCTTAAAGGTTTTGATAGCGGAAGTGGCATCCATCTCCTACAGCTTCTGTGTATCTTATTCCAAGGCAGAATTTGTGTCATTTTATTTTGAATTTACTCCTCTGTATTGTAGAAGCTCCTGTATATGTCTAGACTAAGTCCCGGGAAGTTAGAATTTTTAAAGTAGTAAAGAGTGTCACTTATGTTTTCTTAATTAATGTTCTTTCCTACTAGTTGCTAAATTAAAAGCGAGTTTCAATAACGGGTTAGTTGGTAAGGGTTCACCTACTAGGTGAGAATAATTTAGGTGCCCCTACGAGCCGTAAATTGGGTCGTGACACAAATTGAATCCCATGTACTTTAATCACATCCTTTAAAGTCTCAATCTCCTGAAAAATATTGCCAAAACTGGACTTGCTCCATTGAATCAATGCTATTTTCACATTCTTCATTTTGTGATGAAAAGGTGTAAAAGGATTAGCCATAAAATCTACATTCCACTGTGCTCTCACTGTATCTCTAAAAGTTTCATGTTTCACCCAAAAATTAAGAAACTTGAAAGGTTTCTTAATAGGTGTAGAATCTCCAGCATTGGATATTAAAAGAGGTGCATGGTCTTATCCAGATCTAATTAGATGTTGTACCTCTATCCAGGACTTCTAGACTGCAAATTACAATTATCCAAGCACCTGTCTAATCTTTTGAAAATGCAGCTTTCATCACCGTGACCATTCCACCAAGTAAACTTCCTCCCTTTGAATCCCTGATCATGTACTCCACAGTTTTGAATACATAATTTGAAGTCTTGAAATTCTGTAACACTAACAGGCAATCCCCCATATTTCTCTTCTTCTGAAACTATCACATTGAAGTAGGGCTGGGCATAAATACTGAAAACTGAAAAATTGGACCGAACTTCGAGAAACTGAAACCGAACCGAACTAGTTTGGTTCGGTGTTTGGTGTTCACCTTCAAAAAATCGAAACCGAAATAGCCGAACCGAACTTTGATGAAACCAAACCGAAGAACCGAAATTTATACATTACCCAAAAAAATTAAAATAGTCCAGATCCATTAAGTTTAAGCCCCAAAAAAACCCAATTGTAATAGGCTCTCTTTTGCTTTTGTATCCCTAATTTTCCACTTCAATTGAGCAAAAAAAATATCCTTAACAAAGAAAGGTGACTAGGATGTGTCTTTAGGATTAATGTATGTCCTTTATGTGTTTTCTTAATTATTCTTACTGTATGTATATAACACCTAGTAATCCTATATTATGGTTATGGTTTTTTGTTCTTGTGTATCCTTTTTGTTTGATTTTGATTTTAATTTGTTAGTTTTATGTTTTGTTGCTTTTGAGAATATGAATTAGCGTAAATGGAATCGCTTCTAATATCATATCAAAAAAACCGAATTGGAAAAACCGAAACTGAACCGAACCAAACTTCAAAAAATCAAAACCGAAAGAACCGAACCGAACTAGTTGGTTCGGTGTTCGGTGTCCACCTTCAAAAAACCGAAACCAAAATAGTAAAACCGAAGTTTGATGAAACCGAACCGAAGAACCGAACGCCCAATCCTACATTGAAGTCACCACCAATCCTCCAAGGATTGTTCATGTTATTGTATATATCCTCTAAGCTTTCCCACAAATCCATCCTTTCTCTTTAATTTTTTTTGCATACACCATAGTCACTATAATGTCCTCTTGCAGCATTTGCCTTTTAAGTTTAAAAGTAATCTGTTGGATGTGATCTGCCACAATCTCCACCTGAATCATTTCATATATAAACACCCAAATCTTCCCGGATATGTTGACGATGGCAGTATATAAACCCAATCTCTTATTATATTCTTCAGTCTTGTCAGGATCTTGAAAAGGCTCCATCAACCCAATGAAAATGAATTGATATTTGAGATGAATTTTTATTAGCCTCTGAGATGCTTCCATAGTATTCACAGACCCAATATTCCATATCAAAGCATTCATCGCTAAACATTAGGTTTATTCAAAGCTCTTCTAGTTTGATATGTATTCCCAAGTGGAAATTGGTATCCCTCTGCATTTTCCTTTTTCCTTTACCAGCTCTTCTATTCAACTTAGGAGAGAAATATCATCTTCTCTCATTGCAGTTTTCATATTTTTTTCCAAAGAATTTCCATCCATGTCCCCTCTGCTATTATCCCCATGCACTTCTTGGTTATTTATGTTTTGTCCTCCTAATTGTGTGACTATTTGCAAATTTGCCTAACATTGCTATGATTCTTTATTCTTTTGTGCAACTGTTTGCCTTGTATCATTCTTATCAATATTTCTGCCCATGTTTTCTACAGGTGCCTCATTCTCCTTGCCGTGTCCTGTATCTGGTGGTGCTGCATTACTCTCTATTTGAAAATTGTTTCTATCTTCTTTTTGCTTACTACTTGACCTATGAGTTGTATTTCCTTCATTCTCCTGTTACATTGTTTGCTTGCTGTGATTAGGATATCCTTCTGCTTTGCCAATGCTTGATGGTCCATCTTTACCTATTGTTAATTCTCTTTCTTCTGATTCACATTCAACTTCTTCCACTCTTTTAGGTTCCTCACCATTCACCTTGCTGCTCTCCTCATTATCAGAATATTCCTTGTCTAACTGCCTTTGAGTTTCCTCCAGGCTAATACAAGCATCCATTACTTTTTTTCCATCATAATCTCCTCTTGCCCTTTGATTAATATCCTTCTTTCTTTGTTTCCCTAGACTGTGATTCTCTACTTCTGATTTTTGTTTTTTAAAACTTGATGCATTATGAAAATTTTTGTTCAATCCACTCCTTTGTACTCTCATGCTTTCCCTTTGTCCTTTATTCTGATCGGCAGGGCTGCTCATTTTTTATTTTTCACTTTCCTTGATAGGAAACTAATATTAGTCGACTAAGTTTTTATGGTTTTTTGGTTGAGAGCGATTTTTCGAGCTTGTGAATATCCCCCACCCCTCTTTTGACTGAACCAGCTGACTATTTTCAGCTTGTGACGTCAGGTAAGTCATTGTTTTCTTTTCCTTTTTAGTGTTTATTATTTTTCCTTTTTGTCCTTTTCTAGTTTTGTCTTTTTCTTCTTTTTTGTTTTTGTTTTTAATATAAAAATATAGAAAAATTAAATAATTACAGCACGACAAGAAGTAATTAGCAAATGTACTAAAGTCACTAATTTATTTACTACAAACTAAATTAAAAAATATAGTTTTATAAAAAAATTATCTTTTGCCAATAAAACCATTTGTTTCTAAATTATGACTCTATTTATTTGTATAAAATTTAACTTGCTAAGAATTGTTAATAGTGTGTTGTTGAAGTATTTTTTTTTTTTTTAAAAAGGGAAATTGTTAAGTTGAATATTTGATATATTAGTCAAACTTGGTAGGAAAAGGCTACACAAATTTAGTTCACCATGTATAGTTACAAATTATAATAGTGTTCAAATTAGTAAACAACAGTAGTAAAGAAATGTTTATTTCTCACCAAAAATGAAGAATATACTTCCAATTTCATTTGATAACACTTCTGTTATAATTATGCTTTCCAATGATAATAACTATCGATCGAATAGGACCACCATTCATCAAATTGAGTCACATTTTGCTTTACGTTTCGTGTCAGTCATCATCGAACACTTATTCTAATTTATTTATATTGTTTTGAAATATTTTGATTAGCTCGGGATACTGTCACGCCTAACTCATGAATCGTGCAGGCACCCATACTAACCCTCCTGGGGGGCATACCCTTTCTTAACCAAATGCTCAGAATTTCCAATTCTAAAGAGAAGAATAAACTAGCCATTCTAAACACAATTTTTAATAGAAAAATTAACAGAAGAAAATACTTTCGTTAATGGAACCATTCCCAAAAACGAGTATAGACTCGTATAAAAGCTTCTAAGATATTCAACTTGCCATGAAATACAATTTAACTAAGTACAACTCCTATTTTGGAATGAAAATCAACAGTAGCTTTAGAGTGGACACTGTGAGATCTTCGGAAGCTAACTGAACCTTGTGCATCAATGTAGAACAACTCTACACCCCAAAAAGGGTGTAGCAAGAGTAGTACCAGTACAACACATGTACTGGTAAGCATCATAGGCCGACAACGATTTGCAAGACATATATAACAAGTAGGAGTTAACAAACAAGTATAATAGGAAATCAAACGAGGAAATACACATATCAACACAGCAGTTCACAACACTTTAGTATAGAGAGTTCCCTACGCTCAAATCATATCGTAAAGTCAAGTTCTACTCCTCGATATGCATGTTCACCTCGCCCAAATTCCTACCTCACAACAAACAGTCACTTAAGCATTATACAACCAGTGAGCGGTCAAGATAAGGGCAAACCATAATGATGCAAAATGCAATGCATACGAATGAAGTGTAATGCGATGCAATGGCCAATGTCACAACCTGTACAGACATGCTACAGACGGAAGCCTCCACATCTTAATAGTCATGACCCATGAGGGATCCGTTAAGTCCATGTACCGCTTGCTCCAGAATGTCCCATCGAATCACGATCATAAAAACCATCCGCTCCGGTAACTACCTCGGATTACGCATTCACATAATATTACCATCAAAATACCACAATACTTTATCCGCGTTGCCAATAATATTTCATCAATACCATAACACGTTTTGTCATTGTTTCCGTTGGAACCACACCATGTAACCATGTGAAATGCGGAATGAAATGCATACCTGAATGTCGCACTCAACAATGATAATCATAAAGGTGTAGTAACCACAACCGATCGTCCATAACAAAAAGATTAAACAACCAATTTAACCCCGAGCATAAGTACAATGCAACTCACTATTCAATTCATAAGCCTAGATAGAACTTCTCACTTCCAAGTCTGTCAGTCATCACATTAGTCTCCCTCATAAACCACAGTTTATACATATACGATCATAATATGAGTAAACCTATCAGGAACGATATGGCAACAAGGAAACGACATACTATGCCAAGAATATTCTCTACAAGCAACATCAAGCTCAACACAACCTCTAATCATGATTAATAAAGTAACAAGCACAACGTCATATTACGGGGTGTCAAGCCCAAACATCACAAACACAACAGCAAGCCCAATATCACAATATAGCGACAAGCCACACGCAGAAGACAAGTACCAACCTAAGAGTATCCATCCTAACACCTTGTCCGAAGACCGATGCATGATTTCTCCATCAACACCTACTAATTACATCTGAATTCCTAATCGGAGTCTAACTCAAGTAAACCGTAACCTATGTCAAAGACAAACAGGTGCCACGAACCTCCACTCAAACTTCACCTTCCTTCTTCGAGAAATGCCGAGACAAGAGAGGTTATAATAAGGTAAGTAAATCAAGTAAGTAATATGTTGAGGATATTCATAGTACTACGACTCTAGAAGAGTTCAGAGAGATTCATAGAGAACGACCCCGGGCCTACAAGGGCAAAATTGGAATTTTTCCTTTAAACTAGTTTAATAGGTTCTCCAATGATTTATAGCCTTTATTTCATACTCGTGTAATCTGAAATGAGACTCCAAATCCTTTCATTACCAAAACCACCAATTTCTAAGAAAATCCTACACTAACCTATTTGAGAAAATCCAATTATTAAATAGAGATTAAAGTTAGAGAAAATGGTTTTCCCATGCCAAACAAAACATTATTAATCCTTACCCACCAATATTTTAGTAGAAAAACGCCATTCAACCACCTAGGGTTTTACAAGCAAAAGAACTTTCCCCCAAATCCTTAAACTCCTAAGCGTGGGATCTAACAATAGAAAATAAGGGACAAAAATGGAAGAATGAGATAGAGTTACATCTTACCCTCCCCAATGGCCATGGATTTCTCTGAAATCCTCTTCAAGGAACACTCTAATGCTTTGGTAAAGTGAAAATGAGGTCCAATCCCGAAATGGGAAAATAAATACAAGGTCTGCCAGCTATTTCTGCTTAAGCGGACATCTTTTCGCTAAGGCGAAGTCGCCTCTGATGTTAGGTGTATTTATAAACTTTTCCGCCATCTTTTACCCATACTTATACTGTATTTTAGAGATAAATGCATTAAATACACCTAATATCTATTAACTATGTGACATGGGACTAATTTGTGTTTTATTGTGGAATCTAGGTGGTTTAAGTTGAAAATACTACAGTGTGAAGATGAAGAGATTTGGAGCAAAATTGAATAAGAGGAAAAAGATAAGAAGGTCATGTTGAAGTCTTTTGGGTACAACAAGGACCAATGAAGGGTAATCCGAGCAATTCTGGCTGATTCTGAGACATTGCGGGTTGGACGAGTGAGCAGAAAGAGGTTGAAACACTTGAAAGAAAAATACGACCACTGAAGGGTCTCATGCATTGGCTGTGCGTCGCACACCCAGCGCACAAAATACCCCTTTTTAATTCTCAAACCTGTTATGCATTGGCTGTGCGGAGCACAGCGGATGGACAGACATAGTCATGCGATGGCCATGCGACGCATAACCAAAGCACAAGAGGCGTCAGTTCTCCTAAGCTGATTGGGATTGGGCCCACTTATCTCATATTTTCCCTAACTTATAAATAGCCGTTTTTACATTAGAATAGAGGACTTTTGACCTAGAGAGAGTAGGAGCCGCCGTGGAGGCCGAAGATTATTGGGTTTTATCTTTTCTTCTCCTTATTACTAGTTTGTATATTTTCTTTGAATGATTTGTTGCTTTTCCTCCATGTCTATGTGGAGCTAAACTTCTCCTTCTAGGGTTGTGGTAAACCATGATTATTGATGTTTGGTGATTATTTCTTATCTTAATATGAGTTGTTGAGTTTGATTGCTTCTTTAATTCTGTTCATAATTGCTTGATTGTTTGGCCAGCAGTTAAGTTCTATCGACTACCTAATATACATGCTTGGGAAAGATATGGTTAGATTAGAGAAGGATTAAAGAGGGCGTGATCTGATTATCCCTACAGTTGGGCTAGGATTTATGGCTAGGATAGGAATATACCTAGGCACCGCATTCAATTAAATACCATAAACGAATTGCATTCTTAACAAGTCAATTCCATAGGAATATAGGCGGCGAACTGTTTTGAATAGACGAGTAGTAGTTCGGGAGAATACTACGAGAGTTAATAATCCGGTAAGTTAGCAATCGTCGACAATTCGGATCAAAGGGAAATAGTTCGAAAACTCAACAGGATTGGTGAACCAACAGCAACCCTGGAACATTCGTCTCATTGATAATATAAAAACCCGCTATTTATTTGTTGAAGTTCACTATTTGTCTCTTTTATCGTCGATTAGTTTATAATCACAATCTTCGAATTTCATCTCTTGTATATATAATTTGGATAGTTTAATTTAGTTGACGGTTAATCATAACTCCCTGTGGGTTTGACATCCGATTTCTAAAATCACTATATTACTTGTACGACTACGTATACTTGCGTGTGTGTTTGGACGCAACAAGTTTTTGGCGCCGTTGCCGGGGACTTAGAAATTAACTATTTATCTAGATACTACTTTTCTTTTTGTCTATTCAAGTTTTTTATTGATTTTATTTTTATTTTTTTAATTTAGTTGTTTGGATATCTTTCTTGACATGGCATCTTGGAATAAAAATTGGTCGAATATTGGTTTTGCCTATTTTGGTGATTCTTGTCTGATTTGTGGAGGACCCCACCTGTGGAAACACTGTCATAATATTTTCGGGAATGGGTTGTGCGCACTTACCCAATCCTTTGAGCGGAATGTTTGTAGTATATGTGGTGGTCAAGATGGCCTTTGGAATGGTTGTCCTAACTCTTATTCCCCATTCCCGAGCCCCTATTATGATTCGCTTGTTGTTTGTGATGTTAACAGGAGTAATGAAGTGGAGGATGCAGAGAGTCTTGCTCGGGTTACAGATATGATGAAAACAATAGTGGAGCAAGACACATTAATAGGAGAGCAAAATGCAAAACTAGAGAAGGCCATGGAGAGGATTGGTGCCAAACTCACAGAGATGCAGGCCGAGTCTGAAACTTGTAATCTGCAAGTTACAGGCTTAGCCAATACCCAAGACGAACCTCAAACAGAAGAAGAGATTGAGTTCCTACAAGGAGATAACTTCGAAGAAGCAAAGATAGTGAGCCAATCTTGGCTAACGGAACAAGCTCAACAAATCAAATTTCATGGGTTTCTCCGCGATGGACTCACAAACATGGCGACACAATTGATAGAAGGCAGAACAGAGCTGAGACAAGAGATAGAAAATTTTAACTTAGATATCCATGACCTGGAGGCTCTAATGAATAAAAAGGTTGAGATGTCTGATGCCCAACCACCAGTTGTTGTGGATACTGGCCTACTTGTGGAGCAGGAAGAGGAATTCCAACCATTCGACCAGAATATTGTTGATGATGCCAACGTTGAGGGGGTGCATACGAGTGAGGATGTCAAAAATAAGGCAGTTTCGGAGTTGGGGCGTGTTGGTCCTCATTCTAAATATTTTTCTACATTATGTTTGGTTGGTGACATGGAAATCGAGCCGTCCAAGCTTTTGGAGAAGTGTATAAATAAGGAACAAAACCCTTATATCGAAAAATTTACCACATCAAAAGGGCAAAACAACATTCCTCACTTAAGGGCCAAGAAGTGCAAGATGCGACACCTATTGCTTGGTTCCTTTATTTCACACCACCGCCGCAGGAGCGGAGTAGAAAATTTGATGCAAAATTAAGGGCGCAATTCATATCCTCATAGTGGAGGAAAAAGTGGTGATGTTGATTCACGCCATGCCACGACATTAACTAAGGCGCTTATTGGGAGGCAACCCAATGTGTAATAATTATAGATTTTTATTTTTATAGTGCCACGTTTTGTTTTATTTTGTTTTTGTTTTGCAAATTAGGAGAAGTCTGAGTACTTGAAGTTGAAAGCGGAGGAACATGTTTGAGCTTAAGTGTGGGGTCGTGCCGACCCTTAATGATGAGAGCATGTTGCTAGCTAGGTCCTAGAGGCCCCGGGGAGTATTTCTTGCTTTACCTGTTTTTACTTTTTTCCATCTACATGCACTGAGGGCATTGCATAATTTTAAGTATGGGGTGGGAAATACATCCCTGGTAAGGTTGAGGATGATGATTTAATATGCCTTAGGATTTTTTTTATTTTTATTATTATTAATTTTGAGTCTTAGTGTTGAAAACAAAATTGAAAAATTCGAAAAAGATTTTTTTCTTTGATTTTCTTTAGTAACTTCTTAAGTCCCTCATCAGTGGCATTCATCATCCGCCCCCTTGGGTTTTCTTATGGCCTCGGTTCTTTCCCGAGGGGGGACCTTTGAATGGGGTAATTTTTTATATTTTTAGGATTAATTTTTTTTAGGAGAAGGTGGAGATGAGAGCCCTTGAAACCAATTGAATGCTAGGTGCTCGGGATTAGGTACATTATTGACAACAAGAGCAATTCTCGAACTTTTGAAAGTAAAATTGTGTTTAAAAATAATAGCTTGTTTCGGAACACCAATGCTCTTCTACTTGACTCTTGTGTTAAATTTTTGGCTTAATAATGCTTGCATTGAATTCGTGTCCTAGTTTGCTAAGTAGAAGGTCAACGTGGATCCATCTTGAACCATGAGTGTGCCATGTGTGGTGAGTGTTCTTGTATATATTCCATGTATTGTATTGATGTCTAGAACTTGCCTGGTATGTCTACAAAGTGAAACTAGGTGTGTTAAGCTAGGAGAGGATATAGGCATTTCTTTGTTAGCCATAATTTTTGACCATCTATTTGCCTACCCATATGTGTTATCCTTCGTTAACCCCTTTGAGCCTTTCGGCTATTTTCTTTGGTAGCCACATCTTTAGCCATTCCCTTTGTTGGTATAACTTGAAATATTTGATCCCGAACTCCTAAAGCACATTAGAAATTTAGCGCTTGAAAGTAAATGGGAGGTTTATATAAAGGGAAGTTAAGGTGGAAACTTAAAAAAACAAAATAAGGTGGAGGGTGCACTTGGTGAATATAGTTAGTGTGTGTTGTTAGTAGGGGTGAAAAAAAATATAAACAATAATAAAAAAAATGCTCCATGATAATGGCGGACCCAAAAAAAAAAAGAGTGCTTAATGTTACAGGGTGCATAAGGTGAAGTAAAAAAGAATGGCCGAAATATTGATGAAACAAGAGGAAGTGCATAAAGGATTGATAATGTATATGTCTTAAAGTGCTTAGGGAGGTTAGTCACTATTTACCCAAATAATTTCTACCCTTCCCTTAGCCGACATTACAACCATAAAAGTCCTATGTGATCCTATGCTTAATGTACTTTTATTAATAGAGTATGACATTAAGGGCAAGCCTATGGTATGTCGTATGAGCATGTGAATTTTCTTGTGAGAGTGAGCGTAATTCTTTCTATTCATTACCCTTGTTGTGTGTTCATTGAAAAATTTTTGGGCAACTATCTTTGAAGTGAGGGCACATAATTGGTAAGAGATTGGTGACATGTTTGATTCCTTAATTAGGTGGCAAGACCGTTTTTGCCTATATTCATATGAGCGAGTCAGTTTCAGAGGTTAGGATGTTTTGACGAAGTTGTTGGCATGTGTGCAATTCGTGTTGTGCTTGAGATCTTTGCTCGTAAATGTTTAAATTGTCATGGTGACCTTGTTCTGATACAGACCTGCTCAATTTGCTAGCGTGTTGAGAATCTAAAGTGAAGTTGGGTGTGTTAAGTGTTGTTCGAGGACGAACAAAGGTTTAAGTGTGGGGTTCATTTCCTACCTCAAAGTGAGAAAGATGATTGCTGATGTTAGGTGTATTTATACACTTTTCCGCCATCTTTTACCCATACTTATACTGTAGAGCTAAATGCATTAAATACACCTAACATCTATTAACTATGTGATATGGGACTAATTTGTGCTTTATTGTGGAATCTAGGTGGTTTAAGTTGAAAATGCTACAGTGTGAAGATGAAGAGATTTGTAGCAAAATTGAAGAACAGGAAAAAGAAAAGAAGGTCACGTTCAAGTCTTTTGGGTACAACAAGGACCAATGAAGGGTAATCCGAGCAACTCTGGCTGATTCTGAGGCAGTGCGGGTTGGACGAGTGAGCGGAAGGAGGTTGAAACACTTGAAGGCAAAATACGACCACGAAAGGGTCTCATGCATTGGCTGTGCGTCGCACACCCAGCGTACAAAATACCCCTTTGTGATTCTCAGACCTGTTATGCATTGGCTGTGCGGAGCACAGCGGATGCACATACATAGTCATGCGATGGCCATGCGACGCATGACCAAAGCACAAGAGGCATTAGTTCTCCTAACCAGATCGGGATTGGGCCCACTTATCTCATATTTGCCCTAGCTTATAAATAGCCGTTTTTACATTAGAATGTAGGACTTTTGACCTAGATAGAGTAGGAGCCGCCGTGGAGGCCGGAGATTATTGGTTTTTATCTTTTCTTCTCCTTATTACTAGTTTGTATATTTTCTTTGAATGATTTGTTGCTTTTCCTCCATGTCTATGTGGAGCTAAACTTCTCGTTCTACGGTTGTGGTAAACCATGATTATTGATGTTTGGTGATTATTTCTTATCTTAATATGAGTTGTTGAGTTTGATTGCTTCTTTAATTCTGTTCATAATTTCTTGATTGTTTGGCCAGCAGTTAGGTTCTATCGACTACCTAATATACATACTTGGGAAAGATGTTGTTAGATTAGAGAAGGATTAAAGAGGGCGTGATCTGATTATCCCTACATTTGGGCTAGGATTTGTGGCTAGGATAGGAATATACCTAGGCGCCGCATTCAATTAAATACCATAAACGAATTGCATTCTTAACAAGTCAATTCCATAGGGATATAGGCGGCGAACTGTTTTGAATAGACGAGTAGTAGTTCGGGAGAATACTACGAGAGTTAATAATCCGGTAAGTTAGCAATCGTCGACAATTCGGATCAAAGGGAAATAGTTCGAAAACTCAACAGGATTGGTGAACCAACCGCAACCCTGGAACATTCGTCTCATTGATAATATAAAAACCCGTTTTTTCTTTGTTGAATTTCACCATTTGTCTCTTTTATCGTCAATTAGTTTATAATCACAATCTTCAAATTTCATCTCTTGTATAGATAGTTTTGTTAGTTTAATTTAGTTGATGGTTAATCATAACTCCCTGTGGGTTCGACATCCGTTTTCTAAAATCACTATATTACTTGTACGACTACGTATACTTGCGTGTATATTTGGACACAACAGCCTCTGTAGAACGTACTTTGTAGACGCGTAATAATTCAAAACTCAGAGTTGCTCACTTGTGTGTCTCTAACTTCACCAAGGCGGGCACGGTGAAATGTCCCGCCAAATGCAAAAATGAAACAACTTTTACAAAAAATTCCTAAATTAGAGACGTTTTTTCTAAAATTTGCTATGGGTCACTCTTACCCGTAATCCCCACGTGTAACAACGACCAGCGCTGTCACGACCCTAACTGGCGGATCGTGCGGGCACCTACCATAATACTAACTAGTAGGTGAACCCTGACCAACCACCCAATTACTCATCCATTTTTAAAACAAACTTTCCTAAATTTCACAACATTGAAATAAAAACTTCATACATACTCTGTAAAGATTCTTGGCAATCCTGGAAACTGGAATATTGTTAAAGACAATAGAGATCTCAATGGTCCTAAGCAGAATAATGCAGCTTCAGAGGTGTTAGAGGTGAATACAAAAGAGAATAAGTATTCAATGGTGATAGTTCAAAACAATTTTGATGTTTTACAAGATCTGAGTCTAACAAATGATAATGATGGAAACAATGGTGAGTTCAATGGTGAAGATAATGAACTTAACAATGCTGCTGTCCCTCAGGATCAGGAGTTGATTAGTTCTGATGAGCAAAATAAATAGGATGTTGTGATCAGCACTTCTCATGGTCAACATTTGATTGCTCTACAAAATGCTCCAGTGGTTGGAACAGCTGACAAGATGGAGCATGAAGTGGGGCTACTCGAATCACACTCAGTACCTGCTCATGCAGTAAGTATGGAGAAAACTGCAAGTGTGTCTAACCTTTACAAGCCATCAGACATGGTGGAAGATCAAGTTACTTCAAAGCAGATTGAGAAGTTGAAGCAACTTGGAGAGATATATGAGGTGGAGGGTGTTGACATAAGCTCAAAAGAGGTTCATGGTAGTAAAGAAATTGAAAACACACAAGCCTCTCTTACAAATTTTTCATCATCTAAAGCGAAGTCAGAAGTCCCTAAGAAGGTGGATGACAGCATGAATGAAGAGAAGACTGCAACTAATTGTCATATGGAAGAAGCAGTTTTTAACATAGACTGTAAGTCAAGGGAAGATTCAGACAGTCACCAGATGGATGCAGCTGAAATATTTCAGTAAAATGAGAAGGAGGAATTTGTGGTTGATTTGGATGATACCTGTCCAAACAACTTGCAGATTGTTAGATCTTACCCTCCTGAGAGAAGTTCTTATTCCCAGGAAGGAAATTTGGCCCTGGCTATTGTCCCTAAAATTAAGGAAGTTCAGCCTAACAAAACTTTGCATGATGTTGTTTCTCATAATCTGCAAGATGAGAAGGATAATAAGGTCCTGAACAATCAAATGAAAGAAGATGCTGATAGTAAACCTAAAGAAATGATTCTTCAAAAGGTCTGTAAAGAAGCAGGAATTTCTCCAAAAACACAAGGTAGAGGGGCAAAAAAAGGGAAGAAACAAGGTGTCTCAGAAGGTCAACAAGCAGTAAGGATCATGCCAAAAAGGGGTAACTTAAAGAAGTCTTTTAAATGATTATTAAATCTCTTTTATGGAATATCAGATCAGTGAATTCTCAACAAGCTTTCCATGGAGTTCAAATGTTACACAGACATCATAAATTTTGCTTGGTGGCTCTAATGGAACCTTTTCAACATCAGAGATAGATTCAGAAGTATAGAAGGAAACTTGGTATGCCTTATGCCAATTTCAATTGTAATGGTAAAATCTGGTTCTTTATTCAAGACAAAGTGGATGTAGAAGTACTTCTGGATACTGACCAATCTATTACTGTTAAATTGTTCTTCCAAGATCTGAATAAAGCAATGGTGGTTTCAATGATTTATGCTAAATGTAATGAAGGGGATAGATTGTAGTTGTGGGATGATATATATGGTGTGGCTAGTAACATGGAATTCCCTTAGCTGATTGGTGGTGATTTCAGTGTCATTTTAAATGACGAGGAAAAAACATGAGGTTTGCCAGTCTCCCCACAAGAGTATGAAGATTCTGCATTCTGCATGAATTCTTGTGAACAACATGAGATTTCTTTTAAAAGGAGTCCTTTCACATAGTGGAATGGTACGGCTGCTAATGATTGTATTTTTAAGAGGCTAGATAGAATGTTGCATAATTAGCTATTTCAAGACTGGTTTAGCAATTTAGAGGTGGAACATTTGTTTAGAACAGGATCTGATCATGCTCCATTACTTTTAACTTATGGGGATTAGGTTCAGAACTATTGTAAGCCGTTCAGATTTCTTCAATTCTGGGTGAAACATGAATCCTTTCTAGAACTTGGTAGACAGTAGTGGGAAGAAGAATTATCTGAAGATGTGTTCTTGTCATTTAAACTCAAGCTGAAGAAGGTGAAAATTGCTTTAAGTAAGTGGAGTAAGGAGACTTTTGGAGATATCTTCAAGCAACTGGTTATCAGATAGGATATAGTCAAAATTAAAGAACAACTGTTGGAGGAGGATCCTTCAGAAGAGAATAGCATGGTGATGCAAAGGGCTCAAGATAAACTTAAACTATACTTGCATTATGAAGAAGAATTTTGGAGACAAAAAGCTGGAATGGACTGTTTCTCAGAAGGTGATAAAAATATAAGGTTTTTTCATAGTTTGGTCAAAGGTAGGAGGAACATAATCCAAGTCAAGAGAATTCACAATGTTGATGGTGTGTGGTTAGAGGAAGTTGATAAAGTTGCTGATGAGGTTGTTTCATTCTATCATAGGCAGATCAGATTGAAGATTCTCTTATTCTTAATCATGTTCCTGAAATTATTAAGGAGGAGGATAATGTATTGCTTGCCGACCAACCTACTATGGAAGAAGTGAAGAAAGTTGTTTTTGAATTATCAGGTGACAGTGCTTGTGGACCAGATGGTTTTTCTGGGATTTTTTATCAGAAGTGTTGGGAAGTGATCGAAGTTGATGTGGTTAATGTAGTTAAAGACTTCTTTGAGGGTCAGACCCTTCCTATGTCAATTGCTCACACCAACTTAGTACTGTTGCCAAAGAAAAATGTGGTGGAATCATTTTCTGATATGAGGCCTATAAGCCTTAGCAACTTCATTAATAAGGCCATCTCAAGAGTGGTGCATGACAGGCTTGAAAGACTGTCACCAGCTATGATATCTTCCAACCAATTAGGATTTGTCAAGGGCAGAAATATTATTGAGAATGTATTATTGACACAGGAAATTATTACAGACATAAGGAAGAGAGGGAAGCCTGCCAATGTTGTTATTAAGTTGGATATGGAAAAAGCATATGACAGAGTTTCATGGCTATATCTGTATAAGGTAATGAAGAAAATGGGATTTTCTGAGGTATTCATTGATTTAATATGGAGATTATTGGCAAATAACTGGTATTCTGTGTTGTTGAATGGCCATGCTCATGGTTTCTTTCATTCAACAAGAGGAGTCAAGCAAGGAAACCCTCTCTCTCCTGCTTTATTCATCATTTCTGCAGAAGTACTCTCAAGAGCTTTGAACTCTTTATTTGATCAGTCAGATTTTACAGGCTATGGGCTGCCAAAGTGGAGTTCTGCATTGAACCACCTTGTTTATGCAGATGATACCATCATATTCTCATCTGCAGAGTAATTCCTTGCAGCTGATCATGGACACTCTTCAAGAGTATGAAAGAATATATGGACAATTGATAAATAAGAGGAAAATTTCTTTCTATATGTTCAACAAGGTATCAAATTAGCTAATTTAATATGTGGAAGCAGTAATAGGATTTGTGAGAGGTCAATTCCCTTTTACATATCTTGGTTGTCCAATTACTCACACAAGGAAGAAAAAAGTTGATTATATTGATCTGTTGAAGAAAGTCAAGCACAAGTTGGAAACTTGGAAAAGGAAAATACTGTCTTATAGTGGAAAAGCAGTATTAATCACTAGTGTTCTCCAAAGCATTCCAATCCATATACTATCTGCTATCAGGCCACCAAATGTGTTATAAAAGAGCTGTATAAGATCTTTGCAAAGTTTTTTTGGAATAACAAGGAAGAAGGGAGAAGCAGACGCTGGTCATCATGGCTTAATATGTGCTTACCTAAACATGAAGGAGGGTTGGGGTTCAGGTCCATCTTTGACATGTCTAAATCTTTATGTGCTAAACTTTGGTGGAAGTTTAGAACCTCTAGCTCTCTATGGGCTAACTACATGTGGAATAAGTATTGCAAGAAGAAGATCCCTCAGTTAGTACAATGGAAGGGAGGGTCTCAGGTTTGGAAGATGATGTTGGAGGCACGAGACAGTACTGAGCAAGAAATATGGTGGGAACCAAAGATTGGGAGTTCTAATGTGTGGTTTGATAACTGGACTAAACTAGGTGTTCTTAACTTTGTGGTTCCTCATAGCTGGCCAGTTAATGATCAGATTGAAGATGTGGCTGAATTAATGTCAAATGGCACCTGGAATGTCCAAAAACTCGTGCAGTTATTCCCTGAAGATATTGTGCAGCATATAATGCAGGAAATTGACATTAAGCATGCAACTAATGAATGGGATACACCAAGGTGGATGATGACTAGCTCAGGAAAGTTTACTCTATCCAGTGCATGGGAGTTACTGAGACAAAGAGCCAATGTAACAGTGCCTTTTCATTACATGTGGATCAAAGGTGTGCCATTCAAGATTTCCTTCTTTTTATGGAGACTTTGGAAAGTTTAAAGTGTTAGTATATAAGGTGGTGGCAATCATTGGCATTGCTATAGTCTCTAAATGTTGCTGCTGTAATTCTGCTCAGCCTGAATCCATTAATCATTTATTTCTCTGTGGAGATTTTGCTGCCAAAGTTTGGAGTGTCTTTAATGCAGCAGCTGGATTGACCATGAATTGTGTTCAAGTTAAACATGCTATCAGAAGGTGGTAGGAGGTAAAATGTCATTATAAGCTGAAACTTATTTTTAAAGTTGTTCCTGCTTTTATTGTTTGGCAAATATGGAAATGGAGAAACAATCAATTACATGAAGGAATCATGACTTTTAATAGGGTGATATATGATATCAATCTCAACATACACTTGTTATGCAATACGTTGTTCCCTGGGCTGAATGTTCCAAAAGGTGGCATTAAATTGTGCAATTTTTTGAATAGTATGAACCTACAGTTGTTTATAAAGTGATCAGGTGGATGAGACCTGCAGCTGGATGGTTTAAGTGTAATACTGATGGAGCTGATAAAGGAAATCCAGGGCCAAGTTTTGCTACTTGCTACAACAGGAATAAGGAGGGAGATTGGTAAGAGGTTACAGGATGGATCAAATTTGGTAGCAGAAACTAAGGATATTAGAATGGGGTTGAGATATTGTTTAGATAAGCAACTATTCCCACTGATTATAGAGACTGACTCAATGACAATGAACATGATCCTTGCTGCAGAATGGAAAATCCTATGGGGTATTTCAATAGTGGTGGAGGACATTCAAAGAATGAGAAGAGATCGGATGGTGACTATGGTGCACATACACAGAGAAGGGAATGGACTTGCTGATTTTTTAACTAACATGGTT
Source organism: Lycium barbarum (assembly GCF_019175385.1). Lineage (NCBI taxonomy): Eukaryota > Viridiplantae > Streptophyta > Magnoliopsida > Solanales > Solanaceae > Lycium > Lycium barbarum. The sequence goes on from NC_083338.1 coordinate 56,020,640, forward strand.
TTTAATATTGCAGGTACAATTCACTTTAATAGTTTCCATGAGTTACCAAGTCAAGCTAGGAGGATATTTAACATAGAGAAGGCTAGAATTCCAAATTTGAGAATAAGAACAAGAAAAGATAGAGCTCCAGACTGATCAGGCATACAAAAGAGCCATTTCCAATATGCAGACTGAAGTATGGACTGATGTAGCATCTGTGTTAGGGTGGTATTATTGTGTTAATCATGCTCATTCCTTAATATGGAAGTTATAACAGTCCATGATATGCTTCATGCTGGTTTTGTCATGGTACAAGTTTGACAGTGGCCTAGATCATATACAGCAGAAGATGCCCACAGATGAACACAACTACATTCAAAACTACCTGAAGAATGATTCACATGACTTGAAACATTCCACCTGTGAGACTTTGAAGGTGTGATAGATGTTATCAAGTCACGACCCTTGGATTATTAGTTGTTACTAATCTGTTACATTCTCTATCTGTATTTCCTTTTCCACTTGTTGTTTGTTTCATAGCTTTTGTTGTTTTCCATCTTTGATCAATCACTTTTTGATTGATCCCCACCCCCTTTCTTTTTGTTGTTTCTTTTCTTTGATCAATCACTTTTGGATTGATATGTACATAATTTTCTTTACAATAAAATTCCACCTTTCTGGTGGCTTTCCTTTAAAAAAAAATACAATAAAACTGAAAATAAATTCCCGAGACCTAGTCTAGACAGGTAGAAGAGCTCCTACTACACAAGGAAGACAATATAAATATCCCAGCCTCTGCCTGGAGTGAGATAAGCAAGGCTGTAGGAAGATGCCTAGAAATCCACACGAAGAAACTTCAACTTAAACCTGCAACATATGTACACCCCAAAAGGGATGTAGCAAGAGTAGTATCAGTACACCACACGTACTGGTAGGCATCATAGGTCAATTAAGATAAGTCATAGGCTCTCGGGACTTTCAATATAGGTTCTTTCACTTTCACCCTCTTACCTTCCTACTCCAGTTATTCACTTCTTTTATTCTCAAGAATTACATGTGTTCTAATTAATCACAACAGTTCCCTTCCTTCCATCCAACTTATTAAATCTTGTCTCCACGTTCATCCTATCCTCTAATTTCTACCCTCTTATCCGTAAAGTTCATCTTCCCAATTTACTTACTATGATGTGATGCGCCTAAGGAATGGCTCACTATCTGAAATCCGCTACTACACTTATCTTTATATTATCCACCACCCCACACACAATCTCAATGAAATCATAAAAATGAATAAGTAATATAAACGACAGGCAGTACACACATGCATAACATAGAAATATGAGATGTAGCGCAATGCAGAATGCGATGCAAGGGCCCAACCACGCTGTACATACATACTAATTGATGTCATTGCTCAGTAGTCATGACTTGCAGGGGACCCATGGTGTTCATGTACCACTCATTCCGGATACTCATCGGACCCGAGCCATAAATCCTCAGCTCCGGAAAGAACTTCGGACGCAGATCCATATCATATAGATTTCTCGTATTCAACTCAAACGGCTATAAGACCAGATAACACAACTGCCCATACTCAGCCTTTCCTACTCCATATATTTCCTCATAACCTATGCAATGCAATACAATGATGCAATAAATCAAACAAGTCATGAATCATGCCCTTGATCGGTGTAGTACTAATCCCGACTTACTTCGGTCCTCTCAATACAAATATCTTATTAACAAGAAAGACAACCATGTGAATATTCCAATACATCCGGGAATAAAGACGGAAATCACCCACTCCTAGGGATGCATAATTTAAACAACGAAGTACCCCTCAGTGATGATAGCACTCCCCTTTCAATAATTCTTCATTGTTACCCAAGCTACTATTTACACATAGTTTTAGTTAAGTTATAGAATATGTCCATCCAAACTCCATGTCCGAAGACCTAATCATGCAGTCTCCCGTCAACTCTAAAAGTATATACGATTCGATAATCAAAGTCTAACTCAAGTAAACCATAACTTACCTCACTGAAGAACAACCAATTGAATCCCCATGAATTGCTCGCCTTCATAATCTTCATCCGAATCCATGAGAGGTAATAGTCAGAGGGAATGCTGGAGAGGAAATAGAAAAGTCTCTTTTTCTTGGCGTTAAGGGTTTTTCTTTCATATGGAAACCTAATAGCAGCCTTTAGGAGTCTTTTATCTAAAAAGGAGGGTCAAATAAACTAAAATAAACTAAGTGAAAAAAAACGCGGTCACTGCCCCGCATCGACTACTGCGGCGGTCGTGTGTCCGCTATAGGGGTACCGCTATGGCAGTCCCTTGATCGCTATAGCGGTTCACTTCCTTCCCTGGCCCATGATTTTCTAATTCTATCCGAAATTGATTTTTCCCACTCTTAATCCTTAAAGCACTCCATAGGGCTTATTATTTACCATCTTAGACCTCGATTGGGCATGGGTTCGGCAAGTGTTAAATAACGACCGGACGGGTCGTTATAAGCTCGAACCCAAACATGCATTATTTTGTAAAAAGGAGGAGAAAGTATGTAATGACCAAACAGGTAGTTACATATGATACCAATTCAACAACCGTTCGTCCTCGAATGGAGAGTAGCAGAAGGGAGATACGCAGAATACCAAGGAATTTTCCTCAGGCACGTAGAATCATTATCCAAGAGCGACTTTAAATCCCATACCCAAAACCCAATGGTACCAGAAACGGGGGAATACGTAGAAAGTGAATTTTCTCTGATAAAACATCCGGTGTGCATCCTTGTTTTCCTGCCTCCTGTCGTTCGAAGGTTTCCAGTCCTATCAGATACCAGTCGGTACTTATTGAATCTAACACTTCGTCTTTCTTATGGTCTCGAAAACTTCTACAAGGTTGGTCGGGCACACAGCAATGGATTTTGATGATATGATAAGCTTCGCCAGGGTTATATAATAGTCGGGAGGTGGATTGGAATCAAGTCTGGCGGAATAAATGCTCCTCGAAGGAAAAATAGACTAAGGCAAATTCCTCTTATGCGAAGGAAATACGCCCAGTTGTGATTGATTGTCCGTATAAGAGGCAGTTCTAAGAGAACAAAACTTCGGAGAAGCATGTCCATGAAGGCGATCAGACATGTTGCTGAAGCGGCTCGTCTAAGGAAGGTAAAACTCATAGAGGTGACACACTTATCTGCATATATGCATACACTGATGCGAGTGAATCCGAGAGTCGGCAGTTTCAAAAACTTCAAGAATCAAACTCTACCACTTCCCACACCCCTACAATTACTCCCACCACCCGAATTCCCCTACCCACTTCCCAAACGTTACACCTCTTCACACCTCCCCTCTCCTCATAAAACTCTACCCTACATCCACTTGTACCCCCAACTCCATCCTAAACACAAAGAACAACACAAAATCAGCAGAAATTCTTCAAGGCACAAGGGGATTTTCAACAACATCCACTCTTCCTCAAACTCCACCTCGCAGCAAGTTTATCACTCTCGTTATACTCTACAACAAAATCTAACTGCAAAATTGAGTTTATACATGCCTATAATTAAATATTTTGGGGTAGAAATTGGCATTTGTGATGAGGTTTTTTTGTGGATAGGGGTTGAAAGATCTGCGGATTCAGTTGTTATTTAACGTTGTAATGTGTTTGTTGTTGTGTAATACACTAGAATTGCTTGAAATTTTGTTTGAAAACTTTAATAATATAGGGGTGGGTTCATGGCAGTTGGGAAACCTTTAGAATTTTGGGGGTGTTTGTTGCTTGAAATCATGCTTTACAAATTCTAATAGCCATGCATGCTTGAATGATAGATGATATAAGAGTAAAAACACTAATTTTGGGCCCAAATTATGCAAAAATATCGGGAAATTCCTCTGGGTCTCGGAGGTTGAAGAGAAGTCCTCCTCTGCGAAACATGTTCCACAAACGTGACTCTGCCTCAGCGCCTTACTTTGCATTGATTAAAAAAGGACTGGGATTGAGTACATACGTGGGTGCGGATGGATTTCTGCGGATGCAAGTCTGCTCCTGCTTCACTTACTCTACAAGCGTGTGACCTGCACAGACAGTTCAAAACTAGTAGCTTCGTACTGGTTTGGCCTGGGTTGCTTTTGCTATTTTCTTTGGCTCGTATAATGAGTTTTAACTTGCTGGACTTGTTTCAATCGCTGAACTGACTGAATCAATATAGGAACTAATTGGCGAAAAATAGATCAACAAGAGAATGTAAATATTGCTCTGGCCCAAGGAAATCTAGGAGAAGGTGCCAAGGATGATTTTGATGAGACCCGCTTCATGTCTCTGGACTGCTAGACTCGCTACTTCCAAAATTTGTTAGAGAAGAAACTTTTTCACGAAAAGGGAATTAATACGCACAAATGAAAGGAGCATCTACCCGACTTCTACCAGTGCCTCTATGAGATAGGCTGGAACTGCTTCATAAAACACCGAGCAAGGAAAACGTACATTAGGTAAGGGAGTTTTGTGCCAACCTGAAGCGCGTGAGGACGCATTTGGAGATCATTATCCAGGGTACGGTAGTGAAGTTGAATGTTGAGGTGATCAATGCTCGATATAACTTGGACAACCACCCTGTGGAGCTGATGCACGCTAAGGATGTTTGTGGAAACGGGGACTGGCTGGTCTCCAAACTGGTTACAGAGGGTGACAAGGGCAAGATTACTTGATACATAAGAAAATAGGGATTCAGAACACTTACTTCAATGCCGAGGCCAAGAGGTGGAAAAGTATCATTTCTCGTAGAGTGAACCCGTCATTAAACACCACTGACTGCACTTATTCTCGTGCCCTCATGATTGTTTGTATCTTGGATGACATTCCGGTGAATATTGGTGCCCAGGTGATTCAGGCGTGGAAGGATTACTTACATTTGGGCTATCTATGTTTGATGCTCGCCTCATTGATTACTGACTTGTGCCAAGATACGGGGGTCTCATCCTGTCCTACTGATGATTGGGTTGATCCAAATTAGCCATTGGGCCCACTGAGGTTCCAAGGGGAGGGTAGTGCGAAGTCAAGCAAGAAGAGGAAGGTCAAGGTGACTGTGGGTGATGAGAGGATGAGGATGATGCTTTCCTTTCACAGATGCAGGGGAAAGATTCGATGTCGAGGGACAAATTACTGCTGAGGATGTAGTGGGGCATCAAGATGCTGAATTCGAAAGAAAGGCTTCCAGTTAAGGACACCGATGATAAGGATAGATACTCCTTCCTATTAAAGGCCAAAGGTGAATCTCGTGAGGACAGTTCAGGTGGTGGTGACAGCAGCGAGGATGAGGAGGACAACACCCAGAGTTGTCACGACCCGACTGGGGGTCGTGACAGGTACCTGAGGCTAACCACCGAGCACCACTCATTTCCTTACTCGTCATAGTCATTATACACTTCTTTACCATTCATAAACTCATAATCATAAGACAATATTTTTTTTTTCATTAAAACATAATTGATTTTATATACATAAGCCCTTTGACTATCAAAAGATAATGTACACATATCTACATATATACAGTAGTGACCTTGTGAGACCATATAACCCACACATACGTATCTACGAGCCTCTACTAGAGCACTAGACATATGGACGGGACAAGACCCCGTCGTGCCCAAAATACTTATACATATATATATATACACAAAAGTATAAACCCGATTAGCACCTCCGGAATAATGGAGTGCTTCTACAAATATGTTGATAGCTCCTAATGGTCTACGTCGTCTTCCTGTCCACCTGTGGGCATGAACATAGCGTCCAAAGAAAACGGACGTCAGTACGAATATTGTACTGAGTATGTAAGGCATGAATGAAACAAACATAATAGAGAAATCATAAGTCATGAGCTGAGGGCAAAACCTGCGCGACCTTTAAGGATGAATACATTGCATACATATATCACATATACATAGTCGTCGTACATGAACCATCATAGCGTATACATCATCGTGTCAGATAATTCATCATCGTAGTGCCGTAGCTTCTTATACACATAAAAACTTATCCGTATTCGGTCACGTAGGGCTCGACAATATCCGTATTCGGCCACATGGTGGCTCGCCAGTATCCGTATTCGGCCACGTAGTGGCTCGACAATATTACATACATATCTTCCATATTCGGCCACGTAGTGGCTCCACCATATCACATGCATCATACAAGGATCAATATATCTCATCATTATCATTGCCATCACATACATATTATAAGCTTATCGTAACCTTTCATTAATGCACACATTTAAATTTAAGGACAATCTATGAAAATCACATCGTATTCGTAGCACGAATTTCGTATAAGTATCACATGATAGTCTTTATAATCTTTGAGCTTAAGCTCATCATTTCCATTATCATTTCTATAGCGTATCTCTTACCTTTATCTCACATGAAATCCTTTATGAACATAGACTCGCAACTTTGCGGAACATTGGTCCTAAGACGGGCATTAAGGCTTGTGGACAATCTATAACAATGTCGAGGTGACAGAAGGTCGAGAACCCTCGAGTCCATTTTGGAGAATTCATAAGCATTATGCCTCACCTTGAAGGAATTAACATATAAGGTGAGTGTATTCAATGAACAATATCAATGGATCGTAATATGGATCATTAGTCTTGTAGAACCATCATATTATAGGCCTTAGTATCTTTAGACTTAGACTAATCATCATCATTATCGCATTCGCAACATGCCTCTTATCTTATCCCATAAGGCTCTTCATGGACATAGGCTCTTGGTTTTCCAGAGAGTAGGAAAGTCACAGAGAGGTAAGGAAAATACTATCATAGGATCCGTATAAGGATCATTAACTTCGTAGGAATACCATATCATGAACTTGAGGGCTTCTAGACTTAGATTCATTAATAGGACTATACTTGGCATCCTTAGCTTCATGGACATCTTATATTACTCTAGGATTCTTTACACGTGTACTCATCATCGTCACTATTACCCGTAACGTATCTCCTTTATTTTCTCATATGAAGTTATTTATACTCGTAGATTCATAGTTCCCAGTATGTTGGAAAATCATGGAGAGATAGGAGGATTCATACCACAAGATTCATGCCTTAGAAAGAAAGGACTAGCCTTACATACCTTTGTCATTTAACTATTCTATTGCTTGCTCGTTCTCCTTTGATGACACGTCTCTACCTTCAAGAGAGAATTTATACTATCATTAGTCAATCAAAGATAAGAACGCGCCCCTATTTCTAGAGAAAATTGGGCAGCATTTCCTTTGTTTCTACTACTTTTCCCATATTCTATATCAGCTCCCAAACGCTCACAACAACGTTCACAATATTGCACTCAACAATCGTCGTTTGTATACATTTAGCATAATCCACCATTTCTCTCAAATTCCTTCACATTTGTGGTTATAACTCACTATCATGTTTCCTCATATATAATACTTATTTCATGACCTAGATGTCATTTATAACGTATTCATACTCACAACACACTAACATTCATGATTCAATTCAACTACCATTCACTCATGGCACTATTCACTCATTTATGACCCATTTGCTATGCCTTTCTACAATTCGGGTATCTTAACCTTCCAATACCTTAAACAACATGAAATGGTCATGAAACGTACCTTGGATGATGGTTGAACAAGTATTGAGTGAAGTTACTCCTCTAGCACCAAACCCTATCTCACCTCTCTTTGGTTTTTCTTTGAGGAAGATGAACTTTAGCTAGGTTCATGCACTTGTTTTCATGAATTGGTGTTATTGATCTTGGATTTCCTTTGATTCTCTTGTGGATGAGTGATGGAGAATGTTCTATATGTTTCTTGAAGTGAAGAGTGGGAGTGAGATGAAAAATGAAATGAAAAAGGGTCCCTTATACTTGATTTAAAAGTTGGCCCGACTATGTTATACGGACCAACATACGGTCCGTATAATTTATACTAACCATATATTGGGACCGTATATTTGGTCCAGAATGTCATCCTTCTCTTGGCCAATTATACAGTCTAACATACGGCCAGTATAAATTAAACGGACCGTATGTTTGGCCGTATAATGCCAACTGAAGCGACTTTTCGTTTTGTCGACTCGTTTGAGCTCCGATCCTTTTGGAACCTTCTTGACACTTGTTTAACAATTCAATACCAATCTAAGGGACGTTATCTCATGTATCGAAAACATCATCATGCCTTCATGAACTCGTTGCTCACAGTTCTTATCCGACACACGATATACGACTTGCTTCCCTCAACAACTTTCCCTCCGTGCCTTATATGCTTTTGAATTCTCGTTTAGGGTCATCAAATATTATTTCTTACTCATCGAAGTATCGTATACATCATGCCTTTCGTTGGCCTATTCACTGTGTACTAACGGGGAAAATTTCCAAGGTGTAACAAGAGTAAACCTCGACAGGCTTGAGCCTGTACAGTTTCTGGTCTAGTCCTTATTGGGCTTTCATTTTGGACATTTTACTACTTTGGTTTTTAGATATTTGGATATTTGTTTTCTTTTGTTTCTTGTTGTTTTTCTTTGATAGAACGTTGATTTTTGTACCGTTGATGGGCTTTGGATATTTGCTAGACTTGTGCCCTTTTCGAGCATTGATTTTATATGTAGGGTTCTTGTTTGAATGAATTGGTTTACGAATTGATGTTAAACAGGTTGAAAAGAAGGGTCAGAACTTCACTGGTTTTTGCCCAGTGATTTTGCTGAAGAGGAATAAGTCCCCGCACACGTGGGTTCTCTTTGGCGTAACTTGCTTCGCGCATGCTGATAGGAATAAATCGACTCGGGTCCGCTTCTGCAGACAGAACTCTGCAAAGGCTACCTCGCATCTACGGACAAGGTCACGCAGATGCGGCCACTGACTCAATCTCACAATACTTGCATCTGTGGCCCATCCTTGACAGATGCGGACGCGGACTTGTAGACACAATCATGTTTTTTGCAAGGGCGACACTACTGATACCAGAGAAGAAAATCTGCTAAGCCTAGGAACTTACATGATACCTGAATAGAGAAAACTCTTCTAAAACATGAAACAAGCACAAAAAACACACCAAGAACACGCTATCACTAGATACCAATTTGATTCAACCGCCTCTCTCCATAAAGGAAGAAGAAGGCAAGACTAATTCATTTAGTTGTTTTCTATTTCCATTCTGCCATCACCATTCCTAACCTGTAAAAAGTATTCTCCAACTGATGAATTTTCTTTTTCGGATGTGAAGGCTTAGGCTTCCATTTTTGTACTAATTTAAACAAAGTGGCATAATAGGAATGAAAGAAATAGAAATTTTCTAAAAGTCCTACAACACCTCGAGGAAGGGTACGGACGTCTACTTACCATTCAACGAGACTCTACTAGACACGGGTCTTCTGACTCTGAACTGGTGCTAGCCCCGGGCATAGATTCGGGGGACAAGTCTAATTCATCGGGACTGGCCTGTTCCCTGAGGCAATCCCTGGGATTCAAAAGAGACAGCCGATATCATAAAGAGCATACCGCGAGTAGGAAGTGGAATTAATACAATGGATTCAAAAGCATCAAACCTCACAAATCTTTGAGAAGGGTCCCAATCTCGTATTTGATGGTCGGCCGAGTGACATGCCAGCGCTACTAATTGAGTGCCAGCACCTGCGACTATAAACAAACTCGTGACTATGGCAGGGCGGTACGCTCTGCTCTCTCGCGACCCGCTTCTGAAGGTAACCGGAAGAAAACGTTAAAAGCAAAGGGGGGCTGGACACTAGTTGTGCGAGTGGAATGACCCAACTGGACCTAGTCAGCCCGAAAGGGTCACAAGAGGGGTCTACGGCGGAAGCGAAAGGGTCACAAGAGGGGTGGAAAGCTGAAGTGGAAAGGTTAAGGGATGAGAAGATCAAAATAAGGGAAAGCCTCCTTTCCCGTTGCTAAGGGAGAGCAAGAAAGAAAATCAAATGATTGTTTTTTAACCAGCGCCACCGAGAGTGCTGGTGAGAAGAGAAAGCAGTAAAAACCTCTCTTATTCGGTCCAATAGTTGCGCTTACTTCTTCCTTCAACCCTGAAAAGACATATGCAACCCGGGATTCTCTCCATCTCAGAAGCCCCCCGTGGGAGTCCTGGCCGTGTCTCAGTCCCAGTGTGGCTGATAAGTCGAATATAGTATGAAGGCTTTCTCTTCTAAAGGCAAGGGTGAGGACTCCATTGCGGCATTAAGTAAGGAATTCAAGGATGAAGGAAGATAGGGTCGTCTTTGGATCAATATTAAAGAGGTCAAGTGGCTGAACGCCCCTCTCTTTACCCTCTGTAGCTGAACTTTCTTACTTATGCGATGAGGAGCAAGTTCCAAATCTACATCCAACACCAGAGGTTCCTGATGACCGTGATCGTATACTGAGGTGCTCCCCGCAGTTTTTTCTCGCCTAATGGCTCTATCTCTGAGGGAAAGCATTCAAGAGGGAAAAAGGTCTGATGAAGTTATGGTCTTGGGAGTGAAGTTCTTCCCGGGCGGGGAGAACGAATGAAGAAAAATGAGTTCGTCACTCTTTTTCACAAACACCGGGAGAAAAGGCGAGTGTGTCCACTTGTTTTCCTATTCAAGTTCTAGTTCCGGAAATAGGCATCAGCGGGGGTATATGGGAGGAAATGCCCGAAGACCTATGCATGCTTTCTGCACCAACACCTACTAATTACATATGAATTCCTAATCAGGGTCTTTCTCAAGTAAGTCGTAACCTACTTCAAAGCCGAACAGGTGCCATAAACCTTCACTCATACTTCACCTTCCTTTTTCGGGAAACATCATGACAACAGGGGATCTAATACGGTAAGTAAATCAAGTAAGTAACACGTTGAGGATATTCATAATACTACGACTCTAGAAGAGTTCTAAGAGATTCATAGAGAATGCACCTGGCCCACAAGGGCAAAATCGAAATTCTTCCTTTAAACTAGTTTACTAGGTTCTCTAACGATTTATAGCCTAAACTTCATACTCATCTAACCTCAAATGAGACTCCAAATCTTTTCATTTCCAAAACCCCCCAATTTCTAAGAAAACCCATACTAAACCATTTGAGAAAATCTAATTATTATATAGAGATTAAAGTTATGAAAAAAGGTTTACCATGCTAAACAAAGCATTATTAATCCTTACTCACCAAGATTTTAGTAGAAGGACACCATCACCTTGGATTTACTAGAAAAATAACTTTTCCCCAAATCCTTAAACTCCTAAGCATGGGTTTTAACACTAGAAGATAAGGGACAAGAATGGAAGAATGAGATAGATTTAGATCTTACCCTCCCCAATGGCCATGGATTTCTCTGAAATCCTCTTGAAAGAACACTCTAGAGCTTTGGTTGGGTGAAAATGAGGTCTGATCACGAAATGGAGAAATAAATGCTAGGTCTGCTAGCGTTTACCGCTAAGGCGAAGTCGCCTTTGCAGAACGTACTTTGTAGACGTGTAATCATTGAAAACTCATAGTTGCTCGCCTACGCATCCCTAACTTCGTTGATGCGAGCACAATGAGGTGGCCGCCAAATGCAGAAGCGGAACAACTATTCCAAAAAAGTCCTAAATTAGAGAGGTTCTTTCTAAAATTGGCTATGGGTCACTCTTACCCGTAATCCCCACGTGTAACAACTACTAGCGCGAACCCGAACAAGGCTTATTTTGGAGAAAGGAGGAGTAAAGTCCGTAATGACCAAACGGGTCGTTACAGATACACATGGAACACACGTTTTCAAAAGTAGTTGAATTATAATCGCAAAAAGATTGAAAAAACTCTACCACAATATGGTAGCCTATAAGATCCTTCTCATGATTTAATTACTCTTAATAAAATGGGAAAAGTACAGGGATGCCCACTAAATACAAACTATTTACATACTCATACCTAGAGCTATCAAAGCAGGTTGGCCCAACTCATTCAGATTATCCAATGCGGGCTTTGAAATTTGAAGGGCCAGGTTGGGCTAGCCTATTATTTTGATGGGCCTTAAAACAACCAACCCAACTCATCAATACGCGGACTTCCTGTTTTTTAAAAAAAATCATAAATTTAATTTAGAAATGCTAATATAAATATTTTTGCAAGACAATATTACTGTTACGGTTCACTTTTACGTGAGGCATAAAAGCTACTTCGAATTTGTGGACTCTTTTGGATTTTATTTGTTTTTAGAATTACCACAAAATTTATTAAGGGAAATTAGAAAAAATGAGTGAAATGGTTTAATTAAAAAAGAGGTAAATCCTTTTAAACCAGAGTTCGAGGTAAGTGTTCTGGTGATTCCTTTGGCGTTGGACACTACGAATATTAAGAATCTGTGAAATACGATTGACCTTCGAGTTCCAAAGTGTGATTTGTTGTTTATTTGCTTAAAAGAGTTTAAAGTCTTATATAAAGTCATGGCATATCATTTGAATTGTTTTTGGTAACAGGTCCTTTTTCTTGGAAAAGAGTTGAGTTTTTTCATGGAAAATTCATATAATGTTCAAATGGTCATTTCATTTTCGGAACAAAAACAACCCAAGGTTTTACTTGAGTATAGTTCAACTTAATTTGGTCCAAAGTGCTATTATAAGTTTGGAAATATATCCCTTTTGCAAATATGCCATGAAGTTGATACAAATTTTATAAAAATAGCTATTTTATTTGTAAATCATAAGAGACTTATGTTTTAAAGGTCAACCGTATTCTTGTCTTAATCCCTTTCCTAAACTTTGGATTTATGTAGAAATCCTTTGATATATTCATTTTTTTTGCGCAGATTGCCCTACAATGGCATTAGTCTTTATTTTTACCTCAAATTGTTGGTCTTTAATTTTTGCCTTCGCCTAAAAACCCACGGGTCCGCTCAGTCAAAAATTTTAAAAATATCGCAAGGCAGAGTCTTGGATTCAAACTCTAGCTTAAGGTAGAGTTTTCCTTATGCCTGAAGGCAATCTCTGCCTTTGCTTCCTTAAGACAAACTCTGCATTATAAGGTAGCAAACTCTTCCTTAAGGTAGAGTTTTGCCTACCTAAAGGTAAAGTTTTACGGGCAATTCTGTCTTGCAAATCCCAAACTTTGCCTAGCAATTTTTTTTAATTTTTGACTGAGCAGAGGTTCGAGTCCGGAACCCATGTGTTTTTAGGTGAGGGAAAAAATTAAACACCAGCAATTTAAGGGGGAAAATTAAAGACCACCTCCCGAATAAGGGCAATCGTGAAAATTGCCTTAATTTTTTTTTTTTTAAATCAATTATGCCCATCCGGGATTTTTATTAATGTGCAAGAAATAAATGAAGTTCAAAAAGCCCAACCCAAAATCGGGTCAGGCCCAAAAATGAAAAAACACGAAAACACGAAAAAACGAAAAACACCAAAAACAAATAACATTTGCACTACTTTCCTAATTGAACCCTAATTACTCGGTGTCTTCTCTCTCTCTCTTCATCCACGTTTCTCTCTGTATTCTTGCCGCTGGTAGTGTGAAGGTGATGAAGAGAAATAAATGATGTTGCTTTGATGGTTCATTTCTGATTCACACCTCCAGGTGTGAAGTGTTCTTCAATTTCTCTCGTCAAAAACTCCAGGTAAGGCTTCCACTTCGAAAATCTGTTCATTTTTGCCCAAAATCTACCTGATATTGCTGCCACTGTTGTTCTTAACAGTGTTCCACTGTATTGTTGATTCGTCGATTCCAGCTGAGTAGTCTCCTGAAGTAGATCTGAAGTTGGCCCTTCTCCTCGTCTTCTTTCTTTTTCTGCTAAGTGTTCTGAATCCTTTTGTTCCATTGTTGTTTGTTGTTCCATTAGTTGCATGCTGTTGAAGCTGACTTAAACCCCCTCTTTCTATGTTGGATCGTTTGATACGAATTGAGGATTCGACTTAATATCCATGCTCCCTCAAACAGATGCTGAGCTTCCGGTAGTTGGTGGATCTGAACTTCAATTTCACCTGTAAGCTTTGTAGAATCTATTTGGTTCCCTCCTTGATTTGTCCTATGCATTTGTAATGTGTTATGAACTTCCTTCTATCCATGGCTTATACTTGTATAGATTTAATTTCTACCCACTTGAATGAGCATCATAAGATGCTAATACCACAAATAAGGCATCCATCAAATCTGTTTGGTATAGGTCATGACTTAGAATTTGATTGTGTATTCTCCCCCTCTGTTGAAACTGTTGTATGTGAAATGAAAATATCTTTGCCTTGTATATATATGCCTGTCCTATGTTGTGGCTTTTCTGTTTTTGTGGCCTGTTGGTGTTGTTGCATGATATGCCTTCCCTTGACATTGATACAAATAAATGTAGTGTGTATCCCTTTGATTGAGTACCATTTGGTACTAATACCACAAAGTAGACCCACACCATCTCTATTTGATCCCTGTCTTTTTTGTACCTTTTGTGTTTGTATTGTTGTGCAGTAACTGAACTGTTGTTGCTAAGATGTAGTACACAGCAGTTGGCTCCTCCTCTGTATTGTTTAGTCCTATAAAATAAACCTGCAAAAATAAACTAACGGTTAGTAAAGACAACAACCTCATTTTCCTCCTCCAGGATTTGAATGACATGTTCTCCTAGTGTCCATTCTCCTTTTTCCTCCATCCCCTTCAGTATCTCCTAATTCTTAGATAGGGAATTTGACTCTTATCACTATTTAGGATCCTTCTCATCTGTACATTCAACTCCTCAAACAAGTAGCACTGCAAAAGACCTTCATCTAGGGCATAGTTGGCTAAAGCATCAGTCAATTTATTTGCTTCCCTTAAGACATGATTGAATATAACATCCAAGTCCCTCCTATATTCCTCCACCTTTTCCACCCAACCTGCAATATTCCATGGAGGTTTCCATTCTTCAGACAAAATTTTCTGAATAGTTTGAGAGTCTGTCTGAAAAATGATGTTATGAAGCCCCTGTTGCTTACAGTACTTCAAAGCTTCCAACAGAGCCAAAATTTCTGCTTCTATATTTTTGGCATAACCAATTTCCTCAGCTTGTGCATATATTAAATTCCCTTCAGCATCTCTCAAACAAAAACCATAGGCACTCCTCCCTGGGTTACCTCTAGAAGCACCATCTGTGTTGCAAGCACACCACCCAAATGGAGGTAAATTCCATCTAACTTGTGTTACCTTCACTCTTGCCTTGCCTCCCTCCAACATTTGAATCAGTTCCTTCCATCCAGCAGGAATATTTCTAATAGAAGGATTCCTGCACAATACTAGTCTTTGAATAGAGATTAAGACTAGATAGATAACTGAACTATTAACCTTCTTATGCCCATGTTTAATACCATTTCTTCTCTTCCAAAGTTCCCACATTATAATTGATGGCACTGCAGCATATATCTGTTTCAATCTGCTAGTTACTGGTGCCTTCCACCAGTTTACAATTAATTGTTGCAGCTGTATTCCTTCCATGTTTATTCCTGCAGCATTGCAGAAAAAGGACCATGTCCTTTTAGCTGTATCTGATGTTAGAAACAAATGGTGCATAGTCTCCTCTCTAGGACTTATACAACACCAACACTTAGACACCAAATTGATATTCATCTTCTTTAACACATCATCTGTGGGGATTTTGTATTTCCAGCATCTCCACAGAAAAAAAGAAATTTTAAAAGGCAAACCCTTTATCCACATGAATTTGTAACTGTCCAGTTGTGGTCCCCTTAACCTAATAAAATCCCAAGTTGATTTAATTGTAAATTCCCCACTTGTGTCTAGTATTCACCATGGTCTATCAACCTCTTTTTCTTCCCTGGATGGTGTTATATTCTCTATTATATGATCAACAATGTCTTCAGAGAGTACTTCCATCAATTTTCCTCTATTCCACCTTCCCTGTACTACCATTTCTTTAACATTCTGAATTCTCCCATCATAAGTATTCCCTGGATTTACATAGTATAAAGCTCCCAATCCAGTCCAATTGTCAAACCAGAACTGTGAATCCCCTTTCCTAACTTGCCACCAAATTTGATGTTCTATTAATTCTCTGGCTTCTAACATTCTTTTCCAGGTCTGTGACCCATGTTTCCATTGTACCACTATAGCATGATCTTTCCTACAATATTGTTTGGTCATATAAGCACTCCACAAGGTAGGTTTTGTCCTGAAATTCCACCAGAGTTTACAAAACAGTGCCAAAGACACATCATGAAATGATCTAAAACCTAGGCCCCCTCTGTAGTTGGAACACACAAATTATTCCAAGCCACCCAATGTCTGATCTTCCCCCCAATAGTATTGCTCCAAAAAAACTGAGCAAACATCTTGTGAATTTGCCTGATGATCCCACTAGGAGGGTTAACAGCTGATAACATGTGTATTGGCATGCTTTACAGCACATGTTTAATAAGAATTGCCCTTCCTCCAAAAGACAACATTTTACCCTTCCATCCTTGTAATCTATTCATGATTTTAAGGATCAAAGCATTAAAGAATTCCTTCTTCCTCCTACAATGATAAATAGGGCAGCCCAAATACATAAAAGGGAATTCTTTCCTATTAATGCCAGTTACAATCTCAATTGTGATACTAATGTCCCCTGGGACATTATTATGCATATAAACAACACTTTTGTCCATATTAATCTTTTGACCAGAAGCCTGCTCATAATTCTTCAAAATCCCCATTATCTTTTGCAAAGATACCACATCTGCTGAAGTAAAGATGATCATGTCATCAGCATAGGCAAGATGATTTACTTTTGGACTCCATTTAGGCATGCCAAACCCCTTAAACTGAGTATTCTGATGAAGTGCATTCAAACTCCTAGATAAGACCTCAGCTGCTATGATAAATAAAGTAGGGGAAAGAGGGTCCCCTACTTTACTCCTCTGGTAGATTGAAAGAAACCTTGTTGTTGCCCATTTACTAACACAGAATACCAGTTATTATTAACAATTCTATAAACCATGTCTATCATCTTGTCTGAGAATCCCATCTTCCTTAGCACCTTAGTTAAGAACAACCAAGATACCCTGTCATAGGCCTTTGCCATATCCAGCTTAATTATAACATTTGCATCTTTTGTCCTCGGCCTTATATCAGAAACAATTTCTTGAGTCAACAGTATATTCTCCACAATGCTTCGATCTTTAACAAATCCAGACTGATTGAGTGATATGATATCAGATAGTTTGGAAACCAATCTCTCATGAATCAGTCTAGAAAATATTTTGTTCACAAAGTTGCTCAAACTAATTGGTCTCATAATAGAGAAGGTGGTAACCATCTCTTTCTTTGGTAATAAGACCAAATTAGTATGAGTAATAAACTTGGGCAGTTCTGCTCCACAAAAGAAAGCCTTCATCATATTGGTAACATCCTCTCCAATGATTTCCCAGCAAGCTTGATAGAATACCCCAGTAAAACCAACAGGTCCTCCTGCACTCTCCCCATTTAATTGAAAAACCACTGCCTTTACCTCTTCTTTAGTTGGTTCTGCTTCAAACCACAAATTATCTTCCTCAAAAATCATTTTGGGCAAATGATTTAGAATATCAAAATCTTTAGGATCTTCTTCCTTTGTAAACTTAGCAGTGTAGAATCTGATGGCTTCAGCAATTATTCCCCCTTCTTCTTCTATCCAGCTCCCATCTTCTCCTTGGATTCTTCTTATTTGCATCCTTTTCCTTCTCCCCTGAAAATAGGCATGGAAAAATTTTGTATTTGTATCCCCGTCCTGAAACCACTGCATCCCAGCTTTCTGTTTCCAAAATTCTTCCTCTAGATGTAAATATCTATTTAAATCAGCCTGTACTTTATGCAATTCCTGTCTGTTAGTAGGAGTTGGAAAATTATGAAATTGAGTTTCCTTCACCTTAATGATCTCTTCAAGAGCTTCAATTTCTTGAAATATATTCCCAAAAGTTGCTTTACTCCATTGTGCCAATGCTGTCTTCACCTTTTTCAGTTTATGATGAAACAGTATGAAAGGATTTGCCAGAAAATCAGCTGTCCAATTTTGTTTAATCAACTCTATAAAACCTTCCTGCTTTACCCAAAAATTAAAAACTTAAAAGGTTTTTTGATGCTTCTATTGTCTCCTGTGTAGGAAATTAACATAGGAGCATGATCTGACCCACTCCTGATCAAATGTTTGATACCTACACTAGTATACTTTGCTTGTAGTAGCTGATTACCCAAACATCTATCCAATCTCTTAAAAATACAATCATCCCCACTTTGGCCATTCAACCAAGTAAATTTACATCCACTAAATCCCAAATCTGATATTCCACAGTTCTGGATACAACCTCTGAAATCCTGAATTTCATTGATGGTTACTGGAAGACCACTAAATTTCTCATCTTCTGATGTTATTGCATTAAAATCACCCCCAATCATCCAAGGAATATCAACTGAGGTAGATAAATCCTCCAGAGAAACCCACAACTCCAATCTTTCAGTTTGAGTACACTTTGCATACACTAGTGACACTAGCATATCCTCCTGACTTCCTCTAACCCTTAATTTAATGGTTAAATGCTGCTGATGATCCACCATTATGTAATAGTCAAAGATATCTTCCACAAAAGCCCAGATCTTACCAGATATATTAACTATTGCATGCTCCATTCCAAGTCTCCTTCTATATTCCTCTATCTTGTCTGAATCTTGAAAAGGTTCCATTAATCCTATAAAACCAAAATGGTATCTTTGATTCAGTTTTATCAACCTTGTAAGAGCTTCCATAGTATTAATAGACCTAATATTCCATATAAGAGCATTCATCATGGTTTATTAAGTTTATTAATCTGCCTTCTAGTATGAACTCCACTCCCAGGTGGAACACTTGTCTCCCTTGATGTCTTTTTTCTAGTTTTTCCTCCTCCTTTTTGAAGATACTTTGGTGAGATATCTCCTGCTCTAACAGCTGCTTCCAAATTATGCTCTAAAGTATGCACATCTAGATATCTGCTTCCCCCTTCAATATTAAAATTTGATTTTGGCATCTCCTCGCACACTGTTATCTGCCCTGATACTGTTGATATGCCTTGTTCATGCTGTACCATGTTAATCTCATGATTTTCCAATTCTTGTAATGCCAATTCTTTGCTTTGACTATCACTCTCCCTTCCCTACACTATTTGATTTAGATCCGGAGTCTGAAATTTCACCATGTTATCATGTGCATCAGATTTTTCCCCTCTGCCTGTGGATGTTGTCTTGCTACTGTTCACACTGGATTGATTTGTACTCTTGTTCTTCTGCTCATCCTCCTGCCCTTGATGACTTGTTGTTGCAGGTTTTGTTTGAATACTTTTGCTTGGTGTCTTCATTTGGGACTCAACAGGTAAAATATCCTCCACATTATCATTCACTATGTGCTGCTTCCTTGATGTTTGTATGTGTTGGTTGTGGTTTTCATCCCCAGATATGATGCTGTCCCCTTGTGGTTGTTCTGTTTCATTTGTTTTGTTTTCTATGTCCTTTACCTGACTTTTGTGGATATAGAAGCTCTTCTCAATCCATGTTCTAGTATCTTCATGTGGAACCTGTTCATTATTCACCTTGTCATGGTTGTCTGAGACCTCTCCCAGTACTGCAAATGCATTGGTAGTTACCATGATTCCCTCATTATTCTTTTGTATTGGACTCACTTCCCCAATTATAACTCCTGATTTATCCTTCTTATATTTGCTCCTTCTTTGCATCCATTCTTGCTTACCAGTATTGTACCATCCCCTTCTCCCTTGTATGCCTTCTTTATTTTGTGTTTCTGTAGAAACTACTTCTCCATTTTCTTTCCTTAATTCTTCTCTGAATTGCTTAGCCAGTTCAGGATTAAGTACTCTACATTCCTTCTCCTCATGACCTTGGAGTTTGCAGTGTTTGCAATATTTTGGTAAGTAATCATAATTGATCCTTACCCATTTTGATTTTAGTATTCCTGATTCATCCTCTTCAGCAATGTTTATCCTCTTTGGTAGTGATGCTAATAAATCAACCTCAACTTTGATTTTTGCACAGATTGGCCTTGTTTTCTTTGTTGTGGCCAGATCTACAGTTAACGGTTTCCCAACTGTAGCTGCCATGGAAAACGCAGCCTCTTTAGCAAAGAAATTTGGAGGGAGTTCAGGGAAGCTTATTAATGCTACAGCCCTAGAAGTCTCTTCCTTTGGATTGAACCATGGATCCCATATGAGAGGTCTCATTTGGCAATATCTGTCATGAAATTTTATATAGTAAGCAGGGGTAGACATCATTCTCACATAATCTTCCAGAAAATTTAGTCAGATCAGAATATGTCTTTCATCAAGCAATCCTATGATTGGCACTCCTTTAATTCCACATTGTATTGGAATTACCTTCCTGAGTTCTTTAATATCAATGTTGTCGTATGAAAACTTACCAATCACTGCATATTGTAATTTCTCCTTCACTATCATCTGTTGTATGTCATTGGATTTCCATGCAATGAATGGTTCCCCATTGACGTATGTAATTTTCTTTCATGGAATGTCAACCGTAGCTGTTTCCATAATTTTAGGTTTGAACAAATTGGCATAGGTTTGATTCTGAGTGTTGGGCTTTGTATTTTCATTATGTAATACGGTAGGTTGTGTAATTAGCTTGTTGGTTGTATTCTGGGTTACCGGTGGAGGTTGTCCACCGGTTGTTTGGGCCATTCCGGCCAGTACTGGTGGCGGCTAGGGTTTTGCTGTTCGAGTATTCTTTTCCTTTAAAAAAAATTTAGCATGTTGAAGATTTACTCGTAAAAAAAAAAAATTGCCCTAATTTGTTTAGCTTTGTGTGGGCCAAGGCCCAAAAATCATTTTGAGTCCAACTTAAACCATTTTTTGCCTTGTTTTTCAAATAAGCCCTTTTTTTACTCCTTTCAATTCGCTTTCCTTCAAGATTCCCAAGTTTGAAAGTCGTTTATTTTTTAAGGAAAAAAGCTATCTCACTTCCACTTTAAAGAGGAGAATATTTTTCAACCTTTTTGTTTTATAAAGCAAGTATTCTTTATCTTTTGTTGGGTCCAAATTTAAAAATGTATTCGGGTTCCTATTCATTCTTACAATAGCATACATAGTTTGCCTATTTCATCTAAGTTCTAAACAAAGGGTTTCAATTTCTACAACACATATTATAATAAATAAAGAGAGGGAGAGAGAGACAGAGAGAGAGGAAGGTGGATAAAGGTTAGTATCCTAAGCCTATCTCCTCGCCTTCTTGGACCTCCGATTGCAATCTTGCTCTTTTTTAATTCCACGTTTAAAGCTCCAACGATATGAAGCTCCAAGTATCCGATTTAGTTTTATTTCATCGTCACAAGTCTTTGCTTCATGGACCTGTTTTATGCATACCTCACACAAACAAAAGAAAATAGTTAGTCAAACGATACGCCACCCTATGGTGTGGCATTTATAAACATAAATATTAATTTCCTTTGGACTCGTATCAATACTCTTGAGAGTTTTGATTACGACGACTCAAACTTATATTTCCGAATTTAGTCTAGAAATCGAGTCAAGTTGTGGTTACGAATACTAGTTTGTTAGCCATACTAGTTCGTGATCAGGAATACTAGTTGCTTGTTAGCCATACTAGTTCATAGCCATACGCTCGTCAACTTCTATGTGACTTTATTATAAATGTCATCCTTGCCTTTAACTGAAGCGCCTAAACCAAGGGACAACCTTTTCGAAGGGGCTTGGCCTCAAAATCATTCTCATAGGCGCAAGTGTAGTATCATATTCGAATCAGTGAGTTTTTACCCTGTGTAGCAATCTGTTCTCTTAAAAAAATAATAATAAAAAAAAAGCAGCTTTATCGAACGCATAGCAGCAATTATTTTTCATTAAAGGATGGTACTGAGATCGCAACAAGTCAGCCCACACCAAAGCAGTAGTCATTTGGCCTTAAGGCAACGTTATGGACTTAACGTGTAGCAAAACAACTTTAGAAAGGGAAACATAATGATCCAAGAAGTGTAGCAAAAAATCCATCAAAGTGCTGCAACTGAACACAACATTTGGCTTGAAGAATGCAACAGTCAATTTCCTCAAGATATAGCAGCAAATCACAGCAACAATTTGCCTTAAAACAGGCAACTATTTGTGGCAAAGTGTAGCAGAATGTTTCAGCAACTCAAGTGCACCAGTTGCCCCAAATACGCAGCAAGATCTTTGCTCAAAATTCAGGCAACAACATATTCCCATAGAACAGCAGCAGCCAATTTACAACGAAACAGCAACAATGCTCTTAAAATGATCCTCAAAAACAATTCAGCCAACATAGCAATTGCCAAAATAGAGCAGCAATACGACTATGAACCCATTTAAATGCAGCAGCAGTTGACAACCAAAATACAGCAGCTCGGGAACATTTGACGATTGGAGAGTTATTTTCAAGACTTTAAAAAAGAACACAATCAAAATGTTCAGAGATTACAAATCAGGGAAGCATGAGTTGTTCTTTAAGGTTGAAGGTCTGTGAAATTTGTTAAACAGCACTTACCAATCGACCGCTTGATATAATTTCCAGAAAGCTAGGATTCCAACTAAACACGGTATGTCTTAAGAAAAAGTAAACTACAGGTGTGTTCATCCCTTAAACAAACCTCAGCTAAACAAAGCTATGGCAACCAAATGAAAGATGAGGCATCAGATCTTATTTAAATAACATGTGTCACTTGAAAAAGGGTCCAAAATTTGATATCAAACTCGTTTGTTTTTTAGTTCAACCGTGTCTTGGAGAAGCTGATTTGGACAGGACTTAGCATTAAAAAATCCAGAAGAATTTCTAAACTTTGGCATTCCTAACAGTTATGGCAAATAAGAAAAATATCAAAACTCAACATTGCAATTACAATGACGCCAAATCTGTCGGTTATAGATAGGATCATGTTACTAGAACTTAGCTTATGATAAACTAATGTACAGAACCATACAAGGTTATTTAAAAGTTATATGTTGCAAACAAGAGGGAAATGCTTCATTTGTTTGTGATTATTACTATCAAATGCAATGCTAATGTACATTTTAGAAAACCATTCAAACAAACAAAAGGTATTTGATGATTCAACCCAAAACACAGAGGAGTTCAGCAAACAATGGGTAGTTGATTATGTTTCTTGATAATTAATCCCTTAACACCAACTGGAAACATTCAGCATTAGTAAATGTCTTTTAAGCAATTTGAAGCTTCAGCAAGTGCAGATAATGTACTTTTCTATATTTCACTTCACAATATAAGGTTATTCAAGTAACTAAGGGAGGGGTATGCACTAACATATAGACACACACAAACCACTAACATATAGACACACACAAACCAGAACAAGGAAAATAATCTGATACTACTGGTTCAAATCACCTATACTGCTCAGAAGTTGGCCTAGATTTATATCCGTTAGATTATTCGTTTGCATGGGGTCCCTATTTCTATCGTATTTGGTAGAGGCACAAAATTTACATCGCGATTTTGGAGGGCGTTGCAGTTCGAGTTGGGCACTCGATTGGATCTTAGTACACCTTTCCACCCTCAGACAGATAGTCAGTCTGGGCGGACGATTCAAGTTCTAGAGGATATGCTCTGAGCTTGTGTGATTGACTTCGGTGGTCATTGGGACCAGTTCTTACCATTGACAGAGTTTGAGTATAATAATAGTTACCACTCGAGCATTGATATGGCTCCGTTTAAGGCTCTTTATGGGAGGAGATGTAGATCTCCTATTGGGTAGTTTGAAGCATTTGAGGTAAGGTCATGGGGTACTGATCTTTTAAGAAAGTCATTAGACAAAGTTCAGGTGATTCAGGAAAATCTCTTGGCGGGTCAGAGTAGACAGAAGAAGTATGCGGACCGAAAGTTCTGAGATCTTGAGTTCAAGGTTGGGGAGCAAATTTTATTGAAAGTCTCACCCATGAAGGGTGTGAGGAGGTTTGGGAAGAAGGGAAAGCTTAGTCCAAGGTTCATTGGTCCCTTCGAGATTCTTAGTCGTGTGGGGGAGGTAGCCTATGAGTTGGCTTTGCCTCCAGGTTTGTCTGGCGTCCATCCGGTGTTTCATGTCTCTATGTTGAAGAGATATCATGGTGATGATTCTTTTATCATTCATTGGGATTCAGTCTTGTTGGATGTGAACTTTTCCTATAAGGAAGAGCCTATTGCTATTCTAGATAGAAGGGTTCGTAAGTTGAGGTCTAAAGAGATTGCGTCAGTGAACGTTCAGTGGAAGAACCGCCCCGTTGAGGAAGCTACTTGGGAGACTGTATCAGACATGCGTAATTTCAGTGAGTTAGGTACATTTTCCCTTGTTTCCCTTCCTTGTCTGTTCGGAGACGAACGGTTGTTTAATTGGTATCTGATGTAACGACCCGCGAGGTCATTGTTAACACCTAATTTATAACCTCCTGTAATTTATTTTAATTAATTAGAGTCCTTGGATGATAGAAAAAGTGAATCATGCATTTTTAGAGGTCAGAATGATTTTATAAAATTATTTAGATAAATATTTTACCATTCTTATTGGGAAAAATAATTTCTATAATATTTTAAATAATTTAAGAATTAATGGGTACATTTTGCGACAATTATGAGCTATTTGCTAAATTTAACCAAAAAGGAAAAGAAATTTAAATAATTATTTAATTGATTAAATTGTCAAAAATCAAATTAGCAAATATTTTACTCCCTTCAATCCAAGAAATTTGATTAATTAAAAGAATCAACCGTTTTACCTTTCAATCCTAATTCTGTATAATTAATATGCATTGGCACAATTTGGTAGAATTAATCATAATTATTTCTAGTATTTAATCATGATAATTAGTTGATTGGTCAATCATGGTCATTATTGCAAATTGACATTTAATTGTTTAATTACTTTTGTTATGACCACAATTAAATTAACCAATTCATGGTTTAAGGAAATTGGGCTAATTTTTGTAAAATTAGCCTCTTAATGGCCTCGATTGAAATAACCAAATTAATTAGCTCAAATTAATTAAGGTCATTAGTGTAATTTAATTTTAAATTGGTTAATTAGGCCAAATATGGCCATAATTGAAATAATCAATCAGATTAAAATCAATTAAGGCCATATTCGTAAAATTAAGCCCAGTTGGCCGCTTTTTATACTATTTAATAAGTTAATTGTGTCCTAATTCGATTATAATTGAAATAGTATGATCAATAATCAATATTTTAGTTTTTCCCGTTTATTAAATTACCCACGTTATCCTTTATACGCGTATAGTGTTATATACATGAAAGGGCCATCCTCATTTCTTTATGACTTGGACTGAGTTCAGTCCAAAAATAGACCAAGACCTGACCCAAGTCCGGTCAGCTTAAGGGGATAATACCCCTTTTATATTTCATTCATAACAAACGACCCTTATCCTCTCCCCCTTCTCTCTCTATCCCTTTGCTTCCAAACCCTAGCGCCGCCTCATCCCTCCATTCTTTCTCCTAGTCCAAAAATGTCAAACATTCAGATTTTGCAGAGATTGCACAGTGCTGGTGCGTCTTTAAGTGTGAAACAATTAATGCTCACTCTCATTATTGCTCAAATTCATCCCAAACACGGTATTAAAACATCTGCTTTTACAGATTCTTCAAATTCTAGGTCAAATCCACGATTTTCTATTGATTTAATATCATATTGCTTTATTATTTTCGTGATTTCTTATTGGTCTTTGAATGATAACTAAAATCGACCTAAAATAGGACGAATAGTTTTACTTTAAATCTCAGACATTAAATTCATGTAATGAGAGTTTTCATTTGAAAAAAATGAATTTGTGCCACATCGTTGGTTTCACTATTTTTCACAGCTTCGGGTTCTATAAATAGAACCCCAACCTTACGAGTTAAACAAGTTTGGAACAACCAAAAAGCCTGACTTTGAGTATAAAAACTCGAGATTTAGGCTTCTCATTAAAAACTTTAAGACTTAGCTTTTTAAAGTTTGAGTCATTTTTTTAGTTCCAAAAATTGGCGCCTTTGTTCCTTTTTTTTTTTTTTTTTTTTTTTTTTGTGGCGGAGTTTGGGATTTGGGAGCATACAGGCTTCAAAATTCATTCTTGTTCACAGCTGCACCTAAAAAGGGTAACATTTTAATCTTGTTATTTTCAGTAGTTTTGTTTAGGGTTTGATTAGTGGTGATTTGTTGCCCCAGTAATGCTTAAAATTCATCAGGAGCTTGAGATAGATATCACATTCTTGTCCTCACTAATGATATGCTTAGCCTTAATAGTGGTTGTTAGTATTGTTATATCCCGTATTTTGTACGTTCGGATATTTCAAGGTAGTCGTGGTAAGTTAAGGGCAAGACTATGTTCCAAAATTATTTCAATATACAAGTTGTTTATTAGTATGGAAATATTGAGAAAGGTAAAGGGTAAAAAGGGAAATTCACAAAATGGCTCATGGAAATATTAAGGGAAGTTTGGGGTTAGAAGTAAATTATGGAAACTTGTAAGTCTTGAAAAAAAAAAGAGTGATGACTAACCAAGATTAAGTCATCTTTTTAATTTAAGAAAATTTGAGAAACTTCAAGAAGGGGACATGTGTCCACCTTGTGTTGGTAGAAGATATATATATATATATATATAGAGCTTACCAAGCAAGACACAATTGTCATTAAATTTCAAGAAAACTTGAAGAAAAAGAAGGGCCTTATTTCGGCCATGCCTAGGGCAAATGATGCCATGAAAATTGATCAGGAAAAAAATTATTTTCTTCTAGTAATTCAACCAAGTGGAACGTCCCTAACCACATGGAGTGATTGTTGGAGCAAGCAAACCATTCTTTAAGCAATTTTAACCCCTGGCCGAGAAAGAAGATGAGTGGAAAGGAAGGTATGTGTTCAATCCTCTTTCACTTGTGTTATGGATGATTTATGTATATTGAAGTATGTAGAAATGGATGGAATTCATGGTACATGTATGAGTTGATGTGGTGGCCGAATATAGTAGTGTTGTGTGGATATGATGAATTGATTTTATTTAGTATTTTAATTGTTGTAGTTGTGGATTCTATGATGTAAAATGAAGGTTTGATGAATTAAAGTGAATTTGGAATCATTGTGGAGTTGTTGAAGAAGTTAGTATGATATTTGTATGGTTCTTATATTATATGAATGAGATTGTCAATGTGTGGGTTGTAAATATAACTCATGAATTTTGAGGTAAGAGATGTGTTTGAAAAATTGTAAGTTGGGTTGTGGTGATTGAATTTGAAAGAAGGAAATAGGTTGTTATTGTTCTTGTTGGAATTGGAAGGTTTCGGGTGAAGTAGTGTGTTGATTGAGTCGTTTTGAATGTTATGTGAATTGAATTGAATATAAATAAAATGTCGTTAATTGTATGGAAAAGGTTGTTAATGTTAAAATGCATCTTGAATTGATTGTTGATGTTGTTGGTACGATTGATGGTATTGTTGTTGATAGTTTGGCCGAGTTGAATTCTCGGATTGTTGATTGATGATTTGGGCCGAGTTAGATTCTCGGGGATGGTGTATTTACAGGGGAGATGCTGCCGAAATTTTGGCAGACTATAAATGAATTCATTTGAAGCATTAAGACAAGTATATGGTGATGAATCTAATGATTGTGTCAATCTTCTTGAATGTAGAATAGCGGTAGCGAGCTTGGACAATTAAGCGTAGCTAATAGGATGCGGAACAGGTATGTAAGGCTCGTCCCTTTCTTTCAAAGGCATGATTCCTACGTAATGAATTTATAGATGTTTCCATATTTTCCTTGTCTTTAAAGGTAAGGAGTCTATGGTCCCAAGGCAATGATTATTTTTCCGATAACCCGTCAATGTTTTCCAAAATGTCCGTATTTTTCCAAAACAAAAGGTTTATGGTTTTGTAAGCTTTTATGACAATAACGATGGATATGTTTTACAATGACAATGATGATGTTAAGGTCGAGAATATTTCTATGATGACTATGATAAGAGTGATTTTCCAAAAATGGCTTCTGAAATGTCCGCAGAAGGTTCTGTACTTCAAACATCCATAACTTTCTTATACTAAGTCGGATTGACCTGGAACTTGTTTCTGAGCCTTCGTGTGTCGGTCTATGTACGTACCTATCGAGTTTTGAAAATTTGTTCTATGTGCATATGTATATGATTTGGTACCTTACGAGATTTGTGATCTTATTCTACGTTCTCTTAATGTTATCCTTCGTTGACAGTCTCCCCCTTATAATTATCGTTCCTTTAAGGTGAGACAAAACGACCATGGTTATTCCATAATGTAATCGGAGGTTACCGACTTTACGTCACTCCGATGGATACATGACTTTCTTTGGGCTTACCGACCTTACGTCACTCCGATGGATACGTGACTTTCTTTGGGCTCTCAGGCATGCTGCTTATATGATATATGTATATGTATATGGGGAATATGGGGAAGGGCCATATGTTGCGCTATAGACGCATTGCCACCTGGTCAGTTGGCGTAATATCATCCCGGACGCGGGACATATGTGGGGGAGCCGACGTATTCGGCGCTATGATATGTTCTATTTTCTACATATGTGGGGGAGCCGACGGGGGTCGGCGCTATGACATGTTCTATTTTCTATGTATATGAACAAGAAATGTTTTCAAAGGGGAGATAAGCAAGCATGACATCCGCCCTAAGAGGCACTCATATGTATAGGTTACTCTTTCACCTCATGAAATGCTCTGTATTTCTAGCCCGTTATTATTCATATTTATATTCCTTACTATGTTACTATTCATGCCTTACATACTAAGTACATTGCTCGTACTGACCCCCTTTTCTTCGGGGGCTGCGTTTCATGCCGCGCAGGTACACCCAGATGAGTAGAAGCCACCATAAAAGATGTTCCAGTGAAGTTGGCAAGCTCCATTTGCTCTGGAGTGCTGCCGGGTCAGAGTACTATGCTATGATGTCTTGTTCGAGGTTAGAGACTTTGCAGACAGAGTCGTGGGTGTAGTATGTCAGGCTTGAAAGCGGCTTCACCAGCCGATGTGTCATTATATATTATGTTACAGATTCTACATGACCACAGGTCTTGTTTGATTTGAGGGAAACGAAAGATAGATTCTGAAAGCTTAGCTATGTTTTTCATTTCTTATTGATGTAAGAGTCTAAAAAGATTAAGTATGTAATAAGAGTCAGCGGGTTCGCTCGGCTCCGAATATGGGGTCAGGTGCCCATCACACCCTGGCGGGATGGGGGTGTGACAAGTATGAACTAAATGTGTGTGCCTAGATAATTTTTCTTGATGTTGCTCCATTGGTAAAGATGTATAGGCTGAGGTATACTTTATTAGATGCTAAGGTTCCTGCTTGGCTGTTCATCCTTTAAACAAAATGAAGTATAGTTCTATGATTGACATTAGTGACTTCAGTAACCTTCTAAATTAATATTAAGCCTGTTTAAATGTGTGAGACTGCTAAAAAACTGTGATGGTCCATCTTGAGTAGTTTAAGGTAGTTGCTAGTATTTTGATTGGATTATGCCATCCTGGAGTCTTCAATCTGCTTTCTGAGCCCTTATATACTTTGTTTATGTCATAATTAATTGTATAAATCATGATTAGTATAAGTAAAGAATCACGATTGGGATAAAA
This sequence comes from Lycium barbarum, assembly GCF_019175385.1. NCBI lineage: Eukaryota > Viridiplantae > Streptophyta > Magnoliopsida > Solanales > Solanaceae > Lycium > Lycium barbarum. The sequence continues at coordinate 56,050,202 of NC_083338.1, forward strand.
TAAGACTTAATGAGTCTAAGCGTACTAATATGAGTCTTAAGATGTGTTCAAGGTACTAGAATGAGCTTGAATGAGATCTAATTAAATTTGAATAGGCCTAAGTCTACCTAAGCCTATTTAAATATGTCTGGATTGGCCTAAAATAACTTTGAATAGTTGTCTATTATACACTGAAGGTAAATATAAAGCAATCAGTACCCTTGAACATGATATAGAAATCCTAAAACGAAGATTGAGACCAAGGCCTATTTGTTTGGTACAATATGCTCCCAAATAGTTCATTAGTGTCACGACCCAATTTGCCTAAGTCGTGCGGGCACTTACCTTTCCCACCTCGGTAAGCGAACCCTCAATCCAACGAAAACAAAAGCATAAATAATTACATCAATTAAGCAGAAGAGAATAATTACGTAAGTCTGATGATAATAATATAGAACAAGTGCAGAAATAAGAAAATACACTCCAGAGTTTGGTCTAATCCATACAAGAGCATCTAACTACAATCTATAAGTCTGGAATATCAATAATACATCAAAACTGAATATGTCTTGGAATAGAAAATAAGACATAAATAAAATAGAATCTTCAAGGTGGCGGACGGCCCGTGCTCACCCTGTAGACTCTAAGCAAATCTTGGAGCGACTATCAACCACGAGAAACAGAAGTAGATCCAACCTGTAATTTTGTACTTATAAAAGAATGCAGCAAGTGCAGGTCAGTACAAAACTACAGTACTGGTAGGCATCATCGGCCGACTAAGTTTAGCTAACATAATCTAAGCAATAAAGCAAGATAAGCAGATAAATCAATAAGTATAAGTCAAACACAAGTCAGAACCAAGTACACGTCATTTCCTAGGTTGAAGTATCTAAACCCAAGTGTGCCAAGTCTCAATATATCCAATCTGAAACCAAACAACACAATCAAATCACTAGATCATCACAACATAAGCCATAACGCAATGCAATGCAATGATGTATGAATGCAAATCCAATGCAATGTTGTGTACACATGTACCCTGGACGGAATACCTCCACGTCTCGGTAGCACAACCCAAGGTTACTCGTGAAGTCTAAGTGTTACTCGTCCCGGATCTTTGCCCAATAGACAGACGAGACTCCGGATCTTTGCCACCGCAGGGTTCTCAGCAGCACCACCCTGGGGGACCCGCGGAGTCTATGCACTCATCAATCTACTATTCTGGGACAAACATCGGATATTGGACTCTCACATCACTATCATCCAGAATCGAGCCCAGCTCATCACAGTGTTTCATCAAAGTACTAATAATGTATCAACCGTATATCATGAAGGATGAGAATGCGTGCAATGTATGTATCAATATCAATAATCTAGTCAATATCACAAGTACCAACATGAGTACGCCAATAATATCATGAAAGACTACACAAATCATATAGAACTATATTGTCATGACCCGACTAGGGGGCCGCGACGAGCACCCGGTGCTAGCCCACCCGGGCACCCCCTTAACTTACACTTATGCTTACATCTAGGTGAGCCACATAAATAAACAACATTTCTATTCATCAATCACACTAGTCCCATTGGACGACAACATCTTTAATCATCATAGGCATCTATGCCACATCAATGTACATGGGCCGACGAGGCCAACAAAATGATATACAAAACATAGGCCGACAAGGCCAGACATATCTAACCATATACACGTGACTACGAGCCTCTAAAGAGAGTATGACATAACACATGAGCGGGACAGGACCCCGCTATGCCCATAATTATATACACAAAAGAATTAAGTACCCAAAAGCTATGGCTCCGAAAGAAATGGAGCTCTGCTATGAAATATCTGAATAAGCAGCTACGGATCAAGTCTGTCTCCCTGTGCACCTGCGAGCATGACGCAGCGTCCACAAACAAAAGGACGTCAGTACAAAGAATGTACTGAGTATGTAAAGCATGATCAACATCGATATATAAGCATAATGAACAACATATGAAATAGCATAGGAGGGGGAGACAATAATACCATCATCATGACACTTACTTGCCTTTCATAGGAACTTTCCATTTCTCATACGTTTCTGTATACATACATCCTCATCCGTGTTCCATAATAGCACTCGTACCATATTTGTGCTCGTATTCGTATACATGCCCTTATTCGTATTCATATAGATAGTCTTATCACATTCATATTCATATTATATACGTATTCGTATCATATACATAGCACATACACATATATACATACATAGTCATTTCGTATACATAGCCTTTACATAACATACCCGACCTCGTAGGATCGGTGTTTCATACATACTTGGCCAACCAAGGATCAAGGTTACTCATACCTGGCCCTACCAAGGCTTCAGGGTTATCCGTACCATCTGCAGAGGTGTGCGCGCGTTTCGTAATCGTATACATACTCTATACATATTCATGTACATACATATATATATATATATATATATATATATATATATATATATATATATATATATATATATATATATATATTCTACCCGGCGTTATAAGCTCGGGGTTTCATTATAGCCCTTCATAGGCACATATAAGTATACTAGCCCATAGGCACCTTTAACATCCTTATTATTATCATCATCATTACTATTATCATCATTATCGTTACTTCTATATCATATGCTTACTCGTCACAAGAGGTGCGTAGTACAATCGTAGTACATATCAAGGATCGTGAGCTTATGCGCTCGGAATATCAATCATTTGGAGACAACATACTCATAGAGAGGAATTAGGAATTTGGGCAAAGAACCATGCCTTATGAAAGAAGGGTTAGCCTTACATACCTTTTCGTCGCACTATTCTACACTTGCATGTTCCCTTCCCATGTTAGCGTTTCTACCTTCATTAATATCATAACAATGGCCATTAGTCATTCGCATTATCCATATTCCTTAATTTACTCCTAGTTCACCCATATTCATGGTTATAACCTTCGACCTCATCCATTCATATACAATGTTTTATTCCATGATCTTAACGTCGTTTATAACACATTCATATCACAACTTGACAACAATCATAATTCAATTCAAACTATTTCTCAAAATGTCACTATCATCATCCATGACCCATTTTACCACATTTTCTACAATCCATGTATTTCAACTCTCCAATACCTTAAACATCATATAAATATCATGAATCTTACCTTAGATGTTGTAGGAACAAGCTTTAGTTGATGATACTCCTCTTTGAGCAAAACCCTAGTTTATCTCCATTTGGATTTCTTGACCTTCGATGATCTTTGATGATTTCTCTTACTCTTGATTCACTTGTTTTATGTTGTTGATCCTCAAATATCCTTGAAAACTTGTATAATAAATGTAGAGAGAGGTTTTAGAGAGAAGGGGTGTGATGTAGAAATGAAATGAAATAAGTCTTGGTCCCCTTATTTAATGAATTGAAAATCTGTGTTGAAGTGTACAGTGGTCGTAAACATGGTTTACGACCCGTCCTCCAGTTTATAGACCGTCCTCCGTGGTCGTCTTTAACCATTTCAGAACCAGAAACTCAGACTGCAACCATGGTGATTTACGACCATGGTTTACGGGCCGTAAATCACTTTACGGTCCGTAAACCAGGTCGTATTTTACCATTTCCTCGACTGGCAGAAAGTTGAAGTTTTGCATGCCAGTTTACGACCTGTCAGTTTACGGACCCCGTATACCATTTTACGGTCCGTATAACACTTTACGACCACCTGGTCAGTTGCAAACCTGCAACTTTTCACATTTCTTAGACTTCTCATTCTAATCATCCACATCCATGCACATGCATTGCTCACCCCCACCTTGCCTTATCTTAGCCAACCTTCTCGTCTTATGTCGGATACCTTTGAAATCTCACCTAAGGTCATCAAATGTCATTCCTTACTCATGGAACATCCTACAGTCATACTCATCACTAGTTCATTCACTTGCGTACCAACGGAAAAATTTTCCGAGGTGTAACATATATCCTCGTTTTCAACATCAACAAGTAAGGTACTATAATATCTCAATCACGATGGAACAACAATTTCCAATATCTACTATCAACACATGGCATCAAGCTAACATAATAGAACAATCAAGTCACAACACAAAGGGGTGGCTAACCCCAATCACACAACAAGGCCTAACCTAAGACAATATACAACCCAACTTCATACCCGAATGTTTACATGCTGTCTCCGACAATATCCTCTAAATATATGTTTCGGTACACGGAGTCTCACCAAGGGTAAGCCATAACCTACCTAGATGGCCGAACAACAAAACACCAATAATCACTTTTTAGCCTTGCATTTCTGCTAAGCCTCAAGATCAAAGAAGTCTAGGCATATTATAAATCTAGATTAGAAATCATGAAGATCGATACCTATATTACTATCGTTCAATTTAGGTCAAAACCAACCCTAACATTTGGGGAAACAGGGCCTATAAGGTAAAAATGGGAAATTGGGGGTCAAATATCCAATTAAACACTAGGTGATCAAAACCCATCAACTAATTGCTAAAATAACTCAAGGATTCATCTAATTTTAAAATTCAAGCAAAACCCCTAACTTTGGGTATAAACCCTAACTTTTAGATTCAAGAATCCAACACTAATAATGGAAGATATATGATTAACAACTTTAGATACATCATAATCTAGCATAAACCTAATCAATTTCATTATTTGAACTAAGTAGAATATCCATTAAGTCCACTTTTAATCTTCCATTACAAAGGAATCAAGGAAAGAGGGATTCTAAGATGTTTAGGATTAAGGAATTAGTAAGGAGATTAGTAGGACTTACCACCAAGAATTTTCCCCAAGAATCTTATAGAACAGTTCCTAAGAGCTCAATTTTCGTAATGGCAGTAAATGATAGACTAAGGGCTTATAATACCCATTTAATGAAAAATAACAAGAACGATACCTCACGGCGGCATCGGGACCGCTATGGCGCCACTGCCCCAGCCTCCTCTCAGACAGTCGGGACGGTCTACGCAAAACAAGCTTGGCCACCCCAACGGCCATCCCATCGCTATGGCGGTGCTGCTGGGACGGTATTGGTGCCGCTTTGGCGAACACCAGGTACCAGAATCCCAAATATTTTTCCAAGTCTCAACCGAAATCCCGACCAACTCCCGAGGCTATCTGCTCACAAACTACATATATAGACCCACATAAAAACACGCTATGAACACACTCGTGGTCTGGAAATTCCCAACGGAGGTCTCGTTGACCGAGTCAACCCCCAATACCTCATTTCCAACATCCCAACCCAAGTCTCAAAATGCATCTGAGTGCATTAGGAACCGAACAAGATATACACACAAGTTATAAACGACCATTCAGACCTCTTGGAATCAACGGATTTCAAAAAAAGGTTCGTTCACTCAAAAGTCAACTTTGATTCAACTCTTTTTCACTTAAAACCCAAATTTCACAAAAGGTCGCCCGAATAAAGTCTAGACACCTCGGGAAGTGTGTCAACGGTCCCCTTGAGTCAAAAGTGAGCTAACTAAGCTCTGAAAAGGGATAAAGTACCAGAATGACTATAACGACCAAACGGGTCGTTACATTAGATACCAATTAAACCATCGTTCTTCCTCGAGATAAGAAAGGAAAAGAACGGGGAAAATACCTGAATCAGCAAACAACTAGGGATAACGGCTATGCCTGTCAGACTCAGTCTCCCAATTAGCCTCCCCAACAGGATGGCATTTCCATTGCACCTTCATAGAAGCAATCTCCTTCAATCTTAACTTTCGAACCTGCCTATCCAAGGTCGCAATAGGATCCTCCTCATAAGTCAAATTCTCATCAAGTAATATCGAATCCCAACAAATAATCTAAGTACCGTCGGCGTGGTGCTTTTTCAGCATAGAAACATGAAACACCAGATGAACTCCCGCCAAACCTGGTGGCAAGGCTAACTCATAAGCAACATCACCTATATGGTTAACAATCTCAAATAGGCCAATAAACCTGGGGCTCAACTTGACCCTCTTCCCAAACCTCACAACACCCTTCATGGGTGAAACCTTTACGGTACACCCCGAAAAATTTCGTGTTACCAAGACTGTATACGGCTTAGTATGAGCTCAAGAGAGAGAAAAGTTATACAAGGATCAGGGATGAAGATTATATGATCTGAGTATAAGAATATATATATATGACCTTTGGAGACCGTATGGAGTAAATCAGTTAACGCATTACTTGATGAATAGCCCTCGTAACCATAAGTTAAGGTGGTGTCACGACCCAACCTAGGGCCATGACGAGTGACCGAGCTTAACCTGCCCGATAACCCAACTTAAGTTACCTGTACTCAAACATGGCATTCAATAGGGTCTATTTAACTAAGTTCGAAAGCTGTAAATAGAATACCAAAGTCCATCTGTAACTCAAAACATCTCAAAACATACTTATATATACGTAACATATCACAAGGCAAGCCAACGAGGCTGCCGATACTTCTGCACAACAAAACAATAGCCGGCAAGGCCAGACAGTATGCATGACACCCACGCTATCCGTAGACTACTAGAAGAGTATGGCCGTGCATAAGTGACGGGATAGGGCCCCGTCGTACCCATAATGTATACAAACAAAATTATACCAAAACAGGAAAAGTCTCCGAAGCAAGTGGAGCTGTCTAACTCTCAATGCTGACTCCTCCTAGGTGGCTGGATCGTTTAACTGCATCCCTGAACCTGCGGGCATGAAACGCAGCCCCCCGAAGAAAGGGGGTCAGTACGGAATATGTACTGAATATGTAAGGCAATACTGAATTATAAAACAAGGAAAAGCGTAACAGTAAGCAAGTTTAGAAAGAAACCTGGGAGTACCCTGGAACAGCACCTTGAACTATGTCATATAGTCCCTTACACAAATTCTAGCATACACAATATAAATATAGAATATCCTACTCATAGCCGCTTCCGGCTAACAACACAATAGTCCCTTCGGACGGCCGCTTGTGGCGTAGTCATGATGTCCCATTCGGGCAGTCGCTTCCAGCTTAGCTAGAGTGGCCCCTTCGGGCAGCCGCTTCCGGCTTAGCTAGAGTGGCCCCTTCGGGCAGCCGCTTCCGGCTTAAGAATATCATAATCCAGCTGATCAGGTCGAACAATAGCAATACATATGATATACAGTATGAATATGTAATAAAGTTACAAAACGTTGCACCCCTTTCAGAGTGGTTTCTATTACAACTCCCTTTGGAGAGATTTTGAGAACAAGTTTTAGATTTTCCTTCATTTACCATTTGCTTTGTAGTGAACATGTAAGTATAATGTATCGCAGAAGCTTCCTTCGAATTATCAACAAGAGTATAGCATGAACGAAACAAGACATTGGATATCGACTCCAAATCCAACTAAGAATAGAGTACTTATGTTTTACCTTCTTTAGGAGTCATATAAAAGGGATCATGCCAAAATATGAAAGAAGGGTTAGCCTTACATACCTTATTTATGCCTCAAGCTATTCCTCGAGTCCCTTCCCGAGCTTAGTCAACTGAAATACCATCAACAATATAGGGATTAAGACTAGGCCAACAAGATTATTCTAACTAATCATTTATTCTGTCGCCTAACGGGATTTGGATAGCATCTCCCCTATAATCCTACCAACCAAACAATTCCAAATTAAGCTAATAACCAACAATAACAACAAATCTAACAATTTACAACAATAATATGACTAAAATCATCTTACAAGTCTATCCAAAACATCCCCTAAACCACAACGCCTTAATATTCGGTATACAATTATAACTATATTTCTAACACTTTAATTCGTTAAATCTCCACGTAATCATCTCAATAACAAAGATGAGAAAATAATACATACCTTAGCAGCAGCTCAACCACGAAAATATCATCCCCCAAGCACAATATTTAGCTTGAAACGACGACGACAACTCGTGTTACACTTTATCCTTCACGAGCCTCGGGATTCGAGGCCTCGAACTTGATCGAACCCTTGTTTTATCTCTCTAACGCTCCTCACTCTCTCTCTCTATCTCTCTCTCTAAAATATTATAGATCTTTTGGCATGCAATGAGGAAGATAATGGGTGAAAATTTTCCTTAAATAGCCAAGGAAGTGGGCCGGACCCGACTTGGAGTCGGGTTGGGCCGAGCCCACTGCCAGTTTGACCTTTCCTCCTTAAAACATCCCTAGCTTTTTATACCTATGTCGCATGAAGGCCCACGACCTATGGTTGGAAAGGTATTTCAATTATCTACAACTTTCATTTTTTGTGTTTTCCCAAATTCTCAACCTATAATGGTGTGTTGGCCTCGTAAAGCTAGATCACCCGAAAACGTATCCTTAAATCATCCTTTTGGAGTGCTTATGCTCATATTTGGCTTAAGTTTCTCTATTAAGACTTTCTAAACTTCCTATGTACTATTAATATAACTTTTCATATGCCCTTTATAAAATCCCGACATGTGGGCCCCACCTTAACTTACGGTTATGAGGGCTATTTGTCAAGTAACGTATTAACCAACTTACACCATATAGCCTCCACTGTCGTCTATATGCTATTCTTATACATATATAACAGAATCTTCATCCCTAATCCTTGTATATCTTTACCCTCCCCTGAGCCCATACTAAGTCGTCAGCAGTCTCGGTAACACGAAAAATTTTCCGGGGTGTAACAGGTGGGGCCCACATGTCGGGGTTTTATAAAGGACATATGAAAAGTGATATGAGTGGTACATGAGAAGCTGAGCAAGTCTTAAGAAGGACCCTTAAGCCAAATATGGGCATAAGCGCTCCAAAAGGATGATTTCAGGATAGTTTTCGGATGATCTTAATTGGAGGGGCCAAAATGCTATAAAGTTTGGAATTTGGAAACAAACCAAAAATAAAAGTTGTAGATAATTCAAAGAGTTTTCCAACCATAGGTCACGGGCCCTCATACGATATCAGGATCAGGAATTATGGCCATTTTAAGATAAAGACTCCAAGCTGTCAAATGACTTCCGCGGGTCCCACTTGGGAAGGTTGGTGGAATCGACTTATGAGGGGTATAAATACCCAATTAACTCCATTTTTTCAGAATTTTACATTCTCAATAGTCCTAGAAACTTCCCAATGCAACCCCCAAACATTTATAGCCCACTAAATCAAGAATTTAACAAGATTACACCAAACTAGTCCATGAAAGGTGATTGTTCTTGCTTCTACTTGATGTTGTGGCCAGTTTGGTCTTGAAGGAAGTTGGTGTGGCTGAATTTATTCAAGTATAAGGTATTTTCTTCATTCTATCGCTTATGTTGAGTTGATTTGAAGGTTTATCAAGTCTTAAAAGTGAAAATAGTTATGGAGGAAAGGTCATAAAGTGTTGTGTTGTAGTTGTTGTGTTATGGACTGTTTTGAGCATGTTGTGGCCGTGTGGCTGGGCTGATTTACATGTATATAGATGGTATCTAATGTTGTTGGTGTGTTGATGAGATTATGCTCCTTGATTGGGAAGAAAGAAAGTGTATATTGTTGTTGTATGTTGAAAAACATCGTGTGGGATGTTTTATGGAATATATTGGTATTGATAATATTGTTGTTGATGTTGGTATTGTTGTTGTTGTTGTTGTTAGTTGTTGGATTGTGATTTCGGGCTAGTCATATGCACAGGGGAGATGCTACCTGAATTTTGGCAGATTCTAAAGGAGTTTGGTTTAAGGACTTGAGATAGTCATATGACGATAAGTCTAACGGAAGTATAATTTCTCTTGAATGTAGATTTACGAGTTTGGGAGGACAAGCGTTAAACAGTTAAAGTTAAGACCATCGAAAGGTATGTTAAGGCTCGTCCCTTTCTTTCAAAGGCATGATTCCTATGGTATGATTCCATAAATGTTTCCATAACCTCCTTGATTTCAAAAGCTAGAAGTTTGTGATTCTTAAAGCTTCCTATGATGTTAAAGATGAGAATGTTTTCATGAGGATTACGATGATGATGATTTTATGCTTAAAAGTCTCAAGTTATGATTTCAACAATGATACAAAGATGTTGAGCTACTTTATGATTTTATCGATTCTATTCGTTGTTGTTGATCTCACATTATGAATTGTTCCTTCGAGGTGAGATATAGCGATAATGGTTGTTCCATAATATGAACCGAAGGTTACCGGCCTTACTTCACTCTGATAGAGTTGTAGCTTTCATATTAGCTTTCACGCGTACTATTTACATTATGAGTAACTAAAGAGTATTAGTAGTCCGAAGGATTAAAATGGGTTACATTCGAGGTTTTCTTGGAACAAGGTCTATTGGGGGATTCAGGGAAAGTCGACAAATGAGTTCTGCTGTGGCTTAATATAAAGAGAAGGTTTTCACGACTATGTCAAAAGAAATGATTTATAGAAAGGATTATGGAATAAATTATATATTAAGGTTGAGTTAAAGGATGTCATAAAGATATGGGTTGTTCCTGTAATACTTTAGGATGCTGGAGATATTAAGATGATTTTATATATGTTAGATTAGTGAATTGGGGTTAGTTCCTATAGATCGGGAGTTGTCGGTAAAACGAAGTATAGTCAGAACTTATGTTTTCCATTGATGCAGAGATGATTAAGCTGAGCAGAGCTACGACTAGTTAGAGAGTTAACACAATTGTAGAGCGAGGGTTACGAGAGTATCAAGAGACAAGTTATGAGATTTAAAGGTCAGTAAGGTAAAGATGAGGAAGATATGAGCTATTGGAGTACACGAGGTCATAATTGGTTCAGACCTCAATTAAGAGGCCAAAAGCATCGTGATTCGGTATACAGGTATGTTACTGATTTCTTCAAAAGCATGTTTTCTGACTTATGAGTTTCAAGAGCAAAGAGATTAGCTACGAGAGTAGAGAAAGGTTTGTAAACCTATGATGTTAGTAAATTCAGTAGAAAGCTATGAATGGTATAAGCAGATCTAAACAGGTTAAAAGTCGGGGAATGGACGACAAGATTTCCGGAAGGACAAAAGTAAGCGCAGGAAAGAGCGAGTAAATAACCAATAGAGACCTGTTATAGCGATGGTACAATTATATGTGATATGTAAATGGGAAGGATGGTTCGATAAGGGGATGTACCAGAGAATGGGATCAGGGACAGAGTACAAGACTAGTTTAAACATCCGAGGACAAATGTTTCTAAAGAGGGAAGGCTGTTACACCCCGAAAAATTTCGTGTTACCAAGACTGTAGACGGCTTAGTATGAGCTCAAGGGAGAGAAAATTTATGCAAGGATCAGGGATGAAGATTATATGATCTGGGTATAAGAATATATATGTACATTTGGAGACCGTATCGAGTAATCAGTTAACGCGTTACTTGATGAATAGACCTCGTAACAGTAAGTTAAGGTGGGGCTCACATGTCGGGGTTTTATAAAGGACATATGAAAAGTGATATGAGTAGTAAATGGGAAGTTGAGCAAGTCTTAAGAAGGACCCTTAAGACAAATATGGGCATAAGCCCTCCAAAATGATGATTTCAGGATACGTTTTCGGATGTTCTAACTTGGAGGGGCCCAAACGCTATAATAAGTTTGGAATTTGGAAAAATACAACAAATAAAAGTTGTTGATAATTCAAAGAGCTTTCCAACCATATGTCATGGGCCCTCATACGACATCGGGATCAGGATTTATTTAAGATAAAGACTCCAAGCTGCCAAATGGCTTCCGCGGGTCCCACTTGGGAAGGTCGGTGGAACCTACTTATGAGGGGTATGAATACCAAATTAACTCCATTTTTTCAGCATTTTACATTCTCAATAGTCCTAGAAACTTCCCAACACAACCCCCAAACATTTACAGCCCATTAAATCAAGAATTTAACAAGATTACACCAAACTAGTCCATGAAAGGTGATTGTTCTTGCTTCTACCTGATGTTGTGCCAGTTTAGTCATGAACGAAGTTGGTGTGGCTGAATTTATTCAAGTATAAGGTATGTTCTTCATTATATCTCTTATGCTGAGTTGATTTGAAAGTTTATCAAGTCTTAAAAGTGAAAATAGCTATGGAGGAAAGGTCATAAAGTGTCGTGTTGTAGTTGTTTTGTTTATGGATTATTTTGAGCATGTTTTGGACGTGTGTCTAGGATGATTTACATGTATAGAGATGGTATCTAATGTTATTGGTGTGTTGATGAGATTATGCTCCTTGATTGTAAAGATAGGAAGTATATATTGTTATTGTATGTTGAAAAACATCATGTGGGATGTTTTATGGAATATATTGGTATTGATAATATTGTTGTTGATATTGGTATTATTTTTGTTGTTGTTAGTTGCTGGATTGTGATTTCGGGCTAGGCATATACATAGGGGAGATGCTGCCCGAATTTTGGCGGATTCTAAAGGAGTTTGGTTTAAGGTCTTGAGATAGTCATATGACGATAAGTCTAATGGTAGTATAATTTCTCTTGAATGTAGATTTAAGAACTTGGGAGGATAAGCGTTAAATAGTTAAAGTTAAGACGACCGAAAAGGTATGTTAAGGCTCGTCCCTTTCTTTCAAAAGCATGATTCCTATGGTATGATTCCATAAATGTTTCCATAACCTCCTTGATTTGAAAAGCTAGAAGTTTATGATTCTTAAAGCTTCCTATGATGTTAAAGATGAGAATGTTTTTATGAGGATTACGATGATGATGATTTTATGGTAAAAGTCTCAAATTATGATTTCAACGATGATATGAAGATGTTGAGCTACTTCATGATTTTCTCAATTTTATTCATTATTGTTGATCTCACCTTATGAATTGTTCCTTCGAGGTGAGATATAGCGATAATGGTTGTTCCATAATATGAACCGAAGGTTACCGACCTAGCGATAATGGTTGTTCCATAATATGAACCGAAGGTTACCGACCTTACTTCACTCCGATAGAGTTGTAGCTTTCATACGAGCTTTCATGCATACTATTTACATTATGCATATGTGTAACATCCCGTAAATCTGACTTAGGTGTGAATGTGTAAAAAACTAGTGTCAACATGATATTATATCTGTATGAATCCATTCATTATGAATTCGGGTGGAAGATGGTCGTTTTGAAGTCAAACCAACAATTGAAGTTCTTAAGGGCTCTTAACTTCGCCTAAGTTTTGGTAGGTCTATCTTCTGGGCGATTTTCATAAAAATGTGTTGCGAATTATGAAACACTTACTTGATTAAAGTTATAGATCTTTGAAATAGCTTTCCAATGGTAGGTCGCCCAGATCGAGCAAAGCTATGTACAAAAGATTATGTCCATTTTACTGAAGGGCGCAAAAGCTGGAGATTTCGCCCAAAGTACACCCAGAATGTACGGGACGTCCTTTTAGGACGTACTTCTTCAGTTTCTGGCAGAAAATTGGGTTTAAAATGGGTATGGTCTTATTTTGTTCCTTTTTTTTCATCCTTCCAAACCCTAGGGACGAAAATCATCCCTCCAAGTCTTCAAATCAAAGGTAAGAACACCCTTAACATTACTAATCTATTCTAACATCAAACCCATGATTCTTACCATGATTCTTGTGATCAAAACCTAGGGTTTGCAGCATAATTCTTCCTAAAGTGATCCAAGCTAGGGTTTGGGTGTTCTTCATTAGGAAAGTGAACTGTTAAACTTTGTTTGGCATATTAAGGTATGTCTGTTTTAAAAATCATTTTTGACTATAAAGATGATTTGTATGTCTCTCTTTTGAAAACTTATTTGGAGTGCAAATCATTTTTTGAAACTATTGTTGGAAGTAGAAATTTTATTCAAGATTCTTTAATGAATGAAAGAAAAGTAATATTTTCATGTTTCTTGAACTCTAATTCATGTCTAAATGATGGTTAATGTATGTGAGGGGACAAACCCACATTAAACCTAGATTGTAACAAACTCTATATATGTATAAGATATTATGAATGTTTTCCTCTATGAGAGATGCTTAATAATGATGTTTAAGAGTTGGTAACGACATTTTTATTGACGAATTGAGACATGGAAATTTTTGTAAAGGAGTTATACGTTTTCAAAACATTGACTGGAATGACTTAATCTTTCGATATGGCATGATGAACTTTAATGTTATTGATGGTGTGACTACTTTGAGATAAATTATGAATCGGCTTCTATGCCATGGACCTTGTTGTTGTGTTTGCCTTGCTATTCGGGAGGAAGAGTAGCCACTATGGATCCTAGTGTATTAATTGCCTTGCCATTCGGGAGGAAGAGTAGCCACTATGGATCCTACTGTATTAATTGCCTTGCCATTCGGGAGGAAGAGTGGCCACTTCTGGGTTCGCTACCTGGGGTGTATTAATGGCCTTGCTATTCGGGAGGAAGAGTAGCCACCGTGAATCCATATTCTGGTGTATTATGCAGTGTTTAGGGAACCTCTACGGTCATCCCTTAGATATGATTGATTCTTGGGCCTGTATTGGCATGTGTGATATTCTTATTCTCTCATGGAACTGTTGTTGACAATCATGATCAATTTGAAAGGCATAATTGAAAGGAATTGGGCATATGTGGGGGATTTTGATATCCATCTTTATTATGGAACTGCTATTTATGCCTGATTGATTTAAAGCATAATTGAAACTGGGATTTTAAAATGGCTTGTAAACTGTTTAACAAATGATATTACGAATCACAAAGTGGAATAACTGTTTTTATACTATCTTTTCTGGACTGATTTCTTTATGTATTTTTATAAATTATTTTCGTATTACTTGTTGTCCCCGAGACACTCACTGAGTACGAACTACTCAGGCATACCATTGTTGTTTTTGATGGTATGTTAGGTAACGGAGAAGAGCAGGTTCTTGATACTCCAGGCATTTAGGAAGGACTTGCTGTTGCGGCTAATTTGGTGAGCCCACACATTCATTCATGGGACCCCCGATTGATTTATTTATTTATTACATTAGTTGTCCGGGCTGCGTCCCGATGAGTCAGACTGTTATTCCTTTACCTTAGAAGCTCCCTAGTATGCATTTGTGGGTAGTTGTTGAGTTTTGTTTAACTCTTGGGTGTTTGTCACGTTTTGATTAACTTTTATGATATTAAAGACTTCCGTTGATTTAATTCATATATGCATGATTTGCTTACCTTTATTTTATAAACTGTTGGAGGCGAATGTTGAACCTGGCGGGTTCAAGTGCTATTATTGTAGCGTTTAGGTTCTTCCGATGTTGTTCGTGACGTTGGATGCCGGTCACGTCTAGGGTGGGTTTTGGGGCGTGACAATATGAATATGATATATATGGATCGGGTCGTACGTTCCTCGGCACTAACTTATATGGATCAGGCTGTAAGTTCCTCGGCACTAACATATATGGATCGGGCCGTACGTTCCTCGGTACTAACTTATATGGATCGGGCCGTACGTTCCTCGGCACTAACTTATATGGATCGGGCCGTACGTTCCTCGACACTAACTTATATGGATCGGGCCGTACGTTCCTCGGCACTAACTTATATGGATCGGGCCGTACGTTCCTCAGTACTAAATTATATGCATCGGGCTGTATGAACCTCGGTACTAACTTATACGGATCGGGTCGTATGTTTCTCGGCACTAACTTGTATGGATCTGGTCGTACGTTCCTTAGCACTAACATATGTTAATTATGGATCGGACCGTTCGTTCCGCGGCAACATGATATACTTTTGTATCGGGCTGTACGTTCCATAGCACTAACACTTATGGATTTGGTTGCACGTTCCGCAACACTAATACTTATGTTACATGCGTGTATATATATAGGTACTTGTGTACATATGATTTTAAGATGTACAAGTTCTCTCTCTTATTCCATGTTACCTTTCGTATCTACCTTATGTTGTTATTCATGCCTTACATACTCAGTACATTATTTGTACTGACGTCCCATTGCCTGGGGGAGCTGCGTTTCATGCCACGCAGGTGTCTACAGATGAGTAGAAGACATTGGCTATAGGATGTTCCCAGGCTATCAGCTGGATTGGTGAGCTCTATCTCAGTTCGGAGTATTGCCGAGTCAGAGTACTTATGTTATGGTATCTCGTGTATGTTGGAGACTTTTGCAGACAGTGTCCTGTGGATAGTGTGTCGAGATGTTGACAGAGGTGTAAAGCTGCCATATAGGTCGATGTGTTTTTATGCTTTATTTTTAAATATTTTATTGTGACTAAAGTTTTTCTTTGAACTAACGATAAGGGAGAAGTCCCCGATTTGACGAAAGAGTTTTATTGAAAAGTTTTTTTTTAACTGACGGAAGAGTCATTTCGTAGATTAAAGGTTCACAAAGAGTTGTGACTCCTAGATGGAATAATGGTATGGCACTCAGCCGAGTAGGGTCTTGGGTGTCAGTCGCGGCCCTCCAGTTTGGGTCGTGACAGAAGTGGTATCAGAGCAGTTCGTTCTGGGGGTTGTCTGCAAAGTCGTGTCCAGTAGCGTCTTGTTTATGGTGTGTTGCGCGCCACATTTATAAACAGGAGGCTACAAGGCATTTAGGATGGTTACCCTTCTTTCATATCTAAGATCGTGCGATAAGAGCCAAGTCATAGGAAGTGAAATTACTTGCACTAACCCTTGATTTCAGTGGAAGAATGGTACTGGCAAAGGAAGTGAATGATGATATTGGGATTATAGGGACAATATAAGTTGAAGGAATCAGCATAGAGGTAAGTATTGGTAAAAAGGATTATAAGTCAGATATGGTAAGGATGTTGCAAGTATGATTGAAATGTATAGCTAATCAATGGAAGAGAAAGTGACTAGGGAAGTATAAAAGGACAATCGATAAGGGTTCAGGTACATTCCGAGTTGTGACGCAAGAGGTAAGTTTCATCATCTTTGCATTTCTGTTCGATATTGAGAGCCCTGTATGGCTAAGGTGTGCTAAGTATGTATATATATGCCCTTGTAAGGCATTGTATGTATTTTTTGGGCTGCGTGTAGGTCTGGGATAGTAAGAAATATAATGGGCACACTGCCAAAATTCTCCAAAAAAATTTAAGGACAAGGACCAAAGAAGGACAAGGACCAAAGATTTAGGAGATCACGAAGATTATACGTCTATGATTGTTACAGATTGATTAATGGGAAAGTATGGGACAAGAGGATATGGAATGATAAGATGAAGATGACACTACAAGTGGACATTGGGCATTAATTATTGGAATAAAAAGTACTATTCCGGCTGGACAGATAGTTGGGTACATCATTATTTCTGTTACACCCCGTATCTTTGAAAAAACATTTATCCAATCGGAAACAGAAATACGTTGAGTTATGATTAAGTAAAACCACTTTGGAATATAAGGAGCAAGCATTATTAAGTATATTTAATGAGGAAGGATGTATATAAGGTATACCAGAAGGTTTTATAAGGAAATGAGTGGAAGAAGTCGAGTAGTACGACTTTGGAAAAAGGATGGGTAATGTTTTGTGTGAAAATTTTGGTCCAACTTGGTGACGATTATATTTTAGCATATGAAGTGTTTTAAGGTGAAACAAAAGCATAAATGAAGTTCGTTGAGTCTAGTTTCCAACGCAACAAACCGCTCGTCGATTGGACTTCGGAGAAGAGAATTATGGACGTTATAAGTTCAGCTGACAGAGCAGAAACGCGTGCTACAGGACTGCTACAGTACCGGCTTGTTACAGGACTGCTACAGTAAAATGCTACAGTATACCCGACCCGAATTTGGCCCTTATAAAAAGGGTAAGAACCCTTTTTTTTCAGCAGATTTTGCTGGAAAAATCCAGAAATTGAAGAGAGAGAGAGAGAGAGAGGGAAACAAAAAGTGAGCAAGTTTTAAGTCGCGGAGTGGTGGTTTAGGTCCGGGTAACGCATGGTTGTGATTCTAGTATCGTTTTGCGGGAGATTTTAGCATGGATATTGAGGATATTGCTTTCTTAACAAGAAAAAAGGTATGAATCTTTCTGTTTTGGTATTATTTATGGCTTATTTACGGAGATAAAGTCACTAAACAATCGTGTAGTAAGTTTGTTAGTTATGGAAGTTGGAAAACAGCGTGTGGGCTGTTTTGTGGTACATATTTATGTTGGAAATGATGTTATTGATGTTGGTATTGCTGTTGTTGTTGTTGGTTGCTGAATTGTGATTTCGGGCTAGGCATATAAACAGAGGAGATGCTGCCGAAATTTTGGTAGATTTTAGGAAGAATTATTTGAAGGCTTAGGATAAGTATATGATAATGGACCTAATCATAGTATGAATGGTCTTATATGTAGACTTGCGGGCTCGGACGGATAAGCGTAGGTAGTTGGTGGCTGAACAGGTATGTTAAGACTCGTCCCTTTCTTTTAAGACATGATTCCTGTGGTATGATTCCATAAGTGTTTCCATAACCACCTTGATTTCAAAAGCTAGAAGTTTATGACTCTTAAATCTTCTGATGATGCTAAAAATGAGAATGTTGTTATGAGGGTTACGTGAGGATAATTATATGCTTAAAGGTCTCAAATATGATTTCAACGATGATGTGAAGAAGTTAAGCTATTTCATGATTTTCTTGATTTATTTCATTGTTGTTGATCTCACCTTATAAATTGTTCTTTCAAGGTGGGATAGAGCGGTAGTTTTTATTTGAACTCCTATGCATGCCATGAGTATAATATATGTATATGGCTATTTTGTGACATTACAGAGAGCTCTATTATTTCATTTGATTATGCACTGCACTCATTTTCATTCTTCATGTATATATAAGGCACGGTTGACATCGGGTGTGCTGTGACCTTTGTTGTTTATTACAAGGCACAGTTGACAGAGGGTGTGCTGTGGCCTTTGTTGTGATGTGTATATATATGACATAGTTGACAGAGGGTGTGCTGTGGCCTCTGTATTGATGTGTATATATATGGCACAGTTGACAGGGGTGTGCTGTGGCCTTTGTTGTGATGTATATATATGGCACAGTTGACAGGGGGTGTGCTGTGGCCTTTGTTGTGATATGTATATGTATGGCACAGTTGACAGGGGGTGTGCTGTGGCCTTTGTTGTGAAATGTATATATATGGCATGGTTGACAGGGGGTGTGCTGTGGCCTTTGTTGTGATATGTTTATGTATGGCACAGTTGACAGGGGGTGACGTTGTGGCCTTTGTTGTGACATTTCTATGGATATACGTGTTTCTTTGATATAGCTATACTGATGCATTTATTTTGCCCATTCATTGACACGCCTCAAATGTTTTCCATGATTTTATGTATATGTTGATTTCATGCCATACATACTCAGTACACTATTCGTACTGACCCCTTTCTTCGCGGGGGGGGGGGGGGGGGGGGGGGGGGCTGCGTTTCATGCCCGCAGGTATAGACACTGAGTTTGGTGATCCTCCGACTTAGGACTTCTGCCCAGCCGCTTGGAGAGCTCCATTGTTCCGGAGCTTGAGTTACTTTGGTACAGATCCTTTTGACGTAGACTTTGTTATACTCTTAGAGGTCTGTAGACATATGTGGGTTGTATATATGGTTTGGTCAGCTATACGGATGTAGTTCGTTTTGGATATTCCCGCATATAGTGGCAGCCTTGTCGGCTTGCATATTTTGTTATGTTTGGTTAATTGCGACTCCTTAGGAGACAGGTTCATTTTGATATATTGCATTATGAGTTTACAACACGTTTTTGAAAATTTTTCGCACTGTCTTAGTATCAGTTTGATTATAGCTAGCAGGTTCGTGTACGAGTGTCCAGCTCGGGCACTTGTCATGCCCATCAGTTTGGGTCATGACCCTTTCGAGTATCCCTAGGGATTATTATAGGCAAGATTTGGGATTTTTAGGTAATGAAAAGTAGGGAACTTGAAGGATTCGTAAGTGAAAGAACAAAAGCGATGATGAAAGGATTATTATGGGATTAAATTTCGATCGAGAATGGTAATGGAATTCAACACCATAAGGTAAAGCCTTTAAGGGGGGAAGCGAGTAAGCTTGGGTACGAGCACAAGGACTGAAATAATATGTGGTAGATGTTATATTGTGAATAGATTATAGAGATAGTTCGAAGTAAGAATTGTTGTGATCTGAAGGAAAGTCAGCAAATGAATAGAGTAACTAAAGAGTATCTTTTGAGACTGGACTGAAAATAATTCATGGGGAAGAAAAGAAATTGAGCGATATTCCAGTAGGGGAACTTAATGTCCACAAAATGGGAAGGATATGGCAAGAAAATAGAAGGGAATGCAAGGGAGATTTAAGATAGTCTTGGTGTGCATGAAGAATGGTTTATGAGGAAGATGATTAGTAGTCCGAAGGATTAAAATGGGTTACGTTCGAGGTTTTCTAGGAACAAGGTCTATTAGGGTATTCAGGGAAAGTCGACAAATGAGTTTTGCTATGGCTTAATATAAAGAGAAGGTTTTCACGACTATATCAAAAGAAATGATTTATAGAAAGGATTATGGAATTGATTATATGTTAAGGTTGAGTTAAAGGATGTCATAAAGATATGGGTTGTTCCTATTATACTTTAGGATGTTGGAGATATTAAGATGATTTTATATAAGTTAGATTAGTGAATTGGGGTTACTTAGTTCCTACAGATCGGGAGTTGTCGGTAAAACGAAGTATAGTCAGAACTTATGTTTTCCATTGATGCAGAGATGATTAAGTTGAGCAGAGCTACGACTAGTTAGAGAGTTAACACAATTGCAGAGCAAGGGTTACGGGAGTATCAAGAGGCAAGTTATGAGATTTACAGGTCAGTAAGGTAAAAATGAGGAAGATATGAGCTATTGGAGTACATGAGGTCATAATTGGTTCAAACCTCAGTTAAGAGGCCAGAAGCACCGTTGTTTGGTATCCAGGTATGTTAGTGATTTCTTCAGAAGCATGTTTTCTGACTTATGAGTTTCAAGAGCAAAGAGATTAGCTACGAAAGTAGATAAAGGCTTGTAAAACTATCATGTTAGTAAATTCAGTAGAAGGCTATAAAGGGTATGAGCGGATCTGAACAGGTTAAAAGTCGGGGAATGGACGACAAGATTTCGGGAAGGACAGAAGTAAGCGTAGGAAAGAGCGAGTAAATAACCAATGGAGACCTGTTATGGCGATGGTACGATTAAATGCGATATGTTAACCGGAAGAATGGTTCGATATGGGGATGTACCAGAGAATGGGATCAGGGACAGAGTACAAGACTAGTTTAAACATTCGAGGACAAATGTTTCTAAGGGGGGAAGGATGTTACACCCCGGAAAATTTCGTGTTACCAAGACTGTAGATGGCTTAGTATGAGTTCAAGGGAGACCAAAGTTATACAAGGATCAGGGATGAAGATTATATGATCTGAGATTAAGAATATATATGTGACATTTGGAGACCGTATGGAGTAAATTAGTTAACGCGTTACTTGATGAATAGCCCTCGTAACCCTAAGTTAAGGTGGGGCCCACATGTCGAGATTTTATAAAGGAATATGAAAAGTGATATGAGTAGTACATGGGAAGTTGAGCAAGTTTTAAGAAGGACCCTTAAGCCAAATATGGGCATAAGCCCTCCAAAAGGATGATTTCAGGATTCGTTTTCGGATGATCTGAATTGGAGGGACCAAAACAGTATAATAAGTTTGGAATTTGGAAACACACCAAAAATAAAAGTTGTAGATAATTCAAATATCTTTCCAACCACAGGTCATGGGCCCTCATACGATATAGGGATCTGGAATTATGTCCATTTTAATATAAAGACTCCAAGCTGCTAAAAGGCTTCCGCGGGTCCCACTTGGGATGGTCGGTGGAACCAACTTATGAGGGGTATAAATACCCAATTAACTCCATTTTTCAGAATTTTAAATTCTCAATAGTCCTAGAAATTTCCCAATGCAACCCCCAAACATTTATAGCCCATTAAATAAAGAATTTAACAAGATTACACCAAACTAGTTCATGAAAGGTGATTGTTCTTGCTTCTACTTGATGTTGGGCCAGTTTGGTCTTGAAGGAAGATGGTGTGGCTGAATTTATTCAAGTATAAGGTATGTTATTCATCCTATCTCTTATGTTTAGTTGATTTGAAGGTTTATCAAGTCTTAAAAGTGAAAATAGTTATGGAGGAAAGGTCATAAAGTGTCGTGTTGTAGTTGTTGTGTTTATGGACTGTTTTGAGCATGTTGTGGCCATGTGACTGGGCTTATTTACATGTATAGAGATGGTGTCTAATGTTATTGGTGTGTTGATGAGATTATGCTCCTTGATTGGGAAGAAAGGAAGTGTATATTGTTGTTGTATGCTTAAAAACATCGTGTGGGATGTTTTATGAAATATATTAGTATTGATAATATTGTTGTTGATGTTGGTATTGTTGGTTGCTGGATTGTGATTTCGGGCTTGGCATATAAACTGGGGAGATGCTGCTCGAATTTTGGCGGATTCTAAAGGAGTTTGGGTTAAAGACTTGAGATAGGCATATGAAGATATGTCTAATGGTTGCATAATTTCTCTTGAATGTAGATTTATGAGCTTGGGAGGATAAGCGTTAAACAGTTAAAGTTAAGATGACCGAAAAGGTATGTTAAGGCTCGTCCCTTTCTTTCAAAGGCATGATTCCTATGGTATTATTCCATAAATGTTTCCATAACCTCCTTGATTTCAAAAGCTAGAAATTTATGATTCTTAAAGCTTCCTATGATGTTAAAGATAAAAATGTTTTTATGAGGATTACGATGATGATGATTTTTTGCTTAAAAGTCTCAAGTTATGATTTCAATGATGATTTGAAGATGTTGAGCTACTTCATGATTTTCTCGATTCAATTCATTGTTGTTGATCTCACCTTATAAATTGTTCCTTCGAGGTGATATATAGCGATAATGGTTGTCCCATAATACGAATCGAAGGTTACCGACCTTACTTCACTCCGATAGAGTTGTAGCTTTCATATGAGCTTTCATGCATACTATTTACATTATGTATATGAATATGATATATATGGATTGGGCCATACGTTCCTCGGCCCTAAGTTTGGATCGGGCCGTACGTTCCTCGGCACTAAGTTTTATGGATCGGGTCGTACGTTCCTCGGCACTAACCTATATGGATCTGGCCGTACGTTCCTTGGCACTAACTTATATGGATCGGGCCGTACGTTCCTCGGCACTAACTTGTATGGATCGGGTCATACGTTCCTCGGCACTAACATATGCTAATTATGGATCGGGCCGTTTGTTCCGCGGCAAAATGATATACTTTTGGATCGGGCTGTACGTTCCACAACACTAATACTTAAGGATCGGGGTGCATGTTCTGCAACACTAATAATTATGTTATGTGCGTATATATATATATATATATATATATATATATATATATATATATATATATATATATATATATATATATATATGGGTGCTTGTGTACATATGATTTTAAGTTGTGCAAGTTCTCTCTCTTATTCCATGTTACCTTTCGTATCTACCTTATGTTGTTATTTATGCCTTACATTATTCGTACTGACGTCCCTTTGCCTGGGGCCGCTATGTTTCATGCCACGCAGGTGTATACAGATGAGAAGAAGACATTGGCTGTAGGAAGTTCCCAGACTATCAGCTGGATTGGTGAGCTCCATCTCAGTTCGGAGTGTTGCCGAGTCAGAGTACTTATGTTATGGTATCTCGTGTATGTTAGAGACTTTTGCAGACAGTGTCCTGTGGATAGTGCGTCAAGATTTCGACAGGGGTGTAAAGCGACCATATAAGTCAATGTGATTTTTTGCTTTATTTTTAAAGATTTTATTGTGACTAAAGGTTTTCTTTGAATTAATGATAAGGGAGAAGTCCCCGATTTGACGAAAGAGTCTTATTGAAAAGTTGTTTCCTTACCTGACGGAAGCGTCATTTCGTAGATTAAAGGTTCACAAAGAGTTGTAACTCCTGGATGGAATAGTAGTATGGCACTCAGCTGAGTAGGGTCTTGGGTGTCAGTCGCGGCCCTCCGGTTTGGGTCGTGACAGAAGAGTAGAACCTGGTCACCAACAACAAATTCTGAATCTCGGACCTTCCGGTCCGCATACATCTTCTGTCGACTTTGAGCTGCCAAAAGCTTGGCCTGAATAACTCTCACTCTATCGAGGGACTCTCTTAATAGATCCGTACCCCCAGGTCAAACCTCAAAATCATCGAACCAGCCAACTGAAGATCTACACCTCATACAATATAAAGACTCAAAAGACGCCATGCCAATAATCGAATGATAATTGTTGTTATATGTGAACTCTGCCAATGGTAAGTGCTGATCCCAATGACTACCAAAATAAATAACACACGCTCTCATCATGCCCTTGAGCAACTGAATGGTCCACTCAGACTTGCCATCGGTCTGGGGATGAAAAGCTTACTGAGATCCAATCGGGTACCCAACTCCTCATGAAAAGCCCTCCAGAATCGGGAAGTGAAGATAGTACCCCGACCAGATATGACAAAAATAGGGACCCCATGTAACCTCATAATATCCCGAATGTACAACTTGGCTAACTTCTCCGCGGTATAAGAAATTTGAACCGGAACAAAGTGAGCGGACTTAGTCAACTGATCAACTATCACCCAAATAGAGTCAAACTTGCCCAGGGTCTTCAGAAGACCCACAACCAAATCCATGGCAATCATCTCCCATTTCCACTCGGGATGGCAATCCTCTGAAGTACACCACCGGGTCGCTGCTGATCATACTTTACCTGCTGGCAATTCCCACACTTAGCCATGAAATCAACTATATCCCTTTTCATCCAACGCCACCAACAGTGCTGCCTCATATCACGATGCTTCTTAGTCGCCCCCGTATGAATGGAATATCGAGAGCTATGATCCTCGGACAAGATCAACTTAATCAAATCTCCAACACGAGGAGCGCATACGTGCCCCTTAATCCTCAAAATGGTCTCAGGATAAATCACGACCTCTTTGGCCTCACCCCTCAAAAATCTATCTCAGATCCTTCTCTACTGAGCATCCTCAAACTAATGAGTCCTGATCTGGTCCAATAAGGATGACCTCGCCTCTACATCAACCAAAATCCTGCCCGGGGCTGAAATATCAAGGCAAACAAAACTGTTGGCTAGAGTCTGAACCTCCATGGCCAACGGATGCTCGAAAACAATCAAACGAGCTAAACTCCCCATACTCACTAGCTTGCGACTCAAGGAATCGGCCACCTCATTGGCCTTCTTGGAATGATAAAAATAGAGATGTCATAGTATTTTAGGAGCTCTATCCATCAACGCTGCCTGGAATTAAGATCTCTCTGGGTAAACACATGCTGAAGGCTACAGTGATCAGTGAAAACCTCACAACGGACACCGTACAAATAGTGCCTCAAAATCTATAAAGCGAAGACCACGACCAATAACTCCAAGTCATAGGTAGCGTAATTCTTATCATGAATCTTCAACTGACGGGAAGCATAAGCTATCACTCTACCCTCCTACATCAATACAGCACCCAAACCCATACGGGATGCATCACAATAGACCGCGAAATCGTCACCCTCCACAGGTAATGCTTAGATCGGGGCTGTAGTCAAAAGAAGCTTGAGCTTTTGAAAGCTCTCCTCACAATCATCAAACCACTAGAAGGGAACATATTTCTGAGTCAATCTGGTCAAAGATGAAGCAATAACAGCAAAATTCTTCATAAAGAGACGGTAATAACTGGCCAAAACCACAAAACTATGAACCTCAGTAACAGTAGTGGGCCTCGCCCAACCCCTCACAACCTCAATCTTCTGTGGGTCAACCATAATCCCATCCTTGGACACGACATGGCCCAAAAATGCCACAGACTCCAACCAGAACTCACACTTACAAAACTTAGCAAATGGGCTATGCTTCTTCAACAACCCATGAACAGTACGAAAGATGGCTCTCGCGCTCGTCTCTACTCTTGGAATACACCAAGATATCATCAATAAACACAATCACTAAGGAATCAAGGAATGGCCTAATGATGCCATTCATTAAAGTCATAAATGTAGCCGGAGCATTGATAAGTCCAAAAGACATCACTAGAAACTCACAGTGGCCATATCCGTCCAAAAGGCTATCTTTGGAATATCCTCAGCCCAAATCCTCAACTGGTGGTAGCCTAAATGCAAGTCAATCTTTGAAAATACTGAGGTACCTTGTAGCTGGTCAAATAGATCATCAATACGAGGCATGTGGAACTTGTTCCGAATGGTAACCTTGTTTAGCTTGCGATAATCAATGCTCATCCTCATGGTCCTATCTTTCTTCTTCACAAATAACACTGGAGCACCCCAAGGGGAGACACTAGGTCTAATGAACCCCTTGTTAAATAAATCTTGCAACTGCTCCTTAAGCTCTTTCAACTCGACAGGTGCCATTCAATATGGCGAAATAGAAATAGGGCAAGTGCCCGGATCCAAGACAATGCAGAAATTAATATCACGATCGGGTGGCATTCCCAACAGGTCACATAGGAATACCTTCGCGTACTCGTTCACGATAGGAATGGACTCAAGGGATGGAGATGCAATAGTCATGTCTCGCACATGAGCCAGATAGGCTAAACCCCCCTTATTGACTAACTTCTTCGCCTGAAAAAAGGAAATAATCTTTTTCGGAGCAGGACTAGGAGTACTCCTCCACTCAAGCCTAGGAATGCCCGGCATGGCTAGGGCGACTGTCTTGGCATGACAGTCCAATATCGCGTGATAAGGAGAAAGGCAGGACATCCCCAATAAAATATTAAAGTCCACCATATCGAGAATCATCAAATATACCCAAGTGTCATACCCCATAAAAGTAATCAAACAAGACCCGTAAACTTGATTAACAATCATAGAATCTCCAACTGGAGTAGACACATGAACAGGTATATCTATGCTATCACAAGGCAAATCCCAACCAACTGTATGCTATGCGGACACATACAAATAAGTGGATCAAGGATCAAATAAATTAGATGATGCTCTATGACGGACATAAATGGTACTTGCAATAACAACATCTGAGGCCTCTGCCTCGAGCCTACTCGGGAACGAGTTACAATGGGCTCCACCACGTCCAGTCTGAGATCCTTCACTCGCACTCTGGGACGTACCTCTAACTAGCAGGGATCAACCTTTGAAACCCTGAGAAACACCGTGGCCTGAGTGAGCGCCAGTCAATTATAGTTATGAACGCACTCACTTTTTTACTAAAACCGTTGAATGACACGATTCATTCAAACAGTATGATATTGTACAATGCAGGTATAAAGGTTTGTTTTTAATGTCTCACACACACACACACACACACACACACATATATATATATATATATATATATATATAAAGCATGCATGAGAGCCAAATAAAATCTATAAATACATCGAAGTGACGTAAGGTCGGTAACCTCCGATTTATATTATGGAATAATCATCATCGCTATATCTCACCTTGAAGGAATAATTATTATAAGGTGAGATAGAATATAAATGATCATAAGGACAACCACCAAATAGACTATAGCTCCGAAGTAAGTGGAGTGCTCCTGAAAATCCACTGATAGAAGTCTTACGGGTCAGATCGATCTCCCTGCCTACCTGCGGGCATGAGCGCAGCATCCACAAGAAGGGATGTCAGTACGAATAAGGTACTGAGTATGTAAGGCATGAATAACAACATAATATAGATATGAAAGGTAACATGGAATAAGAGAGATAACCTGTACATCTGGATGCCTCATAAGGCGGATGTCATACATGCTCAGCCTTTGAAAATAACCTTTTTAATACATACGTATATATATATATACATACATAATATCATCATCATAACATACCTGGCCTTTTCAGGACTCAATGTGTAATGTACCCGGCCCTTTCGGGACTTGGTGTATAACGTACCAATACCAACTTCTCAGTGGTTGCACAATAGGTGTCGTACCCGGCCGACTATAGCGCAGCTCGGTGTGAGAAAATATATATAATCATCATCGCTATATCTAACCTTGAAGGAACAATTATTATAAGGTGAGATCAACAACAATGAATAAAATCGAGAAAATCATGAAATAAGCTCAATAATCTCATAATAGCATGAAAATCATAAGCTTTGGAATTTCTAGAATTAAAATTAGCATCATAATGTTCATCATAGAAGGCATCTCATCTTTAGTATCATAAGAATCTTTTAAGAATCATGAACTTCTAACTTTTGGAAGTAAGAAGGTTATGGAAACGTATATGGAATCATGATATAGGAATCATGCCTTTTAAAAATAAGGGACTAGCCTTAACATACCTGGACGCTTATTTCTCGACCTTCCAACTTACTTCCTGCCTTGCAATTTACCTAAGATCATTCGTAGTCTCGTAATCTACATATAAATAATTCACACAACTGTTAGGCTCATCCTCATATGCTCGCCTTTAGCCTTCAATTTAAATCCATTTAGAATCTGCCGAAATTCGGTCAGCATCTCCCCTGTTTATATTGCATCCCAAATACCACTAAAGGTCATCAAACATCCCAACAACAACAACAACAACAGTCAACAATAGCAGCAACTACAATAGAATCCAATATAACCTTCTTTAATTACTTTAAGAATCATATCGAGCGCCAAGCTCGTTTATCGAATAACAAATGTCATTCAAACCCAACTCTCCTTTCATAATTCAGTCCACACCCTTCATAACAATATTCATATATTTACCATATCATATTTTAGTTCAAAATATCCTTAAATGTATTCCAAAGCAATCCATACTCCTACGCCTCATCCTTTACTTTCTATTCGTAGATTACATATATTTTCTTCTCCATCTTTCCAACTAACACATGAATAATCCCAATAACCATAGGGACAATATATTCAGGTTATAATAAAAAATTTACAACCATTAGAAGTCATATTTTAACATTCAAAACAACCCCTACAAAACAATGGCTTCACTTAACTTATTTCGAAGTAGTCTTGCGGTGTTTAGCCTCAAACAACTTTGTCAACATCAATTTAAGCTAAGACACAACCAAAGGGTGTTATACATACCTTAGGCAGTGCATACAACCCAAGAATCACGGCTGTATCAGTTCCGCTCTACCCTCAATCACTAGATAACACCGTAGGTTTGCTACTCTCGTAGTTTCTAACTTTCTTGATGGAAGATTTGGTTGATTCCACTTGATTTGGGCCAAATTTTCATGGGTGGAAGTTGGGGAAATATTCTAGAGGGTTGGGAAATGTTTTAGAGGTGTTGGATGAAAAACAATGAGGGAAAAACCCCTTTTCTATAACTCTAGAGTCGGTTATTGTAGCAGCTTGGTTACTGTAGCAGCACCTTTCTACTCTGTTAGCCTGGCTTGTAACGTCCATAATTCTCTACTCTGATGTGGTATCAATGAGAGATTTGTTGCGTTGGAAACTAGGCTTCATGAAATTCAATTTAGGCTTTTGGTTTGTTTCAAAACTCCTCATATACTAAAAGATATTCTTCCTCAAAGTTGGGCCAATATTGCCCCTCATACTTTCTCCAAAGTTCCACAGACTTAATTTACTTGATTCACTTGACCTCCAATCCTTTACATAACATATAATATGAGCTTAAACCCTTGTAACTATAAGATAGACGTATGTAATCTCATATACCCTTGGAGGTAACTCTAATGTCCATATTTAAAACATCCAATCACTTATAAATTTTAACGTACAAAACTACGGGGTGTAACATTGTCCACCCCCCCCCCCCCTAAAACATTCATCCTCGAATGATGAAATAGAGTTCGCTTTGAGGTGGATGTCAATGTTCTTACCTGTATTTGCCGGTATTTATTCCACTTACTTGTAGTTTGGTTTGCTTATTAAGACTGGACTTATTTGAATTATGCCACTTGTCCTTCTTCTTTCCTGGCAAAATTTTATGCTCTTGCTCAAGGTCGCCTAACTATTTATGATTAGTCCTTCTAGTTATCTCTTCACCTCCATTGTCTACACTTTTGTTACATACTTTTATCAAATTTCTGATCCCATCTTTATTTTATTCAGGGATTCTTGTTCTCTCCGATCTCTTCATATCCTTCTTACGCTTCACCGATATCCTATACTTTTGTCTTCTTGGAGTTTAACTTATTCTTATTCCTTCCCCTTAGGATAACCTCAAAACTAGTCATATTGCAGCACTCTTTGCCTTCCATGGTAGTCGAATTAATCTTTGCGGTACTTTATTTTTCAATTGATTTAACACCGAAATTTCTCGCTTAATTCCTCTTTCCTTTAATTAGACTTCTTGTAGCTTGACTAGTTAATAGAAATTCTTGTACTTATATCAAAACATCTCAAATATCTTCTTTTATTATTCTTTTCATCCAATTTACTCTTAAAGTTTCTGATCCTTAGTTCGGCTAATAAATTAGGGGTGAATTCAGAAGTTTGTCGAAGAATAACCAAGATTCCTAGTCATGCAGCGAATTCGAGTCTTTTCATTCTTTTCTCTGTCTGTAACCTTCATTCATCCCTTTTCCAATAAGAGCCATCAAGTTGCTTGTTCCACGAGGTTTCATTATCACCCGCTTGTTCCAATCAAACGCAATATCCTTTGATCATTTCCTTTAGGGTTCTCCTTCTACTTTTAACCTTTTGCATGACTCTTACTTAAAAGTCTTTCCCACAGTCTGACACACTTATCTGTTATTTTAGTTTATCAATCAAGCTAATCTATTAATTCCATAAATGTCCATCTCCTTTATTTATATCATTGAATCATTTTCTTATGATCTTATCTTCGTCTACTTCCACGACTTCACCTTCTGTTGACGTAGTCCCTCCTTTTTCGTAGCCCTCTACTTCTATACTAGTGGAAAACTTTCTTATTCTGCTGTGGCACTTTTCCTTTCTTGCTTCTCTAGTGCTACTTTAGATTATCCCTCTTAGTACTAATCGATTTTACAGACATATCATCTCATCTCCCTGTTATTGCTTTGGTCGGACTCCTTAATTCCTTACATTGTCATCATAGTTCCACCTATGGTAGCACCCAGATGGTTTGCAATAGCATTTCTTTGCTAATGTCTTATTATTCTCATTAATTAATTTACTTCAGATTACTCATCCAATGCGTCAAAATACCATAGCCAAGGGATTTATATTCAAATGGGACTTAATTCAACCCATACAACAATCCTCAACACCATCCCTTATACACTTGTATACAACATTTTCTTATCCTCGTTGTTACCCCTCATCACAAGATTATACTTACAATATACTACGGATCATATCTTGAGCTAATCTACTATTCAAAATATCTTCAAATCCATGTTTGAATCTTTCCTCCAATTTCCTTTCCTCCAATCTTAACATCATTACAAAATAACTCATTAGCATGAGACTAAAATAAAATCTTACTTAATCATAACTTCCTTTCAATACGAGTGTGCTTCCCTCTTTAAGTCCTTGGCTCTCCTATACCAGCGGCTAATTGAGACTTAACTAGCTTCCATTCTTCTTCAAATATTTATTGTCGTCCCCGCACCATTTTACTAGCCATTTCATTAGGACGATTATTTATATGGTCCTATGACATATACTCTCACATTAATATAAACGGTTACTTATGATCTTACGACGCAGGAGATATTTCTAGTCTCAGGCAGTACTACTGTCATGCTATTCATAGGCATACTGTCTTACCTTCTTTTAACAATCATTGAAATTCCTAGAAATATTCCTCTTTTAAAACTCTCACCTCTTCCAGTGTTATGATTTCTTTTTATTAATTCCTACTGTCCTGGTACTTATCCTTGGTCAATTGTAGGCCTTCTAACTTCTTCTGTTACCTTTTTGGGGTATGTTTGCTGCATATTTAATTGTAACCAAAAATTTCTCTGGGACGAGCGATTCGAATCATAGCCCGGCACACAACGTATTGCGTTGACCAAAATTATTCCCTTTGATTTGCTAAACCTTCATCATCTTGTCATGCCGTGTTTTCCATGTCTGTCTCATAATATACTTGTATTTAGTCCATTTCCACTTTTCTTTAATTAGCACATCCTTTCTATAGTAGTTCATCTCGAATTTCGACTCCTTCAAGCCAGTATATTTCCTTCTTATGTATTTGGGAATATTCTAATTCATCTAAGAATGTTCTCATATACCAGTAACATTCGAGTATTGACCGTCTTTGGTAGTCATCTGGCCGACCCTATCAATCCTTCAACTTCTCTATTCCATATAATGTCGGAGTTATTTTCATCGCATGGTTTGACTTATTTCTCTTTTGTTAACTGAATTTTTGTATCAAGTCAAATGTCCACACATATTTGACACAATTCAAACCACTTTCTTCCTTCATGCCTAATAGTCCTCAAGGTTAATGAATCAATGGTGACATCGGAATTTGTTAGGCTCCTTATAGAATGCCCGACTATACCATGCCCCTTCAGACGTAATTTTCTTTCATAGCTATCCTTTCACCAGTACCCTTGAGATTCCTCTTACTCTTGGTTCCCGATTCAAAGTTAGGTTTATACCATACCAGTAAAAGTCGATATTCTCTCTCATTCATTCTCACCATTTGTCCTTTCTTTAATTTAGCTCAAAGTGTCCCATAGTCTCTCTTAACTAATTGTTTGTATCATAATCATGCGTCATAATCCTTCTAATGTCCTGCCGATTCTTGTTCTCATCATGAAATTTTAGTAAAATATGCCTTTTTCTTTCTTCCTTCGTTCATTTCTTATTTCCCTTTTACGATACCATATCTTTCTCGTATGTATGACTATTCCTCGTATATTCGTCCTGTTTTCTTTGTAATCATATCTCTATTCCAAGTCTATTGTCTTATACCATCACTATCTACCTTTGGCTAACATTACTAATTTATTAAACTTCCTCTTATCATCGCCGATCACATAACTTTCTTTAATCAATTTATAACCGCACTTTCTCGTACTTCTGTCCTCAAGGTCCTCCTTGATTTCCTTTGCTCTTAAAGGGCTCTTTCCCGTTTGACACTTAATAATATCTACCTAGAAGTTTGCAGAACATTCCACTATAAGTACAATCCTATCTTGATCTCGTGTGTGTATGTATATATATATATATACCCACTTCTAGGGTGAAACTTTCTAGTACTCGTTAACTTCCTTTTCCATATTAATATTCCTTTGTTATCTCTTATGAACTAATCTAATTTATAAATCTTAATACCATATTTGAGTTCCTAATGTCAACTTTCTTTATGTTTCCAATAGGTCTTAATCCTTCCAAATCTCGGATGCAACTCATTCCAGTTTCTTTAATTAGTAATCATTTTTCCCTCCAGGGTTCCTCCTTTAAATTAAATTAAGATCATTCTAAAACTTCTCTTTGAAAGCGTCTCAAAGATGTCCATTCAATCATGACTTACCAAATGGCTGATGGTCACATTTTCCCTTTACTCTTTCTCTATAGATATGCAAACAATTCAATTTGTAAAAATTTTTGCAGAGTTTTCTATATAATTCTTACTACCTAATTCCTACTCACAGCCCAGAAAACACATCCAATGCCCCCACAGAGCAATCACAAATACCCATGATATCTTGCTCAAGTTCTTATATCAACGTCTGTCCATATTAATAAAACAGGAAACATACCTTTTGAATGAACAACTTCAATTTTCAGCAATTACCTCGTAGCGGCATAATCAATTGCTTATCCATAATCAAAACATTTGGGGCTAGAATCAGAGACATCATATCCTATGATTTAGCTCTATGGCACGATCTAAGATAAGAAAGAAAGGTCAATAGTTCCTACATGCCCTTCAGCCTCTTGTTTACAAGTATGGCGTGCTTCACACCCATAAACAAAACTCTACTAGACACGACTCGTAGATATTTCCTAGGACAAACTGCTCGGATACCACTTTGTCACGACCCAACCAGAGGGCCATGACAGGCACCCGGAGCTAACCTACCGAGTATCTCTAAGCATACGTCTTATAATCATTTTCGAGTAGACCTCAAAGGTAGCTCATGGTTGTCATAACCTGTAAGGACACATATCACAACATAACGGTGCATCTCTAAATAATAATCACCAATTATGCCCATCATTACCAGCCGACAACGCTACCAATACATTGTACAATAATATGAACCGGTGGGGCTATAAAACATCTAACTGTACACACACATCTTCGAGCCTCTACATATAATACAAATGATCCTAAGGACCAATACCAAATAGACTGCAGCTCCGAAGTAAGTGGAGTGCTCCTGAGAATCTGCTGATAGAACACCTACGGGTCTGATTCGTCTCCCTGCCTACATGCGGGCATGAACGCAGCATCCACAACAAGGGACGTCAGTACAAATAATGCACTAAGTATGTAAAGCATGAATAACAACATAATATAGATATGACAGGTAACTTGGAATAAGAGAGATAACCTGTACATCTGGATGCCTCATAGGGCGGATGGCATGCATGCCCGGCCTTTACAAAAAATGTTTTCATACATACGTATATATATATATATATATAATATATATATATATATATATATATATATATATAATATCATCATCATAATGTACCCGGCCTTTTCAGGACTCGGTGTGTAACGTACCCGGCCCTTTCGGGACTCGGTGTATAACGTATCCGGCCCTTTCGGGACTCGATTTATAATACCAACTAATCAGTGGTTGCACAATGGGTGTTGTACCAAGCCGACTATAAAGCATGCATGAGAACCAAATAAATGCTATAAATAAATCGGAGTGACGTAAGGTCGGTAACCTCCAATTTATGTTATGGAATAATCATCATCGCTATATCTCACCTTGAAGGAAAAATTGTTATAAGGTGAGATCAGCAACAATGAATAAAATCGAGAAAATCATGAAATAAGCTCAATAACCTCATAATAGCATTAAAATCATAAGCTTTGGAATTTATAGAATTAAAATCATCATCATCATGTTCCTCATAGAAGGCATCTCATATTTAGTATCATAAGAAGCATTTAAGAATCATGAACTTCTAACTTTTTAAAGTAAGAAGGTTATGGAAACATATATGGAATCATAATATAGGAATCATGCCTTTTTTCTTTTTAAAAAAAGGGAGTAGCCTTAACATACCTGGACGCTTATTTCTCGACTTTCCAACTTACTTCCTATCTTGCAATTTACTTAAGATCATTCGTAGTCTCGTAATCTACATATAAAACAATTCGCACTACGGTTAGGCTGTTACACCTCGGAAAAGTCCCCGTACATGTACAAGGAATAGATCAACGAAGGGTATGAGTGTGGGGTGTTTTACTAAGTAAGGGGTGATGATTCATGAATTTTTGGAAATGAAA
This sequence comes from Lycium barbarum, assembly GCF_019175385.1. Classification (NCBI taxonomy): domain Eukaryota; kingdom Viridiplantae; phylum Streptophyta; class Magnoliopsida; order Solanales; family Solanaceae; genus Lycium; species Lycium barbarum. The sequence continues at coordinate 56,085,494 of NC_083338.1, forward strand.
AAGTTGTGGAATTTTATTCAGCCCAGTGGTCGTATTGTGATTTACGGCCCGTAAATTGATTTACGGACCGTAAATCACCATCGTCCTCCAGCCTTCAAAAATCTCAACTTTCTGTTAAGTGTGAAAATCGTTAAATACGACTTGGTATACGGCCCGTAAACTGATTAACGGACCGTAAACCTCTATCGTAAACTGCCATGTTCTTCAGCCAACCCTTTTGTTTTGGATATGCTTAAAGACGACCACACTATACGGTCCGTAAACTGGTTTACGGTCCGTAAACTGTGGTTTACGACCACCGTTCACCCCGACTGTTGATCACTAAACATCAGACCTTGAATTAATAAAAGGGACCCAAGCCTCATTATATTTCATTCTTCATCCATACAATTCAAGAGCACTCTAGAATATTCTCCAAGACACTTCATTCAAGAGAATCAAAGGAACATCAAGATCAACAACATTAAATCCATGAAACAAAGTATACGAAATGCAAGTAAAGGTCATCTACCTCAAGAAAACCCAAGAAAGGTGAAGTAGGGTTTTGGTGCAAAGAAGGTATTACTACTCAAGACTTATTCAACCATCATCTAAGGTAAGTTTCATGACTTTATTATGTTGTTTAAGGTATTGGAAAGCTTAGATACTTGAAATGTAGAAGAACATAGAAAGTGAACCCTTATTGAGTGGAAAGTGCTATATTTGGGTGATAGCTAGGTTGGATCATGAAAGTTGGTATGTTATGATTATAAATACATTATAAATGACGTATAAACCGTGGAATAGGTGTGAAGTAAGCAAAATTATGATGATGAGCTAAAATCATTAAATGTGGAGAAATTGGAGGAAAATGGTGGATTTTGCTTAAGGTATATAAATGATGATTGTTGCTTGCAATATTATGGGTGTTGTTGTAAATGTTTAGGGGTTGAAATAGGACGGGGAAAGAGGTAATAGAAACAAATGGAATGCCACCTAATTTTCTCTAGAAATAACGACGCGTTCTTATGGTAGATTGACTAATGTTAATACGATTCTCTCGTGAAGGTAACGCCGTGACTTCGAAGGAAGACAAGTGATCGATAACGCAGCCAAACGACAAAGGTATGTGAGGCTAGTCCCTTCTTTCCAATGGCATGAATCTTATAGAACAAATTCCTTTCCTCTTCATGAGTTCATGGATTCCGAGAAGCTAAAAGCCTATATTCCAATATGTCCATATAAGATAAGAAGTATGATATGATGATGCCATATTGACAATGATGTCCTTGATTGCTTACACTCACCTTATATACTAATTCGTTCAAGGTGAGGCAGAATGTCAATAATTGCTCCATAATGACATCGGGGGACCACGACCTTACGTCACCCCGATAGAGTATTGATGATCTTGAGCATTATGCATGCATTATGTTAAGATAAGCATATTTTGAAAAACATATTATTATAAGTATTTTATAATGAGCATGTCTTGATTGCATCACACCGCGCCTAGTTGGCCGGGCAGTCACCGCTACGGCGAGCAGCTATACGGAATCTTGTTCCGTCTATTTGTATAGTATGTCAGTAGTGGCTCGTAGATGCGCAGTGTGGGTAGGATGGTCTCACATTTTTCATGTATATATGTACTCACTATTTTGACAAAAGTATTTATGTTTTCGTACAAACTATGATTTTTCCATGATTTGACTATAAATATGATAAAAAGAGCATTAATTGAGTGAGATGAGTAATAGAGCGAGCGGTGCTCGGTGGCTAGCCCCAGGTACCCGTCGCGGCCCCTAGCTGGGTCGTGACAAAAGTTGTATCAGATCAGTTCGTCCTAGGAAGTTTCTACGAGCCGTGTCTAGTAGAGTCTTGTTTATGGTGTGTTGCGCGCCACGCTAATAAACAAGAGGCTACAGGGCATTTAGGAAAATGACCATCTTTCTTTTCATTAGATCGTGCGATAGAGCCATGCATAGGATTTTATCCTCCCTTAAAAGTGCGTTGTGATTTCAGAATGCCGCCAAAAGGAAAAGCTATAGCTGCCCAGAAGGGTAAAGCTATGACGAAGAAGCGGGCAAAGAGGGAGCCTCCGGCGAATGTAGAGGCAAGTGAATCACAGAATGTGGCCTCGCCTAATGAAGAAGAGTAGGGAGGAGCCTTAGTCCCAATTTCTCCACCAGTTACAAGTGACCGAAGCTATTCATCTATTGATGCAATGGGTTGCCGCCCAGGCACAGCGGCAGAATGCGGGCCCGAGTGGCCGATCAGCTAGTACGAGAGCCCGTGATTTCCTGACTTTAAATCCTCCGAAATTTTTCGGGTCAAAGCCGGATGAGGACCCACAAGGCTTTATTGATGAGATGTTGAGGACGCTAAAACTTATGCATGCTTCTGAGTCCGAATCGGTAGAGTTGGCCTCTTATAGACTCCGCGATGTGGCGGTATTGTGGTATAACAACTGGATAGTGTCAAGAGCAGAAAATGCCCCTCCTCCTGTTTGGCAAGAGTTTGTTGACGCTTTCATTCATCATTATTTGCCACCCGAGGTCCGCCGAGCTAGAGCAGACAGGTTCCTGAATCTAAAGTAAGGAAGTATGAGTGCCCGAGAGTATAGTATGCAGTTTAATTCTCTGGCCAGGTATGCCCCGACTATGATGACTGATATGGGCGATCGCGTACACAGATTTGTGAGTGGGTTGGGGGCACATTTGTTTAGATATTGTTTGACGGCCTCTTTGCAAGACGGGATGGACATTTCCCGAATACAGGCACATGCTCAGAATCTGGAGGAATGATAACAGCAGCAAAAAAGTGACCGTGAGAATGACATAAGGCAAGGTAAGAGAGCTAGATCTATGGGAGCAAGCAGTGAATATAGGGGGGATCAAGACAAATGCATTCTAGGCACTCATGTCAGTCAGCGACTAGTGCGCCTCCCAGGTTCCCAGATAGGAGGTTTAACCGTTCTTTCCAGTCAGGACAAGGCCAGAGTTCGATGGCCTCAGATTTTCAGTCTAGGGGAGATTTTGGTCAGCGGAGACCATTAGTACCGCGGTGCAGTAAAGTGCGGTAGATTGCATTTCGGGCAGTGCCGTCAGGGTTCCGTTGCTTGCTATGCCTGTGGACAGGCTGGTCATATGATGAGAGACTGCCCTTCAGCGAGGGGTAGAACGGGGACTCAGCCCACAGGCTCAGCAGTGGGTTCTTCTTCAGTACGCCCGGTAGCACAGACTTCTCAGACTACAATAGGTAGAGGCAGAGGCAGAGGGGGAGCATCAACCTCAGGAGCTGTTCAGCCCCGCGTATATGCTTTGGTAGGGCGACAGGATCTAGAGTCCTCCCTGGATGTTGTCACAGGTACCTTGACTATATTTTCCCGTGACGTATATGCTTTGATTGATTCGGGTTCTACTTTTTCTTATGTTACCCCGTATGTTGCAAATTGTATTGGGGTGAAACCCGAGCCGATTAAACCTTTTGAGGTGTTCACTCCGGTCGGTGATCCGGTAATAGCGAGGAAAGTGTACAAAAATTGTGTCATTATGATATGTGATCGCCAGACGAAGGCTGATTTGATCGAGCTGGAAATGATAGACTTCGACGTAATAATGGGTATGGATTGGTTAGTGTCGTGTTACGCAAATGTTGATTGCCGAACGAAAATGGTTCGATTCCAGTTTCTGGGAGAGCCCGTACTTGAATGGAAGGGTAATACGACATCTCCAAAGGGTAGGTTTATTTCCTACCTTAAGGCAAGGAAGATGACAGCCAAGGGCTACATTTACCATCTAGTTCGAGTTTACGACACCGAGGCAAGGCCACCATTTTTTTAATCTGTTCCGGTAGTAAATGAATTTCCAGATGTATTTCCGGACGAACTTCCGGGTCTTCCTCCATAAAGGGAAATCGATTTTGCTATCGATGTATTACCAGACACCGAGCCCATTTATATTCCTCCGTATCGAATGGCTCCGGCAGAATTAAAAGAGTTAAAGGCACAGCTGAAAGAATTACTTGAGAAGGGGTTTATAAGGCCCAGTTCATCACCGTGGGGAGCACCGGTATTGTTTGTGAAAAAGAAAGACGGATCTTTACGAATGTGTATTGACTAAAGGCAATTGAATAAGGTGACAATAAAGAATAAATACCCTCTTCCCAGAATCGATGATTTGTTTGATCAATTACAGGGCGCTAAGTGGTTCTCCAAGATAGATCTGAGATCTGGTTATCATCAAGTGAGAATTAAGTAGGAAGATATTCCCATAACAGCTTTCAGGATAAGATATGGTCACTACGAATTTCGAGTGATGTTGTTTGGGTTGACAAATGCCCCGGCGGTGTTCATGAATTTAATGAATAACATGTTCAGGCCATTCTTGGATCTCTTCGTGATAGTATTTATCGACGATATTCTGGTATATTCTCGCACAGAATCAGAACATGCAGATCATCTAAGAATTGTTCTTGGCATTCTTCGAGCCCGAGAATTATATGTGAAGTTCTCAAAGTGCGAATTTTGGCTAAATTCAGTGGCATTCCTAGGTCATGTTATTTCAGATGATGACGTCTGAGTCGACAGAAGCTCGTTTGGGTGGTCCTCCAGTTTAGGCTACTCATTCTGCTGTGTTGGAAAGCTCCCCTTGATCCGGAGCCTACTTTTGGTACATATCTTTTGTTGTGTCTGTATTCTGTATATTGGATGAGTGGGTACGGCGGGGCCCTGTCCCGTCCTATGTTCTTATGTTCTGTTTTGTCTAGAGGCCTGTAGTCAGATTTGTGGGTCGTGGGTCCGGTGTGTTTGCATGTGAGTCTGTTTTGCATTCTTAAGCGGCCCGTACGCTGCTATGGCCAAGTCGGCCTCTGAGTTTGTATGTATGTGTATGTACTTGGGGGCGATGTGCATCCCGCCACCCTTCTGATGTGTGTGTGTGAAATTTGGCGATGTATATTCCGCCTCCTTTCTGATTTGTGATTTGTCTGATCTGTACGGGCGACTGCTTAGGATAAGTGTTCGGTAGAGATCTGCTTACGATGTTGAGTTCGAATAACGTACGTTGAGTTCGGACGAGTCTGATTACGATGGTCTGGGTGTGAGTTCGTTTGGGGTGTCCCAGAAGGACACCAGTCGCGGCCCACGGGGCTGGGTCGTGACAAGACCCAACAAGAATAGTTCCGGTTGAAGATATCCAAGTGACGGAGAAACTAGCGTATGAAGAAGTGCCTGTTGCCATTCTAGATAGACAAGTGCGAAAACTTCGAAATAAGGAAGTAGTTTCCGTGAAAGTCCTATGGCGAAACAACAACAAGGAAGAAATAACTTGGGAAGCGAAAGAGAAGATGAAAGCCAAATACCCACATTTGTTCCAGTCCCCAGATGAGGCTCAAACTGTAACGTCGACGAGATGAGGTATGTAAACTCTATTTTTATGCTTTTAGTCGTATGTGGCCACGGATATGTTGGTATTGTAATGTAGCCCTGTGAGGCGAATATATTGTGGGTTGTTGTGGCAAGTAGGTAGTGTCAAATTACAAAGGAGACTCTGGCGAAATTTTTCTAAGATTCCTAGGTATTTTAACATTCGAGGACAAATGTTCCAAAAAAGGGGGGAAGAATGTTACACCTAGGAAAAGTCCCCGTACATGTACAAGGAATAGATCAACGAAGGGTATGAGTGTGGGGTGTTTTACTAAGTAAGGGGTGATGATTCATGAATTTTTGGAAATGAAAAAGTTGTGGAATTTTATTCAGCCCAGTGGTCGTATTTTGATTTACGGCCCATAAAGTGATTTACGGACCGTAAATCATCATCGTCCTCCAGCCTTCAAAAATCTCAACTTTCTGTTAAGTGTGAAAATCGTTAAATACGACTTGGTGTACGGCCCGTAAACAGGTTTACAGACCGTAAACCTCGATCGTAAACTGTCATGTTCTTCAGACAACCCTTCTGTTTTGGATATGCTTAAAGACGACCACACTATACGGTCCGTAAACTGGTTTACGATCTGTAAACTGTGGTTTACGACCACTGTTCACCCCGACTGTTGATCACTAAACATTAGACCTTGAATTAATAAAAGGGACCCAAGCCTCATTTTATTTCATTCTTCATACATACAATTCAAGAACACTCTAGAATATTCTCCAAGACACTTCATTCAAGAGAATCAAAGGAACATCAAGATCAACAACATTAAATCCATGAAACAAAGTATACGAAATGCAAGTAAAGGTCATCTACCTCAAGAAAACCCAAGAAAGGTGAAGTATGGTTTTGGTGCAAAGAAGGTATTACTACTCAATACTTATTCAACCATCATCTAAGGTAAGTTTCATGACTTTATTACGTTGTTTAAGGTATTGGAAAGCTTAGATACTTGAATTGTAGAAGAACATAGAAAGTGAACCCTTATTGAGTGGAAAGTGCTATAGTTGGGTGATAGCTAGGTTGGATCATGAAAGTTGGTATGTTATGATTATAAATACGTTATAAATGACGTATAAACCATGGAATAGGTGTGAAGTAAGCAAAATTATGATGATGACCTAAAATCATTAAATGTGGAGAAATTGGAGGAAAATGGTGGATTTTGCTTAAGGTATATAAATGATGATTGTTGCTTGCAATATTATGGGTGTTGTTGTAAATGTTTAGGGGTTGAAATAGGACGGGGAAAGAGGTAGTAGAAACAAAGGAAATGCCGCCTAATTTTCTCTAGAAATAACGACGCGTTCTTATGGTAGATTGACTAATGTTAATACGATTCTCTCGTGAAGGTAACGCAGCCAAACGACAAAGGTATGTGAGGCTAGTCCCTTCTTTCCAATGGCATGAATCTTATAGAACAAGTTCATTTCCTCTTCATGAGTTCATGGATTCCGAGAAGCTAAAAGCCTATATTCCTATATGTCCATATAAGATAAGAAGTATGATATGATGATGCCATATTGACAATGATGTCCTTGATTTCTTACACTCACCTTATATACTAATTCCTTCAAGGTGAGGCAGAATGTCAATAATTGCTCCATAATGACATCGGGGGACCACGACCTTACGTCACCCCGATAGAGTAAAGATGATCTTGAGCATTATGCATGCATTATGTTAAGATAAGCATATTTTGAAAAACATATTATTATAAGTATTTTATAATGAGCATGTCATGATTGCATCACACTGCGCCTAGTTGGCCGGGCAGTCACCGCTACGGCGGGCAGCTATACGGATACACCACGACCTTCGGGCGTGGGCAGACACCACTAGTGGGCGGCATGAGATGGTACCCCAGATGCGGGAGGCCTGGACGCGGGCTTATATTATTGATTATCACACCGTTCCGATAAGGACGGGAAGCTTGCATTTCATGCATACATGATTTGATGATGAGTATGAGTAAGACAGCATATATCACTCCTCTTATGATTATTTTTCATATTCAGATGTTCGTATTGATGTTCTCCCTATATTATTGTTGTTCTCTTTCATTGTTTATGCCTCTCATACTCAGTACAACATTCATACTGACGTCCTTTTCCTTGGACGTTGTGTTCATGCCCACAGGTAGACAGGGAAACGAGCTCGATCCAGATTCTTAAGAGCTGTCAGCGGATTGAAGGCACTCCATTGTCCGGAGGTGCTTATGATTAATCTTTGGCATTCATGTATATATATTTTGGGCATGACGGAGTCTTGTTCCGTCTATTTGTATAGTATGTCAGTAGAGGCTTGTAGATGCGCAGTGTGGGTAGCATGGTCTCACATTTTTCATGTATATATGTACTCACTAATTTGACAAAAGTATTTATGTTTTCGTACAAACTATGATTTTTCCATGATTTGAGTATAAATATGATAAAAAGAGCATTAATTGAGTGAGATGAGTAATAGAGCGAGCGGTGCTCGGTGGCTAGCCCCAAGTACCCGTCGCGGCCCCTAGCTAGGTCGTGACATAGGCTCATCCTCATACGCTCGTCTTAAGCCTTAAATTTAATTCCGTTTAGAATCTATCAAAATTTGGGCAGCATCTCCCCTGTTTATATTGCATCCCAAAGACCACTGAAGGTCATCAAAAAGCCCAACAACAACAACAACAACAATCAACAATAGCAACACCTATAGTATAATCCAATATAACCTTCTTTGATTATTTTAAGAATCATATCGAGCGGCAAGCTCATTTAACGAATAACAAACGTCATTCAAACCCAGTTCTCCTTTCATAATTCAGTCCACACCCTTCATAAGAATATGCATATATTTACCATATCATATTTTAGTTCAAAATATCCTTAAATGTATTCCAAAGTAATCCATACTCCTATTCCTCATCCTTTACTTTCTATTTGTAGATTACATGTATATTCTTATTCATCTTTCCAAATAACACATGGATAATCCCAATAACCATAGGGACAATATATTCAGGTTATAATCCACAATTTACAACCATTAGAAGTCATATTTAAACATTCAAAATAGCCCCTACAATACAAAGGCTTAACTTTACTTATTTCGATGTAGTCTTGCGGTGTTTAGCCTCAAACAACTTTATCAACATCAAATTAAGCTAACACACGACCAAAGGGGTGTTATACATACCTTAGGCAGTGCATACAACCTAAGAACCACGGCTGCATCTATTCCACTTCACCCTAAATCACTAGACAACACCGTAGGTTTGCTACTCTCGTAGTTTCTAATTTTCTTGATGGAGGATTTGGTTGTTTCCACTTGATTTGGGCAAACATTTCATGGGTGGAAGTTGGGGAACTATTATAGAGGGTTGGGAAATGTTTTAGAGGTGTTGGATGAAAAACAATGAGGGAAAAACACCTTTTTTAGAACTCTAGAGTCGGTTACTGTAGCAGCTCAGTAACTATAGCAGCACGTTTCTACTCTGTCAGTCTGGCTTGTAACGTCCATAATTCTCTACTCCGATGTTGTATCGATGAGCGGTTTGTTTTTTTTGGAAACTAGACATCATGAACTTCAATTTAGGATTTTTCTTTACTTCAAAACTATCATGACCCAGCCCCGTGGGCCGCGACTGGTGCCATATTTGGACACCCAAACAGACTTACGTACCGGATTGACATATCAAAGATTTAATCAACTTAACATACGTTATTTTAAGCAGATACTGAAAACAAATATCGTCTTAAGCGGTCGCCCGTACAGAAACATCATATCAAATCCGGTAGGCTGGCGGAATACACATCGCCCAGACATGCACACATGTACAAACAAATGAGCCGTTTTGGGCCATAATAGCAAACGGGACCGCATTAAGACGCAGATCATAAACACAAATGAACAAACATGACCCATGACCCACATATATGTCTACAGGCCTCTACAAACCATAACAGAAACATATGACGGGACAGGGCCCCGTCGTACCCTAATAATCATATATACAGATCATGTATAACAGAAGATATGTACCAAAATATGAGCTCCGGATCAAAGGAGTACTCCAAGTGGCAGAATATGTATCCTATACTGGAGGATCACCAAAACGAACGTCTGTACCTGCAGACATAAAACGCGGCCCCCGAAGAAAGGGGGTCAGTACGAAATATGTACTGAGTATGTAAAGCATGAAATACAGAAATCCGAATCATAACTGAAGTGAGGAGTACAGAAAATGGATACAGAATTAGTATATCAAAACCTGTGCTGAAAATATATATATGTGATGCAAATAAATATCATGCATAGGGCTCAGGAACGTGGTCGCCACTCCGACGCTGGCGCCACAACACATCATACTCTAGAAGGTTTCAAATCTCCGTAGAATCCCCGAACACATCGTATCATCATATCATATCACAATATCAGAACATATCATATGCCATATCACATCATAACGCCGTATATAAGCGGAACCCGGTCCTATGGCGAAGCCTCGGGAACCGTAACACATCATACTTCCGAATATAACATAGTGCGCACGATCACAAAACCGGCCCGGGATCCGGCGAATGATATAATAGTAGTATGCACGAGCGGAGTAGTGCGGAAACCATATGCATATAAGTACATAATTATATATCAAACCCGATAGCCAAATATATTTACAAACATCTGAAGGCTCAAAAATAAGATTCGGGTCAATCGGAAGTAGTATGTGAAAGTTACAGACTTTTGAAGTACAGAACTTTTTAGAAGCATTTCAGAAGCTCTTTTGGAAATTTCAAGTAACAATCATATTAGGAAACTTCCAACTATTGCTAAAGAGCAAATCAAATGGGGTCTTAGAATCATATGTACATATCAAAATACATGTATCCAAAACTTTAGCCATATCAAATATTTTTCGGACATCATTCGGAAGTATACAAACCAAAATCTTTCAAACATCATGAATGCATAGTAAACCATATGGAACAATAATATTATCAATTACCAAATATTAGCTACAAGTACTTAGAAATTCAATTCTAACTAGTACTTGTCTACAGAAATTTCGGCAGCATCTCCCCTGTAAATTCACCATCCCCGAGAATACAACTCGGCCAAATTCATCAAGAACCATACCAACAATAACAAGAATCAATTCAGAACGCATTCTAACATTAGTAGCCTTCTTTTCTACATAATCATCAACATTAAATTCCACCACGTACGTTCAAGCCGATATCGACACTTACATATTCACTACTAATTCAAGATCATTCAAATACAATTCAAAAGCATTTCATACGATTTTACAAAATATTCAACAATCCCACCAAAAACCATACTTCAATCGAAACCTCCAATCTTCGACACGAACATTCACAACTCATTTTTATCTTCCAATTTCATCAACAACAACAAAAATTTGTACCTTAACAACTCCATTCCTATAATTACATAAAACTATAATAAAATCACATAATTTCCTACAACAACTTAACAACCAATTTTTATGCCAACTTGAACTATTACTTGTTATATCCCATATTTTCATACATTGGGGCGTTTTAAACTAAACGCGACAAGTTAAAGACAAGACTATTTTAAGATACGAAGGAGAGACTTTAACTTCCGGTTTCGTTTCAAGTCACAAGTTACCTACAAATTTCGTTTGGTATAGAAGCATTAATGGAAAACTCGGATTAAATTAACCATGATTAGATTATTAAGTGGAATTGGAAAACTAAATCAGTCCATTAAAAATAGCCATAGTTGGTCGTGTAGTTTAGTGGGATGGTCAAAGAATATTTGACCCAAATATTGAGTGGGACACTTGTCCAACCCTTGCAACTCATATATAAGGCAAAATTCCGATTCATTATCAACTAACTAGCTCATTTCAACATTTACAAAGTGTAGAAAATATAGTGATAGAGAGAGAGGCTCTCGGCTACATGCTGGCCGAGAACACCCTCCTCCAAGTTGATCCAAAACAATCAGTTTTCAAGCAATTCAACACCTTTATAGGTGCATAATAACGTCTATCATTCATTGGGGTAGCAAGAACAAGTGTTAAAATTTAAGAAGTGAAAGTGAAGGGCTAGCCGATTAAAGTGTTGAGTTACAAGGTAAGAATTGATCCCTTCTCATGTGTTTTGTGGTGAATTGAAGGTTTATGATGTTGCATGTTGGTACTGTTTTTCTTGAAGTTGAAGTGGGCCGTGTGTTGTAGAATTAAATGGAATCATGCTTAATCTTCTTGTACATGTATTGGGAATGAATTGAATGTGTTGTAGTGTGGATAAATGAATGAAAATCATGTAGTTGTTGTAGTTGTGTTGAAGCCGTGTAGGGGGCTGTTTTAGAGGAATTTATGGACTGTTGTGTCATGTTTTGATTGTTGTTGTTATGGACATTGTGGTGTATTGTATGCATTATGAATATATGAATTGAGGTGTTAAAGAAATGAATCATGTTGAAGGGGGAAAACAGTCCAAACCGTGGACTGTTTTAATGTTAGGAGTGAATTAGTGTATGTTGAATGTTGGTTATTGTTATGAACGTATGGTGAAAGTGAAGTTTAATGATTCAAGTTGAAATTGAAATGGTTTGTGGGCTGTTGTAAGAGTTAATATGATGCTAAAACAGTTCCAATAATCGTATAAGTAATGTTGTAAACGTGTTGTTGTCGTTGTAGTTGAAGTTGGAAAATTGCGAAGCGAAAATGGTAATGTTGTGTGTGCTGTTGGCCGTGGATAAGGGCCTGTTTTAAATGATGTACGGACTGTCCAAAGTTCCCTTAAGTCATGTTTAAACAAGTTCGGATTGATACATGAAAGAATGACTAACAACATTAGCTTGTAGTACTAGTTGGTTTGAATGCGAACGAAACGTCATCTAAATGTTGGAAAGGGATTGTTAACGTTAAAATACATATTGAAGTCCCTCGTAGACTAATTGTAGCTCTTGATATCTTGATATAGGATAAGTACTATTGGGCAGCAAGTACAAGTTATAATACGACTAAACGCTAAAGGTATGTAAAGCCTATTCCTTCTTTCTTTTGGCATGTCCTAGACGTAAGTAAGAAATGATATGAACCTTGGGGTAAATTCTACTCTCTAGTTCCAAGCATGACTTATGATTCTATTCATTCCGTAATGTTATGGTCACAAGCCTACTATATGATTGACTAATGAATGATGTATAGAAGTTCCTACTCTTAAAGAATTGCATAATTAGAGGCATACTTGACTATCAAAAGTTATACCATGTCAAATTGATACATGTACATGAAATCTGAAACGTTCCTTGCTATAACTTGTAATGAGATTTAAAAAGAACTGAATATGATTATTATCCTGACACTTTAGAGCTGGTCAGTTACTTATCTATTGAGTCTCAAAAGATGATTTGCATGTATGTGGTTGCTTATTATTCTGCTCGTGCTTACCGCTATATCCTTCACTGAGTCCCGGGCCAGGACACGTTTTCGTGCGCATATTTACAATATTACTCACCGAGCCCCTCACTAGAGGGCCGGGACACGTTATATATATATATATATGATGATATGATGATATGATGATATGATGACATGATGATATGGAGATGGCGGCCAGGAGGGCATATATTCCTCATTACCGAGTCCCTCACTAGAGGGCCGGGACACGTATATGTTTATGTTATGATGCTATGATTATAATTACCGAGTCCCTCACTAAAGGGTCGGGACACGTTATATATGTTATATACATAATAATTATTTAGCCTTGGTTACAAAACTCTATATTGATATTGATATTGATATTGATATGAGAACGATACAGATGAAATATGTTCAAAGGCAAGTTTTATGACATTCTGCTTGTTGCATTGGGTCCTACACACCTTGTCTCAGTATGAGTCTATTAATATATTTCATGCTTTACATGGTCAGTACATATTCCGTTCTGACCCCCTTTTCTTCGGGGGGCTGCGTTCATGCCCGCAGGTACAGACGCTCGTTTCGGAGATCCGCCAACCTAGGATATCTATTCAGCTACTTTGGAGTGCTCCTTTGTTCCGGAGCCTAGCTTGTGGTATAACTCCCTTTTGTTGTATATATATGTGTTTAGTCGGGGTACGGCGGGGCCCTGTCCCGTCATATGATTTTGTCATTACTCTTAGAGGTCTGTGGACACATGTGTGGGTCTGTATATAGTTGATGTTGCGTTGTATGAATACGACTTATGTTTGGGGCGTACCCATTCGTAATGGCAGCCTTGTCGGCTTGCATATATATATATATATATATATATATATATATATATATATATATGTTTGGGATGTTGCGTGTAGTGGCAGCCTTGTCGGCTTGCGTAGATATATATATGTTGTTGTTGAAGATCATAACTCCTCAGGAGACAGGTGCCTACGACATACAGAATTGTGACAGCTTTAAAAATAACGTCCTTCCTTTTTATACAAATAAGTTCATAATATGCTGGTTATAAAAGATTATAGTTAACAGGGGATATGCGTGTCCAACTCGGGCACTAGTCTCGGCCTACGGGGTTGGGTCGTGACATTACTCTTCCATTTACATCACAAGACCACAACAACACAATTAACATAATAAATAAAATTTGTTCATCCTTCTCCATCAACAACACTACACGGCCACACACACACATACCCACAACACACAAATTTCACTTTACATTTATTTCCATATATATATATATATATATATATATATATATATATATATATATAATTCTTCCAAGACAAAAAGGATAGAATCTTTACCTTTTTCCAATTTTTCCACTTGCCAAAAAAAAGTACTTTCGTACCCACAACACACAAATTTCACTTTACATTCATTTCCATATACTACAATATATATATATATATAATTCTTCCAAGACAAAAAGGATAGAATCTTTACCTTTTTCCAATTTTTCCACTTGCCAAAAAAAAGTACTTTCGTGCCCCAAATATTATACCATGTTGAAGAGGGTCTTGAACTTAGTAGGAATTCAAAAAGAGATGAATTTTTGAACCAAGGATTAAGGCTCCAAGATTTTTTTTTTCTTTCTTTCCTCTATTCGGCCGCCCCTTTGCTCTCACTCTCTCTCTTCTTTTGTTTTCTTGAACACTCTAGATGAAGATGACTAATAGCTCCTCTTATTTATTTGTGAACTTGACTTTAAATTGACACATGGGCTTGGCCCATATTTTCCTCCATGGCCGGCAACACTTGTGGATTGGGCCTTTGTTTTCCTTTTTTTTTCCATTTCTTTTGAGCCCAATTAGTTATGGGTATTATTTTGTAACTCTCGAAACTAATTTCTAAAATTCCCCATTTTGCCCTTGACCTTCCTCCATATTTCCACATCAACATTTCATGAACACATATATATTAAATAAAATCAAAATATGGCCTTATTTCTTACAAGTCAAAATTATTCCGAATTTTCCGAATATGCAAAAATACGGGATATAACATCCTCCCCCCCCCCCCCCCCCCCCCCCCCCCTTTAGAAAATTTGTCCTCGAATGTTAAATTAGCCTTATAGGTCTTACAAGGATTTTGGAGGAGGTTCTTCATATGGACGGCACATATAAATCATTCATTAATCAATATAACCAATTACGGAATTTAGATTACCTGGAGCCATAGGAAACAAGTGGGGGTACTTCTTCTTCATTTCGTCCTCTGCTTCCCAGGTCATTTCTTCTTTGTTATTGTTTCGCCACAAGACCTTAACAGAAGGTACATCTTTGGTGCGCAATCTCCTCACCTGACGATCCAGAATAGCTACAGGCTTTTCTTCATAAGACAATTCCTTCGTTACCTGAATATCTTCTATGGGGAATACTCTGGAAGGATCACCAATACATTTACGGAGCATTGACACATGAAATACCGGATGTACTGCCTCCAAATCGGATGGTAAGTCTAGCTCGTAGGCGACCTCGCCTATCTTCCGAATAATCTGATAAGGCCCAATATATCGTGGACTGAGCTTTCCGTTTCTGCCAAATCTCATTACACCTTTCATAGGAGACACTTTCAGGAATACCCAGTAACCAATCTGGAACTCTAAAGGTCGACGTCGTCTATCTGCATATGATTTCTGTCGACTCTGGGCTACTAATAACCGTTCCCGAATAAGTTTCACCTTATCAACTGCTTGCTGAATCATATCTGGCCCGATCAATTTAGTTTCACCCACATCGAACCAACCAATCAGAGACCTGCATTTTCTACCATATAGGGCTTCATACGGTGCCATCTGGATGCTGGAATGATAGCTATTATTATAAGCAAATTCGATGAACGGCAAATGGTCATCCTAGCTACCTCTAAAATCAATAACACAGGCCCGTAGCATATCTTCCAATGTCTGAATAGTACGCTCAGCCTGTCCGTCAGACTGAGGATGGAATGCTGTACTAAGACTCACCTGAGTCCCTAACCCGTCCTGAAATGACCTCCAGAAGTTAGCCGTAAACTGGGCAACCCTGTCGGTTATAATAGACATAGGAACTCCGTGAAGCCTTACTATCTCTTTAATATACAATCTGGCATAATCCTCAGCCGAATAAGTAGTCCTGACCGGAAGAAAATGGGTTGTTTTGTCAGCCTATCAACAATAACACATATAGAATCATACCTGCGTGGAGTGTGCGGTAAACCTGTAATAAAATCCATATTAATTATTTCCCATTTCCAAGCTGGGATTTCCATTTCCTGTAACAATCCACCGGGCTTCTGATGCTCGATCTTAACCTGTTGGCAGTTTGGGCACTGAGCAACGAACTCTGCGATATCTCTTTTCATACCATCCCACAAATATAAACATCTGAGATCATGGTACATTTTAGTGGATCCAGGATGAACAGAATACTGAGCATAATGTGCCTCTCCCATAATCTGCCGCCGCAGCCCTGCAACGTCAGGCACACATAACCTGCCTCCATATAGTAATACCCCGTCAGGTGAAATTTCGAACTGAGTCTTTTCCTTAATAAGGGCCACATCTTTGTACTGTACCAAAATAGGATCCTCGAACTGCCGCCGTTTTACCTCTTCCATAATCGATGATTCAGCAACCTCTCGGATAGAAACCCCAATATTTCCAGAATCGGCCAAACGGACCCCAAGGCTGGCTAACTGATGAATTTCACGAACTAATTCCTTCTTCTCTGGCTGCACGTCGGTCACACTGCCCATAGACTTGAGACTAAGTGCATCTGCCACAACATTAGCTTTTCCAAGATGATACAAAATATCGACGTCATAATCTTTCAATAATTCAAGCCATCTTCTTTGCCGCAAATTCAGCTCCTTTCGCTTAAAAATATACTGAAGGCTTTTGTGGTCCGTATAGATATCAACATGGACCCCATATAAGTAATGCTGCCATATCTTCAAAGCATGAATCACCGCGGCTAATTCCAGATCATGGGTAGAATAATTTCTCTCGTGCGGTCTGAGCTGTCGGGAAGCATAGGCTATAACTCGACCATGTTGCATTAATACACAACCTATCCCAATACCAGAAGCATCACAATAAATGATATACCTGTCTGACCCCTCTGGAAGAGCTAGAACTGGAGCTGTAATTAATTTTTCCTTCAGCAACTGGAAGCTGCGTTCACAAGAATCGGTCCACTGAAATTTTGCTGCCTTCTGAGTTAATTTTGTTAATGGTGCCGCAATAGAAGCAAAATTCTCCACTAATCTTCTGTAATATCCGGCCAATCCCAGAAAACTGCGTACTTCAGTCGGTGTCGTGGGCCTAGGCCAATTCTGTACAGCCTCGATCTTCTGTGTATCGACCCGAATACCATCTGCTCTAACGATATGCCCCAAGAATGCCACTGAAGTTAACCAGAATTCACACTTGGAGAATTTAGCATATAATTTCTGTTGCCGCAGTGTGCCATGTACGGTCCTCAGAAGATGTGAATGTTCCTCTGCTGATCGTGAATAAACTAAAATATCATCAATAAACACAATCACGAACAGGTCGAGGAACGGCCTGAATACCCGATTCATAAAATCCATAAACACTGCTGGAGCATTAGTTAGCCCAAACGACATCACTCTGAACTCATAATGCCCGTACCAGGTCCTGAAAGCAGTATTTGGAATGTCTGCCTCTCGTACCCGCACCTGATGATAACCCGAACGCAAATCTATCTTCCAAAAATATTTAGCACCCTGCAACTGATCAAATAACTCATCAATCCGGGGGAGGGGATATTTATTCTTTATAGTGTTACACTCCATAGTAATCCGTGCTACTGTATTAAAACAATAAAGAATGAGTTAAGAAGGTTCAAGGAAAGTTAATCGAGTTAGTAAGAATATCGTTATATATATGGTTGTCTTAAGTATCTCGAGGTGACATGGTAACCTAAAGGATTTGAAATCGCGTTATGAGTATGTATATGAGGTAATGCGAGTGACCTTTTAAAGTATTTGAGATTATTAGTAATGATATAGAAGATGGACAAAATATATGAACATACTTTTGCGATTGGAGTTTCGTCGAAGCTGTGTGAGTTCTCTAATTATGTTTAAGGTTATTGTGATTCTCTGGACCTTTCGAGATGTGTATATGGATATTTATTGATGTATACAAGTGTATATATGTATGCATAATAGGTTACATGAGGTTGGAAGAGGATTAGAAGTTAAACGAAATGAATCGGAACAACTTCAATAAAATCTCGGACCCGATTTTAGTATATATTGTAGGAGACATATCTCCTAGTATATGAGGAGTTTTAAGGTGTTTCAAAAGCCTAAAACGAAGTTCATCGAGTCTAGTGTTTAATGAAACAAACCGCTTGTCGAAACGATATCGGGGTAAGGAGATATGGTTGATGCAAGTTGCATGAGCGGGGATTAAGACTTAAATGTTCACAATTTTTCAATTGTGGCCGTGTGGGCCCCACAAACACATGGCAAAAATCAGATTTTTGCCCATGCTCAGTTGGGGGAACGTGCAAGACCCCTTGGGCAGAAAAATATCTAACTTTGTTGACCAAAAGTTGCATGCCAACTCATTCTCCCAAAGCCACAAGTTGAACAAGAGAGAGAAGCTCTCATCTTCTCCAACTAGAGAAAGAGAGCCACGGCCATGGAAGCTCCACCACCAAAAAAAATCAGTTTTTTTCCTCAAATCAACTCCTCATCTAGTGTACAAGAACGTGTTGTAGTTGTTGAAAAGAAACAAGAAAGTTTAGCACCTCAATAGGGTTGAAGATTCGGCCAAAGTGAAGAACAAGTTATAAGGTAAGAATGATTATTGTTCTTGTGTTGCATGACGATTTGAATGTATAATTCATGCATGTTGTTATTGGATTGTTGTTGTGGTTGAAGTAAGGGGTTGAGCCGTGAGCTTGGGGAAGCCATGGTTGGTTTCATTTTGTATGTATTGTTGGTGAATTGAATGGGTGTCAACATATGTAAATGAACAAAGATTGTAGAAGTTGGTTTATGATGTTGTATGTTGGTATTGGACTGTTTTGTGAGGAAGTTAGTGAACTGTTTTTACTTGATATTTTGATTGTTATTATCATGAATTTCATAATGGAAATGAAGGTGTTTAATGGTTGGAGTTGAAACTAAAATCGTTTGTGAGTTGTTGTATGGATTATAGAAATGACGATGTAGTTTAGTTGTGTATGAATTGATGTTGTATTTGTCGTGTGGATAGTTGGTCATAACCTACTGAAAATATATGAAAAGAAGGCATGAAATAATGTGTAAGAATCATAGGTGGTTTGCTTAGTATGTTCGTAAATGTTTGCAAGAATTCCGAACATCGTTTAGGGACTGTTTTGGACATGTTATTGGACTGATTTGGACATGTTGTGGTAATGGACTGTTTTCTAAAAAGTTTAAATGAGCCATGTGTTGTAGGCTTTAATGGAATCATGTTTAATCTCCTTGTACATGTATTGGAAATGGATTGAATGTGTTGTGGTTTGGATGAATGGATGAAAATCATGAAGTTGTTATAGTTGTGTTGAAGCCGTGTAAAGGGGCCGTTTTAGGGGAAATTATGGACTGTTTTGTGCCAAGTTTTGATTGTTGTTGTTATGAACATTGTGGTATATTGTATGTATGTTGAATATGTGAAT
Source organism: Lycium barbarum (assembly GCF_019175385.1). Lineage (NCBI taxonomy): Eukaryota > Viridiplantae > Streptophyta > Magnoliopsida > Solanales > Solanaceae > Lycium > Lycium barbarum. Next base: position 56,105,029 of record NC_083338.1, read on the forward strand.
TTAGGTGTTAAAGAAACAAATCAAATTGAAGTACGCAAGCAGTCCAAAACAGTGGACTGTTTTAAGGTTAGAAGCAAATTAGTGAATGTTGAATATTGATTGTTGCTATGAACGTGTAGTGAAACTGAAGCTTAATGATTCAAGTTGAAATTGAAATGGTTTGTGGGCTGTTATAAGAATAAATATGATGCTGAAACAGTTCCGCTAATCGCATAAATAATGTTGTAAACGTGTTGTTGTCGTTGTAATTGAAGTTGGAAAATTGCGAAATAGAAAATGTAGTGTTGTGTGTGCTGTTTGGTCGTGAGTATGGGACAGTTTTGAATGATGTATGGACTGTCCAAAGTCCCTTAAATCATGTTTATACAAGTTTGGATTGATACATGAAAGAATGACTAGAAATATTAGCTTGTAGCACTAGTTGGTTTGAATGCGAACGAAACGTCGTCTAAATGTTAGAAAGGGATTGTGAGTGTCAAAATACGTATCGAATTCCCTCGTAAACTAATCATAGCTTGTGATATCTTGATATAGGATAAGTACCATTGGGCAGCAAGTACAAGTTATTATACGACTAAACGCTAAAGGTATGTAAGGCCTATTCCTTTCTTTTCTTGGCATGTCCTAGACGTAAGTATGAAATGATATGAACCTTGGGGTAAATTCTACTCTCTAGTTCCAAACATGATTTGTGATCCTTTTCATTCTGTAATGTTATTGTCATGAGTTTATTATATGATTGACTAATGAATGATGCATAGAAGTTCCTACTCTTGAATATTTGCACAACTAGAGACATACTTGATCTCAAAGTTACACCATGATTAAAGTACGCATGTACATAAAATCTGAGATGTTCCTTGCTATTGTTAGTAATGAGATTTCAAAAAAAAAAAAAAAGAACCGAAGATGAATTGCATATGTGTGGTATCGCCGCTGGATTCTTGGCCGCGGTATTTGTATGTGTGATGTTGCCGCTGGATACTTGACCGCGGTATGTGTGATATTTACCGCTGGATACTTGGACGCGGTAGGTGTATATGTGTATATGTGTGATATTTACCGCTGGATACTAGGCCGCGGTAGGTGTATATGTGTATATGTGTGATATTGACCGCTGGATACTTGGCCGCGGTAGGTGTATAAGTGTATATGTGTATATGTTTATGTTTATGAGGCTATGATTTTAATACCGAGTCCCTTATTAAAGGGCCGGGACACGTTATATATATGTATGATTATAACATGATTTTACTTACCGAGTCCCTTACAAAAGGGGCGGGACACGATATATATGTACTTACATATGATATGACTACCTTGTTATGATTACTAAAACTTATGATGAATTATGTGACAAGTAAGTCTTGGGATTTTTGGTCTTTGTACTGAATCTTATGCTACTCACTTCAGATATGTTTCTATTTACTATATTTCATGCTTTACATACTCAGTACATACTCCGCACTGACCCCCTTTCTTCGGGGGGCTGCGTTCATGCCCGCAGGTACAGACGCTCGTTTTGGAGATCCGTCAGCTTAGGGTACCTATTCAGCTATTTTGGACTGCTCCTTTGTTCCGGAGCTAGCTTGTTGTATAACTCCATTGTGTTGTATTCATATGTGTTTAATTGGGTACGGCGGGGTCCTGTCCCGCCATATGATACAGTCATTACTCTTAGAGGTCTGTGGACATCTTTGTGGGTCTGTATGTAGTTGTTGATGCGTTGTATGACTATGACTTATGTTTGGGGCGTACCCATTCGTAATGGAAGCCTTGTCGGCTTGCATATATATATGTATGTTTGGTATGTTGCATATCGTGGCAGCCTTGTCGGCTTGCGTAGAAAGATAAATGTTGTTGTTTAAAAATTGTAACTCCTCAGGAGACAGGTGCCTACGACATACAAAAAAAAATTGACAGCTTTAAAACAACACCATACCTTTTTATACAAATAAGTTCATGACATACTAGTTATAAATGATTATAGTTAACCGGCAATATGAGTGTCCAATTCGGGCACTAGTCACGGCCTACGGGGTTGGGTCGTGACAGAAGTGGTATCAGAGCAGTTCATCCTAGGAGTGTCTACAGACCGTGTCTAGTAGAGTCTTGTTTATCGATGTGTTGTGCACCACATCTATAAACAGGACGCTACAGGGCATTTAGGATGTTACCTTTCTTTCATATCCAAGATCGTGCGATAGAGCCCAGTTATAGGAAATGAAATTCCTTATACTAACCCTTGATTTCAGCAGTAGAACGACATCGACTGAAGGACGTGACACATGATATTGGAAGTTTCAAAGCACGCAGGTAAGCAACGGTACGAAGACTGTATGTCGGGTAAGGTATTTGAAGTACGATTGAAATGTAAAGTTAAAGATTGAAAGGGAAGGTAAACAGGAAAGTGTAATAGGCGCAATTTGGATTAGACATACGAGGTAAGTCCATCATTTTCATACTGTTGTTAATATTGGGAGCCCTGTGTGGCTATGATATGATATGATGTGTATATATATATATATATGTTGGCCCTGTGAGGCATTGTTGGTATTTCCTGCGTGCAGGTTCTGGGATAGTAAGGAAATACAGAGGGAACTCTGTTAAAATTTTTCCCACAAGTATAAAAGGAATGAGATATTAGTTCGTAATATGTATTGAAAGGCCGTGTCAACGGTAATGATAAGAGTTGACTAAGTGGTGAGTGTAGTTGACTGCGAGAAATAAGTTAATCGTTGAATTAATGGTAATAGTAATTATGAGATCGATATCAATATAGTAAAAAGGAAATGCTAGGGCAATTAGGAAGGGTTTGTGATAGTAAGAGATGATTTAGAAAAGGCTGGCAAATCTTAATAGGGTGTTATATGAGGAACCGACTGAATTGATAAGCAGGGATAAATTGTGACGAGCTTATAGTTAAAAGAAGTAATAGTATGATTTAAGACAAGAGTACAGAAGAAAAAGAATTGTGACGGATGTGAATATATTGGTAAGACAGGCTGTAAGGTTGTGAAGGATAAGATTTACTAGGAAGGGTAAAAGGTTAAGTATGCTTATACAACACTAATGTAACATTCGAGGACGAATGTTCCTAAGGGGGGAAGAATGTTACACTCCATAATAATCCGTGATACTGTATTAAAACAATAAAGAATGAGTTAAGAAGGTTCAAGGAAAGTTAATCGAGTTAGTAAGAATATCGTTATATATATGGTTGTCTTAAGTATCTCGAGGTGACATGGTAACCTAAAGGATTTGAAATCGCGTTATGAGTATGTATATGAGGTAATGCGAGTGACCTTTTAAAGTATTTGAGATTATTAGTAATGATATAGAAGATGGACAAAATATATGAACATACTTTTGCGATTGGAGTTTTGTCGAAGCTGTGTGAGTTCTCTAATTATGTTTAAGTTTATTGTGATTCTCTGGACCTTTCGAGATGTGTATATGGATATTTATTGATGTATACAAGTGTGTATATGTATGCATAAGAGGTTACATGATGTTGGAAGAGGATTAGAAGTTAAACGAAATGAATCGGAACAACTTCAATAAAATCTCGGACCCGATTTTAGTATATATTGTAGGAGGCATATCTCCTAGTATATGAGGAGTTTTAAGGTGTTTCAAAAGCCTAAAACGAAGTTCATCGAGTCTAGTTTTCAATGAAACAAACCGCTTGTCGAAACGTTATCGGGGTAAGGAGATATGGATGATGCACGTTGGATGAGCGGGGATTAAGACTTAAATGTTCACAATTTTTCAATTGTGGCCGTGTGGGCCCCACAAACACATGGCAAAAATCAGATTTTTGCCCATGCTCAGTTGAGGGAACGTGCAAGACCCCTTGGGCAGAAAAATATCTAACTTTGTTGACCAAAATTTGCATGCCAACTCATTCTCCCAAAGCCACAAGTTGAACAAGAGAGAGAAGCTCTCATCTTCTCCAACTAGAGAAAGAGAGCCACGGCCATGGAAGCTCCACCACAAAAAAAAATCAGTTTTCTTCCTCAAATCAACTCCTCATCTAGTGTACAAGAACGTGTTGTAGTTGTTGAAAAGAAACAAGAAAATTTAGCACCTCAATAGGGTTGAAGATTCGGCCAAAGTGAAGAACAAGTTATAAGGTAAGAATGATTATTGTTCTTGTGTTGCTTGACGATTTGAATGTATAATTCATGCATGTTGTTATTGGATTGTTGTTGTGGTTGAAGAAAGGGGTTGAGCCGTGAGCTTGGGGAAGGCGTGGTTGGTTTCATTTTGTATGTATTGTTGGTGAATTGAATGGGTGTCAACATATGTAAATGAACAAAGATTGTAGAAGTTGGTTTATGATGTTGTATGTTGGTATTGGACTGTTTTGTGAGGAAGTTAGTGAACTGTTTTTACTTGATATTTTGATTGTTATTATCATGAATTTCATGATGGAAATGAAGGTGTTTAATGGTTGGAGTTGAAACTAAAATCGTTTGTGAGTTGTTGTATGGATTATAGAAATGACGATGTAGTTTAGTTGTGTATGAATTGATGTTGTATTTGTTGTGTGGATAGCTGGTCATAACCTACTGAAAATATATGAAAAGAAGGCATGAAATAATGTGTAAGAATCATAGGTGGTTTGCTTAGTATGTTCGTAAATGTTTGCAAGAATTCCGAACATTGTTTATGGACTGTTTTGGACATGTTATTGGACTGTTTTGGACATGTTGTGGTAATGGACTGTTTTCTAAAACGTTTAAATGAGCCATGTGTTGTAGGCTTTAATGGAATCATGTTTAATCTCCTTGTACATGTATTGGAAATGGATTGAATGTGTTGTGGTTTGGATGAATGGATGAAAATCATGAAGTTGTTATAGTTGTGTTGAAGCCGTGTAAAGGGGCTGTTTTAGGGGAAATTATGGACTGTTTTGTGCCAAGTTTTGATTGTTGTTGTTATGAACATTGTGGTATATTGTATGTATGTTGAATATGTGAATTTAGGTGTTAAAGAAACAAATCAAATTGAAGTACGCAAGCAGTCCAAAACAGTGGACTGTTTTAAGGTTAGAAGCAAATTAGTGAATGTTTAATATTGATTGTTGCTATGAACGTGTAGTGAAAGTGAAGCTTAATGATTCAAGTTGAAATTGAAATGTTTTGTGGGATGTTATAAGAATAAATATGATGCTGAAACAGTTCCGCTAATCGCATAAATAATGTTGTAAACGTGTTGTTGTCGTTGTAATTGAAGTTGGAAAATTGCGAAATAGAAATTGTAGTGTTGTGTGTGCTGTTTGGTCGTGAGTATGGGACAGTTTGGAATGATGTATGGACTGTCCAAAGTCCCTTAAATCATGTTTATACAAGTTTGGATTGATACATGAAAGAATGACTAGCAATATTAGCTTGTAGCACTAGTTGGTTTGAATGCGAACGAAACGTCGTCTAAATGTTAGAAAGGGATTTTGAGTGTCAAAATACGTATCGAATTCCCTCGTAAACTAATCATAGCTTGTGATATCTTGATATAGGATAAGTACCATTGGGCAGCAAGTACAAGTTATTATACGACTAAACGCTAAAGGTATGTAAGGCCTATTCCTTTCTTTTCTTAGCATGTCCTAGACGTAAGTATGAAATGATATGAACCTTGGGGTAAATTCTACTCTCTAGTTCCAAACATGATTTGTGATCCTTTTCATTCTGTAATGTTATTGTCATGAGTTTATTATATGATTGACTAATGAATGATGCATAGAAGTTCCTACTCTTGAATATTTGCACAACTAGAGACATACTTGATCTCAAAGTTACACCATGATTAAAGTACGCATGTACATAAAATCTGAGATGTTCCTTGCTATAGTTAGTAATGAGATTTCAAAAAAAAAAAAAAGAACCGAAGATGAATTGCATATGTGTGGTATCGCCGCTGGATTCTTGGCCGCGGTATTTGTATGTGTGATGTTGCCGCTGGATACTTGACCGCGGTATGTGTGATATTTACCGCTGGATACTTGGACGCGGTAGGTGTATATGTGTATATGTGTGATATTTACCGCTGGATACTTGGCCGCGGTAGGTGTATATGTGTATATGTGTGATATTGACCGCTGGATACTTGGCCGCGGTAGGTGTATAAGTGTATATGTGTATATGTTTATGTTTATGAGGCTATGATTTTAATAACGAGTCCCTTATTAAAGGGCCGGGACACGTTATATATATGTATGATTATAACATGATTTTACTTACCGAGTCCCTTACAAAAGGGGCGGGACACGATATATATGTACTTACATATGATATGACTACCTTGTTATGATTACTAAAACTTATGATGAATTATGTGACAAGTAAGTCTTGGGATTTTTGGTCTTTGTACTGAATCTTATGCTACTCACTTCAAATATGTTTCTATTTACTATATTTCATGCTTTACATACTCAGTACATACTCCGTACTGACCCCCTTTCTTCGGGGGGCTGCGTTCATGCCCGCAGGTACAGACGCTCGTTTTGGAGATCCGTCAGCTTAGGGTACCTATTCAGCTATTTTGGACTGCTCCTTTGTTCCGGAGCTAGCTTGTTGTATAACTCCATTGTGTTGTATTCATATGTGTTTAATTGGGTACGGCGGGGTCCTGTCCCGCCATATGATACAGTCATTACTCTTAGAGGTCTGTGGACATCTTTGTGGGTCTGTATGTAGTTGTTGATGCGTTGTATGACTATGACTTATGTTTGGGGCGTACCCATTCGTAATGGAAGCCTTGTCGGCTTGCATATATATGTATGTTTGGTTTGTTGCATATCGTGGCAGCCTTGTCGGCTTGCGTAGAAAGATATATGTTATTGTTTAAAAATTGTAACTCCTCAGGAGACAGGTGCCTACGACATACAAAAAAAAATTGACAGCTTTAAAACAACACCATACCTTTTTATACAAATAAGTTCATGACATACTAGTTATAAATGATTACAGTTAACCGGCAATATGAGTGTCCAATTCGGGCACTAGTCACGGCCTACGGGGTTGGGTCGTGACATATAGTCACCTTATTCAGCTGTCGGTAATCAATGCACATCCGCAGCAACACGTCTTTCTTTCTTACAAACAATACCGGCGCTCCCCAGGGTGACGTACTGGGTCTGATAAAGCTTTTTTCTAATAGATCTTTCAGCTGCTCTTTCAATTCTTTCAATTCTGCAGGTGCCATTCTGTAAGGAGGAATAGATATAGGCTGAGTATCTGGCAGCACATCTATCGTGAAGTCTATTCCCGTTCAGGGGGAAGACCTGGAAACTCGTCCGGAAATACATCTGAAAATTCATTAACGACCGGAACCGACTGGAGAGTAGGTATATCTGCTTTAGTATCTTGCACACGGACCAAATGATAAATATACCCTTTCTGAATCATCTTCCTGGCCTTAAGGTATGAAATAAACTCACCTCTCGGCGATGCTGTATTTCCTGCCCATTCTATAACTGGTTCCCCTGGAAATTGGAAATGAACTACCTTTTTCTGGTAGTCAACATTAGCATAACAGGAGGCTAACCAGTCCATACCCATAATAACGTCGAATTCCATCATATCTAATTCTACCAAATCAGCCTTAGTGCAACGGCCACATATAATCACAGAACAATCCTTATATACCTGCCTCGCTATAATAAAATCCCCGACCGGTGTAGCTACCTCGAACGGCTCTATAGGTTTAGGTGTTATCCCAATTTTACTAGTGACAAGGGGAGAAATATATGATAAAGTAGAACCTGGATCGATCAATGCATATACAGCTCGAGAGAAGACCAATAATGTACCTGTGACAACATTTGGCGATGCCTCCTGATCCTGTCGGCTAGCCAATGCGTATATGCGGTTCGAGGGACCGCTAGAATAAGAAACCCCACCACGGCCTCTACCGCGGCTCGCTGGTGCTGGAATACCTCAGCCCGCAGGGCGCATAACTGAAGGAGTGGAAGACGAACCAGCAGCTGATCTCGTCGGCTGAGCTGCACCACCAGAACCACCCGCCAACGGACAGTCTCTCATAATATGGCCCAGGCGGCCACAAGAAAAACAGGCACCCGTAGCTCTATAGCACTCTCCTGGGTGCG